>NC_063351.1:49343889-49374256 GCF_021869965.1 Rhincodon typus | reverse complement strand
TGTGTGCAGCTTCATTCTATGATTTTATGGAAGTCATTGAAATCTCCAGCTCCATTTAGCAAACCAATCAAAGCTACTATACACATTTGTCTAAAATGTAGCTTCTGCATATTCCAATTTTAATAATTCAAAAACAGCTACAGAAACTCATAAAATGAAAAATATAAATATGAACAGCCAATATTTGTGTCTAATTTGCTTGTTAAAACTCTAGTTAAACATAAAGCCTACTCCAGGCTGCCAGGCGAATGACTGACCAGGTGATGGGTATAATACGAAGTTTGTGGTCCGTCCAAACATCTGTCGCACTTGTTAACCCAGCTGCACCAGCCCAAACCGGCTTAACTGTAAAGTATCTCTTGTTTTCTCGGTTGCTAGGCCATGTGGCTGTTTGTTTCTACTTTTCCACTTCATTAAACTAAGCACAGCCAAGAGTAGCAAGTGCCTGGTGCACACTCATACAGATGTTGACATGCAGAAAAAGAACAGGAGACTTTATGAGCATTGAATAAAGACAAATATGAAATATATATATGCTTTGCAGCCCAGAGGAGGCAATTTCACACTAAATGTACATTGTGCTATAATCTAGACAAATCGCATTTCTTTGCTTGATTCTTAATGACCGTAACTACATTTGTTTAACATTTAGACAATGTCATGCTCTCGTATTGGGGAGAAACTGCTCCAACACTCTGATATATTTAATCTATTAATCTCTCAGTGCAGCAGTGGTATAAAACATGACAGCATTAGTACAAATGCATGACATTATTCACTGTAAGCTTTAAGTCACTGCTGTTATGCAGATGAATACAATCTTCCTTTCTTTCAGGTCTTTAATCATGTCATGTGCCCAGATCTAATGGTCAACTTCCTTCGTTAGCTGAAATGCCCATTAATCCTGTCATTACACTGGGTTCAGACAGATTTCTACAAAGGCTGTTGCTGATTCTTTGCCTTGTCTATCCATGCCTCACTCTGCAGCAAATTTAAGATCTCAGAATAGTGCCTATAGTCACACAGTTAAAAACAGATAAAACTAGCACAACTAAAGATGTTAATTTGAAACCGCTGGACAAGTAGTTTTGTACATTCAGCATTAATGTTGATAAACAGCTTGATTTTTAGTTTATTTCAATTCCTGACCAGCATATCATCCTCTCTCCTCCATTATCCATCACATAGCCAAAACTTAGTTACTCACTGCCTAACTCACACCCACTCTTATTCTCCTACCACCTTTGTGCTTGCTAGCCCACATTAAATGCATTTATATGTTATCACAAATTAAATCTTCTCACATATTATGAATTTCTTGAGGTACTGTGATTGTATTAGAAACAAACCTGAAACTATTTAAATAAAAACCAAAAGAACTGCGGATGCTGTAAATCAAGAACCAAACAAAGTTGCAGGAAAAGCTCAGCAGGTCTGGCAGCATCTGTGAGGGAGAAAACAGAGTTAATGTTTCGGGTCCGGTGACTGAGGAAGGATCACCGGACCTGAAACATTAACTCTGTTTTGTCTTCACTGAAACTATTTAGCTCTGACTTCTCCAGTCCACAGTTAGTGTATTTATGGTAAGGCTTTTTGTGTATATAAATATGTCTGTCATTTTTGTTAAATTTATGACTAACTTATACCTGTTTTTGCTTTGTGCCAGTATAAATCTGAGATCTCTAAAGAGTTGATCTTTTCTTGTGCATTGTGGCTTTAAGTTAATTGGAAAGTGATTATTATTGAGGATATTGATGAACTCTTCCAATTCCACTTCTGAAAAACGTCTAAGTACTTCATATATAAACACAAATACAGAAAATACTTTTACTAAGTCATTGTATCTCCTAGCAAAGGAGTTAGTAAGAATGAGAAATGAATCCCTGTCAATCAAAAAGTAACCTCTAAGAAAATATCAAGAGGAGCTCTCAAAAAATAAATTATTTCAATCCCTATTACACCATCCACAAACAAGACAAAAGGTCTGCATATCATTTTATGTAATATTCTTTTAGTTCATAAATCAACAGCACAGTTTAACTAACATGGAAGGCAGTTGTGTAGAGATTTTCTCTCTCTAATGACATTAGGGGTTTATCTACAGGGTGTGGACTGCAGCGGTTCAAGAAGGCAGCTCCCCACCACCTCCTCAGGGGTGACTAAGGAAGGGCAATAAATGCAAATCTAGCCAAAAACATTCATTTCCTGTGAATGAATAAAATAACGTTAAAAATTCACATCTTTCAATTCTAGAATGTAGAATTCTCAACAAATCTAAGCTCAATAAACATTGTGTCAGCGGTGGTTGTTGGTAGCACTTCAACTCTGAGTTGTGGGTATTACTGCAGGACTTGAATGTCACAAACCCAGGCTTACACATTCAGTGCAGTAGTGAAAGAGAGCAGCACTGTTGGAGGAGCTGTATTCTGAATGAGACATTAGAGATCCAGTCAGCCCCTTCTGATGTATATAAAAGACTCCACAACAACTTTCAATGCTCTTCCTGGAATCTCTCAAACAACATCGAGAATCAATCAACCTAACCATCATTTCTTTGCCTTTTGAGGAAGATTGCAGTGTGCAAATGAACTGCTACATTACTGTATTGCAACAGTGATTACACTTCAAATGTACTTGATTCACTGCAAAATACTTTGGGATAGAGTAATGGAGTTTTACAGTACACAAAGAATTTCTTCAGCCCATAGTGTCCACATGAAAATCAAGCGCCTGCCTATTCTAATTGATTTGTTTGCACTTGGCTCAAAGCCTTGTATTCAAGTCATCATCTCAAATCTTTTTAAATGATGTGATGGTTTCTACCTCTATCTCTCTTTCAGTCAACGGTATTTTCCTCAAACCCCCTCTAAACCTCTTACCCTTTATCTTACTCAATGCTCACTGGTTATTGACCCTTCTACTCAGGGGAAAAGAATTTCTTCAAGGTTACCCTGTCTATCCCATCCATAATTTTGTGCACCTTAATCTGTTCTCAAGAAAACAATCTCAGTCTTTCTAGTCTCTCCGTCCTGAGGTTATAAAAGCTGCAAATTTTTCTTTCTTTTCACAAGTGTACAATTATCAAACAATATTCTACTCTTTGTGTATTTCACTTAACCTCAGACTGCCTTGCACAGAATATACCATCAGCAGCTTTCCATTACTTAACAGTGGCTTGTCTGCACTTTCTCTCATTGGCTACAACTTTTCATTTCAGTATTTAGCTCTGTCTAGTCAGGTTAATCTCATGCAGCCTAATTTCCAAACTCTTGGGCACCAAGAGCTGACTGCTTAGACAGACCAAATTCATAGTGTTTCATTTCCTCAGTCACAGGCTGCCAGATTCCCATTAGTCTCAAACATTCATTGATAGGAGTGCAATCATGCTGTAGTCCTGTGCACTGCGAATCATGAAATAGTCATGACAGTGTTGGAAAGATCTGGAAGTGAGCAGCTTCTTTCAAGTTGGTAATTCTGTGAGCAAACTATGAAAATCACACCCATCTGCATTGGGTCAGTTTACGACCAGGGCCTTATGGGAGCATTTATCATCATTAAGGGTCTCAGCTGTGCAATATGCATAGAAGCATCAACTTTCAACCAATCAAATTTGGGAGCACATATATTCCAGTTGATTGAATTGGCAGTTAGCGAGTATTTACGTAAAAGATAAGGTTGAAGTATTACAGCAATCTGCAACCAGAAGTGCCGAGCAGATGACCCATCTCGGCCTCCTCCAGTGGTCTCCAGCATCACAGATGCCAGTCTTCAGCCAATTCAATTCACTCCATGTAATGGCAGGAAATGGTTGGAGGCACTGGATACTGAAAAGGCTCCAGGTCCTTTTTTATTCATTCACAAGATGAGGGAATCGCTGGCTGGGCAGCATTTATTGTCCATCCCTAATTGCCCAGAGGGCATTTGGGAGTACAACCACATTGCTGGAGTCACATGTAGGCCAGACTAGGTAAGGATGGCAGTTTCCATCCCTAAAGGACATTAGTGAACCAGATGGGTTTTTCCCGATAATCAACAATGGATTCATGGTCATCATTGGACTCTTAATTCCAGATATTTTTATTGAATTCAAATTCCAACATTTGCTATGGTGGGATTCGAAGCCAGGTCCCCAGAACATTACCTGGGTCTCTGGGTTAAAAGTCCATTGAAAATATTACTAGACCATTGCCTCATCATGACAATATTCCAGCAATGGTACCAAAGATTTCTGCCTTAGGTCTTGCCTCATACCTAGCTAAGCTATTTCCAGTGCAGTTACAATGCTGACGTCTAACCAACATTGTGGAAAAATTCGCCAGGCATGTCCTATACATAAGAAATAGGAGAAATCCAACCCCGCCAATTACCGCCCCATCAGTCTACTCTTGGTCACCAGCAAAGTGATGGAAGGTGTCTTCAACAGTGCTATCAAGCAGCACCTGTTCAGCAAGGGTTATGGAGATAGGGCAGGAAAGTGGAGTTGAGGCCAAGATAAGACCCCAGGCACGATTGCATTGAAGGCAGAACAGACTGGAGGGGCTGAATGGCCTACTTCTGCTCTTTGTTCTTATTTTCTAATGTCATATGCTTCTCTAGTCAGAATTTGAATTCTAGTTCACATATAACACATTCTGTACACATTCATTGCTTATTTGTTAAATTTGTACACCCAATCCTTATCCATTTATTCCTGAACCGATATATAGCAAAAATGCCAACAATGTAGACAACTTAGTTTGTTCCCTATCTATTTTGGTGCTATCATCAAACTTATCTGCTGTACCCATTTGCTCCTATTATCCAATTCATTAATGTAGCCTATAAATAGCTCAGAGCCCAGCGTGATCCCTGACTTGCTGTGTTCCTCCACCTCCACACTGTATCGACACTGATCCCTGAAATATTCCACTTGTTACAACATGCCATCTCGAAAATGACACATTGTCCCTGTTCTCTGCTTCCTGTTTGCTAAACAACCTTCTATCAATGCTAATATGTTACCTCATACAACATAAACTTTTTTATTTTGTGTAACAACTCCCAATGTTGAACTTTAGAAAATGCCGTTTGGAAATCCATTTACATTGCAAGTCTAATAAATGATTTAAACATAATTTCCCTTTTATAAAACCACCTTGACTCTGCTTGTTCTTATAATAATTTTCTGACAATTCTGATGCAACCTTCTTTGTAATAGATTCTAGAAATTTTCCTAGGATGGATTTTTGACCACCTGACCATGATTTTCTTTCTGCCCCTCTCCTCTGTTGAACAAAAATGTTTATATTTGCTGTTCTCCAAATTCTCCATTCCACAATTTTAAAAGAAATGGAGTGTTGCAATCAATGCCTCTTGTACCTTTGAATCTACTTATTCTAAGCCCCTAGGGTTTAGGAATAACATATAAGAGTATTTAGGCTATTGAGCCTGCTCCACCATTCAATTAGATCATCATTCATATAATAATCCTTAACTTTACTTTCTTGACTTTTCCCCATAATCCTCAATTCCCTTACTGATTAAAAATCTGTCTGTCTTATCCTCCAGTAAATTCACCAAGTTTACTACCCTCTGAGAGATGGAAAACCTCTACATTGCTGTCTTCATTGGGTAGCCCCTTAATCTGAGATTATGCCCTCTGGTCCGAGACTCCCACATACGGGAACAACCTCTCAGCATTAACTGTGTCAAAAATCCTAAGAATCTTATATGCTTTAGTAAGGTTCATCTCTCATTCTTCTAAGCTTCAAAACTCCCAGCCTACTCAACATCTCCTCATAAAACAGTGCCCCTACCCTGGGATTAAACAAGTGAAACTTTTCTGGATTACCTACAATGCCAATGTAGTTTTCCTTAGATAAGGAGACCAAAAGTGTTCACTGAATTCCGGGTATGGCTTAACTAGTGCCTTGTATTGCTTTAGCAAGACCTTTATTTATACTCCATTTTTATACTCTATTTATTATGCTCCATTTTATTTGAAATAAAGGCCAACATTCCATTTGCATACAATACTTCAGGTGTGGTCTCACCCATACAATTGCAACAAGACATCCCTGCCCCTTGACTCAAAACCTCTTGTTATGAAGGCTGACATTCCATTGGCCTATTTTACCATCTTCTGTGCCTGAATGCTTACTTTCAGTGATTGTTGTGCAAGGATATCCAGGTCTCATTGCACCACCAATGTTCCCAAATTATCACCATTCAGATCATCTACATCCTGTTTTAATCAGCCTCCAGATCCAATAGTTTCCCTAGCACCTCTACCTTGGCAATGGTAATTGCTTTAAGTTCCTCCCTCCGTTTCAACGTTTGATTTTCAAGTATCTTTGGGAAGTTTTCAAAGTCTTATACAGTAAATACAGACACAAAATATCTGTTTAATGCTTCTGTTATTTCCTATTTTTATGGCTTATTAATTTCAAAGATTCACTCTCTAGAAGACCAATACCCATTTTAGTTAATCTCTCCCTTTAAAAATACATGTAGAAGTGATAACTTTCTGTTCTTGCAGCTAGTTTTCTCTCACACTCTATTCTTTTTCTTTTTCTAAGCTCGTTCCTAAAATCTGTCCAACCTTTTGATCTATCAATTTCCTGATAGCCTAAACTTCCTTATTTGGACATAGGGATATATCCTTTGTAAAGAGCCTTTTTTTTTTAGTGGGGCAAATCTTTTTCTGCTGAAAGTTATTAATTATTGCCTTAAATGTTTGCCACTGTATCTCAATTATGCTACCACTTAATATTGATTTTTGATTTGTTTTAGGAAACTCCTCCTATGTAACCTGTACTTAGATTTAGAACAATAGTCTTTGACCGATGTTTCTCCCTTCAAACTGAATGCAAGATTCTACCATATTATGTTCACTATTACCTGGAGATTCTTGACTGTGAGGTTATTAATTAATCCTCAGCACATCTTGCAGCAACTGTGAAGAGGAATCGGAGTTAATGTTTCAGGTTTGGTGACCCTTTCTTAGTCCTGAAATGTTAACTCTGATTTCTCTTCACAGATGCTGCCAGACCTGCTGAGCTTTTCCAGCAACTTCTGTTTTTGTTTCTGATTTACAACATCCACAGTTCTTTCGGTTTTTATGAATTAATCCTGTCTCATTGTGCATTACCATTTTCTAAAATAACATGCTCTCTTATTGGCTGCAAACTTCATGTTCATCGAAACTGTGCAGATTACAATTTGCAAGTCATCACTGCCAGGCTGATTTTTCCAATCTACACTAAGATTAAAATCATCCGTTATGATTGAGATATCTTTCTGACATGTCCCTTTCTTTTTTCCTGTCAGCTCTGTCCTACAGTCTGACTACTTTATTGAGGCCTAAAAGATACACCCACAGTGATCACTTACTCTTCCTTTTTCTTAACTCTCGCCAAACTACTTCTACATTTTGCTCTTTTGAGCTATGGTCAATTCTGTACTGATGTTATCCTTAATAGCAGAGCTGTGATACTCTCTACCATTTCCTAATTTCCCGTCATTGTGACCTTTGCCCTGTAACCATATGTCTGTAGTCGCCATAATAACATTCCTATTTAGTTACAAATGCTGCACACGTTCTGATTCAGAGATTTTATTCTGCCTTTTTATCACTTTTACAATCTCTGGATCTATCTGCTGGTACACCGTTAAGTTTATGTTCTTTGTCTCTTTCCACATTTCGTCATCATTATCCAAATTGGTACTTTGTTCCATTGCCTTTCTATATGCATTTAATTTACCATAACTCCATCATATTACCCCTGATACTTGGTTTGAAAACCCTTTCTATCATTCTAGTAACTTGATCGTCCAGAACACTATTCTCAGGATGGATCAGGTAAAGGTTATCCCAAATGGTAATTCTCTCTGCTTTCCCAGTACTGATGCCAGGGTCCCCAAAATCAAAGCTGATGTCTTCCACACCAATCTCTGATTATATTTAACTCACATTTAACTCTCTATTCTTATGTAAGCTATATTTGTGTGGCTGTTAACATTTAGACTTTGATATCCGGATCCTTCCCATCCCGTTGCAAGTTCCACTTCAGCTCCGAGCAGAAGTTCTAAAACATAGCACTGTGTGAACAACACAGACTGTCGCTGTTGGCTACAAGGAACTGTGCCTACCTCCCTAACTATACTGTCCCTAATACATTCCTATTTCCTTCCCCACACTTGAAGAGTTTCCTGTAACAAAGTGCCATGTCAATCAATTGGTCTTAAATAGAATGCAAGCATGAAGTTTAATGCACAAAAGGCAGCCAAGTTTAACTTTTTTTAACAACCTTTCAAAATACACTTATCGTATATTTAAAGTTGGCACAAAACCTCTACAGAATCTAAATTCTCATGGCGTAAGATTGACTCAGGGCTACAAAGGAATTGTTCTTGTTATGCTGTAGAATTCTAGCAGCCCTGTTTATAATACCCTGCCAGAAACAATTTATTTGGCCATTCGTCTCAACCACTGTTTATGGGAGCTTGCTGTGCACAATTCTTGTTGCTGTGCTCACTTGCGTGACAGCAAGTGCACAACATCAGGAAGAGACTCCACGCCCCGACACACTCATCACATTACCCTACATCAGGAACACATCGGAACTCACCACAAGACTCCTACGACCGCTGGGCATCAGAGTGGCACACAAGCCCACATCAACACTACGACAACTGCTCACCCGAACTAAAGACCCACTCCCCGCCATGGACAGGACCAATGTCATCTACAAGATCCCCTGCAGAGACTGTGAGAAACACTACATCGGATAAACAGGAAGGAAACGAACAACAAGGGTACACGAACACCAACTGGCTACAAAAAGACATGACCAATACTCACTCATCTCAATCCACATGGACAAGGAGAACCATCACTTTGACTGGGACAACACCAAGATCCTGGGACAAGCTAAGCAGAGACAGGCACAAGAATTCCTAGAAGCCTGGCACTCCACGAAGCATGCTATTAATAAACACATAGAACTCGACCCCATATACACACCACTACGAAGGAAAACCGGAAGTGAGGCAATCCATCGCAATGGACTCCAGAGTTTAAAAACCAGGCGGGAAAACACACCGACGCTTCATCGGAGGCTGCACTGATGACGTTACCCAGCATGGTAACGAAACGTCTGCGGAACAACAAACCGGCTTGGTGAGCCAACCAACCTCAGCAAGTGCACTGTAAAAGGTAATCCAATCGTGTTGTCCTGAGGTGGTGTCAGTGTGCTACATAAATGCAAAAACAAGAAACAGCATCCTCTAAATTGGTTCATAAATAGTTTGTTCAGTGCTGAGCCAACCAACCATGCTGCATTTATCATGAGCATACCTGGGGTGAATCTAATATCATTCTTAATACGACCCAGCAGTCACTGCTGGAAACATTGGACAAAGTTATGTAAAGCTCAGTGCAGGCCTGCCATCACCGCCAGCCACAGTTGAAGACTTCATGAATCCCCAAAGTCAAGTGTCATTCATGAAGAATTTGTCACTTGGATAAAGTACGGCAACGCACTCTATGCCCACGTATCTGTGGAGAGAGAAACAGAATTATTGTTTCTCTGTCAAAATGGACTGACAGGAGTCACAAACTCTGTTTACCTCTCCACAGATGCCGACAATCCTGCCGAGCATTTCGAGCAATTTCTATTTTTTTGCCTTTATTCATTTACTAGATAAGGGCGTCGCTTTTAGACAGTATTTCTTGCCCATCCCTAATTGCCCAGAGGGCAGTTAAGAGTCAATCACATTGCTGTGGGTTTGGAATCACATGTAGGCCAGACCAGGTAAGGATGGCAGTTTCCTTCCCTAAAGGACGTATGTGAACCAGATGGGTTTTCCCAACAAGCCGCAACAAATTCATGGTTATCACTAGTTCACTAACTCCAGACATTTTTTATTGGAATCAAATTCCATCATCTGCCATGGCAGGATTTGAACCCAGAAAGATATCTGGGTCTCTGGATTAACAGTCCAGTGATAATACCACTAGGCCATTGCCTCCCCTTTTAATTTTCAACTTGCAGCATCTGCAATATATTTCTTTTGTTCCATTCCATTTGTACTTCAGCAGAAATTAATACCCTCAGAGTGAGAAAGAGGGAAAGATGAGTAACTGTTAAAGTGCTGGGGCATAACACAACTTTCTGGCACTTCCTTACAGCTCTAAGTCATAGATTTTGTCTGTGTATGAGTTGGAGGATTACATCGCTGCTAGAAATAAATGAGGGAACCAGCATACAAAAGAACTTTGCCTTCACCTATCCACTGTTGTAGATATATCATTCTATGACAGCTTTGGGAGGAGTGACTACTGTACAGGGGTGCCAAGACTGATTCAATGAAGAGTGCAGAAGGAAAAGTCAGGAGTAGCGTAGGCAATCCTAAAAATGAGGCGTCAACCTGAAGTGACAACATAGGACAGCTTGTACGCCAAATAGCAAAGCAATATGTGGTAGAGAGGGCTAAGCAATTCACAACCAATGGATCAAAGCTGAGCTCTGCAGTTCTGCCACAATCCAGCCAAGATAATAGTGCATAATTAAACAACTCATGGGAAGAGAAGACTTCATGAGTATCCCCATCCTCAATGATGGGAGAGTCCAGGATATCAGTACAAAAGACAAGGCTGAAGCATTTTCAACTATCTTCAGCAAAAAGAGGTCCCCAGCATTAGTGATCCCAATCTTCAGCCATTTTGATTCACTATATGTGATATCAAGTAACAGTTGAAGGCATTGAATATTGCAAAGTATATGGGTCTTGACAACACTTCACCATAATACTGGGTACAAAGAACAAAAGAACAAAGAACAAAGAAAATTACAGCACAGGAACAGGCCCTTCAGCCCTCCAAGCCTGTGCCGATCCAGATCCTCTATCTAAACCTGTTGCCTATTTTCCAAGGATCTGTATCCCTCTGCTCCCTGCCCATTCATGTATCTGTCTAGATACATATTAAATGACGTTATCGTGCCCGCCTCTACCACCTCCACTGGCAACGCGTTCCAGGCACCCACCACCCTCTGCATAAAGAACTTTCCAACCATATCTCCCTTAAACTTTTCCCCTCTCACCTTGAAATCGTGAGCCCTAGTAATTGAGTCCCCCACTCTGGGAAAAAGCTTCTTGCTATCCACCCTGTCTATACCGCTCATGACTTTGTAGACCTCAATCAGGTCCCCCCTCAACATCCTTCTTTCTAATATAAATAATCCTAATCTACGCAACTTCTCTTCATAGCTAGTGCCCTCCATAACAGGCAACATCCTGTTGAATCTCCTCTGCACCCTCTCCAAAGCATCCACATCCTTTTGGTAATGTGGTGACCAGAACTGTACACAGTATTCCAAATGTGGTTGAACCAAAGTCCTATACAACTGTAACATGACCTGCCAACTCTTGTACTCAATACCCCGTCCGATGAATGAAAGCATGCCGTATGCCTTCTTGACCACTCTATCCACCTGCGTTGCCACCTTCAGGGTACAATGGACCTGAACACCCAGATCTCCCTGTGCATCAATTTTCCCCAGGGCTTTTCCATTTATCGTATAGTTCACTCTTGAATTGGATCTTCCAAAATGCATCACCTCGCATTTGCCTGGATTGAACTCCATCTGCTATTTCTCCGCCCAACTCTCCAATCTATCTATATTCTGCTGCATTCTGCGACAGTCCCCTTCACTATCTGCTACTCCACCAATCTTATTGTCATCTGCAAACTTGCTAATCAGACCATCTATACCTTCCTCCAGATCATTTATGTATATCACAAACAACAGTGGTCCCAACATGGATCCCTGTGGAACACCACTGGTCACAGTTCTCCATTTTGAGAAACTCCCTTCCACTACAACTCTCTGTCTCCTGTTGCCCAGCCAGTTCTCTATCCATCTAGCTAGTACACCCTGGACCCCATGCGACTTCACTTTCTCCATCAGCCTACCATGGGGAACCTTATCAAACGCCTTACTGAAGTCCATGTATATGACATCTACAGACCTTCCCTCATCTATCAACTTTGTCACTTCCTCAAATAATTCTATCAAGTTGGTAAGACATGACCTTCCCTGCACAAAACCATGCTGCCTATCACTAATAAGCCCTTTTCTTCCAAATGTAAATAGATCCTATTCCTCAGTATCTTCTCCAGCAACTTCCCAAACACTGACGTCAGGCTCACCAGTCTATAATTACCTGGATTATCCTTGCTATCCTTCTTAAACAAGGGGACAATATTAACAATTGTCCAGTCCTCTGGGACCTCACCCGTGCTCAAGGATGCTGCAAACATATCTGTTAAGGCCCCAGCTATTTCCTCTCTCACTTCCCTCAGTAACCTGGGATAGATCCCATCCGGACCTGGGGACTTGTCCACCCTAATGCCTTTTGGAATACCCAACACTTCCCCCCTCCTTATGCTGACTTGACCTAAAGTAATCAAACATCTATCCCTAACCTCAACATCCGTCAAGTCCCTCTCCTCAGTGAATACCGACGCAAAGTACTCATTAAGAATCTCACTCATTTTCTCTGACTCCTCGCATAACTTCCCTCCTTTGTCCTTGAGTGGACCAACCCTTTCTCTAGTTTCTCTCTTGCTCCTTATGTATGAATAAAAGGCTTTGGGATTTTCCTTAACCCTGTTTGCTAAAGATATTTCATGACCCCTTTTAGCCCTCTTAATTCCTCATTTCAGATTGGTCCTACTTTCCCGATATTCTTCCAAAGCTTCGTCTGTTTTCAGTCGCCTAGACCTTATGTATGCTTCCTTTTTCCTCTTTGCTAGTCTCACAATTTCACCTGTCATCCATGGTTCCCTAATCTTGCCCTTTCTATCCCTCATTTTCACAGGGACATGTCTGTCCTGCACTCTAATCAACCTCTCAAGGACCTGAAGGATAACGTTTTCATGCAGACAGGAAGTGGTGGAGACATCTGAATGGGTACACGAGTAGGAAGGGTTTAGAGGGATATGGGCCAAATGCTGGCAAATGGGACTAGTTCAGTTCAGAAAACCTAGTTGGCATAGACGAATGGGACCGAAGGGTATAGGTAAGATTCTACGACTCAATGACTCTGTATATCAGAACTAGGTGTGTGCCCAGCTAAGTTGTTCCATCACAATAAAAAACACTGGTGTCTTCTGATAACGTGCAAAGTTGCCAGGTATGTTCTGTGCACAAAAAGCTGCACAAATCCAACGTGGTCAATAACTACTTCATCAATCTGTCCTTGATCATCAGAAAAAGTGATAAAAGGGGTCACCAACAGAGCTAAAAAGGCACTTACTCCGTGATAACCTGCTCACTCATGCTCAGTATTCAAGTACAGGGATACAAGAGTACAGTGAAAAGTGTACAAAGTTGTTTTTTAACAGCACCATCTTAGGTACAAAGATACCTAGGTACAAAACATTAGGTATAAATTGGAAAAGAAAAGGAATAAAGGTAAAAGTTCAACATTACAGTCCTTCTAAAGCAGGGAGTCCTGGGCTTACCTAGAGGACGAGAGGCTGGGGGTCCAGGAGGACTCTCCTTTGTGACCTCTCCCTTCACTTGACACATAAAACAACCACCAGCTGTGTCTCTCTAATAAGGGAACAGGACTATGGCAAATTTATTGCAAAGCAAAATAATCAATTAGGTAATATAAATGTACAAATATCATATCAATAATAGATCTACATGTATTTTTTGAGCAAAACTTCTCACTGATCTAAAATGAATTCTTTACCAAACCCTTTTTTCTTGCAATAACCAGAAAAATGACTTTAATTTTCAATGCTGACATCACTCTTGTTTGTTCAATAAATTCTGATCCCTCCCAACTCTTTGATTAAAGGGAAGCATCAGGCCAGTATTATATTAATCGATGGCTTAGCATCAGTCCAGACTGGCATTTAACATCAAGAAACACTCTTATATATTTGCAAGTGATTATTGGGTTACTGTACACACTGTTGAACGGAAGGGAGATGTTAAGTAAAAAATAATTTCTCTTGTGGACTGTTGCAAAGATGGGTAAAGTATTTGATGTTTGTAAAATGATAGGGGGAGCAGAGTGTGTGATCCCTTTAAGAGATGATTTTTATTTTAGGCTTGGAGTTTAAAAAAAGTCTGCAGGCAGTAACAGAGTTCTTGAAATTGAAAGATTATATCAAAAGGCTATACTGTTAACAGGCAAAACAATCATTTTTACCAAGACAACAGGTTTTAGAATTTAGCCAATTAATTTAAACCAGAGATAGTAGGAACTGCAGATGCTGGAGAATCCGAGACAACAAGGTTCAGAGCTGGATGAACACAGCAGGCCAAGCAGCATCATAGGAGCAGAGAGGCTGACGTTTCGGGCCTAGACCTTTCATCAGAACCAGGCCCTAGATAGCAAAACGTAATTAAATATAAATCTGATGGTTTTGACAACATAGGATCAATCCTATTATAAGAAATTGATAGGTCAAGAGTATAAAAGAAGAGATTGTTTGAAAATTGGGGTGAGAACGAACTGCCATCTGAAGGGAAACTCACTGGCTGTCACAGATATCTCTAAGCTGTCAGAGTAAGCACCATCTAAATAAAGGTACTACGGCACTTGGCTAATATTCCTGAACAATAATTCAATGGAGAAAGGTGTTCCTGAATGGAAAACAGCGGAGAAGGCAAACAACATTCTGGAAGACTTACTCGGGCTGTAATTTCAAGAGACTAAGTTTTAATGTATTCCTTTCTTATTGCTTCAGTTTATATAAGTGGGATTTGTATTTATAGGAACTGCATACCATTAGAATTTTGTTTAATTCAGGAATAGTTAGTAGTTAAGGGGGGGGGAATTGTTCAGTTTGTTAGTAGTTCTGTTAATTTGTTCAGTGTTAGAGTTAGATAAATAAATTGTTATTTGTTGCTTATAAAGTGAGTATCATGAATTTATTTCATTTAACCACTCTTGTTTAACAGATTGGGGGTGAGAGGCAAGTTATACCACTTTTCAAACTTCCTTTAACAGATTACGAGGTGAGGCAAGCTTCTCTGGGTGTTTCGGTTTTAATTATCAGACAGGTGTCGACCCCCCCCACTCCCCCGCTCTGTAACAGGGCCTAAGGGATTGTTTTGTTGGGAGAGGGATATAGCTATCAGCTCAGACAGATGCGAGACCAATATGGAACCAGAATGCAATTCGTTTACATTCTGCTAAATGCTGCTGTGTCAGCAGTGGAATTAACATATCCCGTCAATAGGAATGTCCAAAATGTTACAAATGGTAATTAATAAAAGATAGCTTGATAAAGAATGAACTCAGCTCTGATGGATCAGTTTGAACTTTTGTACTGAGAATATCTCTGAAGTTGGATTTGACACTGCTACTACATTTGTACCTTAATGTACAAAATCATTAAACATATATCCTTGTGACATCCAATGTTTTATTGTGCACAAGTTATTGTGTGGAAACCCATTTATTTAGCCACCATGCAGTAACTCCTGCTCTCCTCAGCAGGGGCCTCAGGAGAAAAGAATGTCGCAATTGCAGCCAATATATTTATTGTGCTCCAGTAGACATCTGGTTCCTTGTCAAGCTTCAAGGCATGCAGTCAGCTGATGAGCTGTTCATTGCTCATTGTCATCTCTGGCCTGAATTACCACGGTATTTTGCTGTGCAGTAAGGTATTGTAGGACAACTAGCCTAGCCAAAATGTTCTTACCTTCCATTAGTGGATTCACTGATGAAGGGTCTAGGCCCGAAACGTCAGCCTCTCTGCTCTTACGATGCTGCTTGGCCTGCTGTGTTCATCCAGCCCTGCACTTTGTTGCCTCGGATTCTCCAGCATCTGCAGTTCCTACTGTCTCTGATTCATATTTAGAATGCTGCTGGAAGGTGTTGAAATGGTTCTGGTCAGTGTTAATGCAGCTGTAGCATTTAATAGATCACATCTTCACATTCTTCACTGCTTTTCTTGTATCTTCCATACCTAATGACACAAGGCAGTTATTCCTTTCACTGCTTTACATCCAGTAAATCATGCCTTGTGTTGCTTCCAAAACCATGGGCCCTTTCACATGGTCAGATTGTTCGCCTGGTTTAATTCATACTGCTGGGAAGTCTGGCTGGAAATAAAGAGAACAAGAACAGAAATTGCTGGAGAAACTCAGCAGGTCTGGTATCTCTGAGCAGAGAAAGCAGAGTCAATGTTTAGAGTCCATTGGCACTTGTTGCTTTTGCTTCAGATTTCCAGCATCAGCAGTTCTTTGTCTTATTTTAGATGAAATAGGGGTCATTTGCCATTTTATACTCAGTGGATGTCAATATCTTGCTAGGAGGCCAGAGCTTTGGTTTGCTGCTCTTCAGTGGTTTTATGTACATATTCCCACTGGAACTCACTGTCTTTGAGTGTGGAGAGACCAATGATGCACAAGAATTTCTAAAGCAAATTGAAGTGAATGAACAGGACTATGCAGGGGAGGTGATGGCCTCGTGGTATTATTGGTGGACTGTTAATCCAGAGACCCAGATAATGTTCTGGAGATCTGGGTTCAAATCCTGCCATGGCAGATGGTGGAATTTGCATTCAATAAATGTCTGGAATTAACAGTCTAACGATGACCGTGAATCCATTGTTGATTGTCAGGAAAAACCCATCTGGTTCATTAATGTCCTTTAGACTTCCATCCTTACCTGGTCTGGCCTACATACGACTCCAGACCCACAGCAATGTTGTTGACTCTTAACTGCCCTCTGGGCAATAAGTGCTGCCTCGCCAGCAACACACTTGTCCCAAGAATGATTAAAGAATAAAGGAGGGA
Organism: Rhincodon typus; assembly: GCF_021869965.1. Taxonomy (NCBI): domain Eukaryota; kingdom Metazoa; phylum Chordata; class Chondrichthyes; order Orectolobiformes; family Rhincodontidae; genus Rhincodon; species Rhincodon typus. The sequence continues at coordinate 49,357,445 of NC_063351.1, read as the reverse complement.
GAGTAGCTGAATGGGACTGATTGGATTGCTATTGGGAGTTGACATAATTTTAATAGGCTGAATGGCTTCCTTCTAAACTGTAATGATTTTGTGACCCCATATACCTTCCAAGCCCACGGTCTCTATTACCTAGAAGGACTAAGGATGTTGATGCATAGCAGCATGATTAACAGCAAATTTCCCTCAAAGCCAAATATCATCCTGACTTGGAATTAGACTTGTCTCTGGTTCAAGAACCTGGAACCTGCTTGCAAACAGCATTGTGTATGTGTGTACACCGTATGGACTGCGGAGGTTTGAAAAGACAGCTTGCCAACACCTTCCAGAGGTCAATTGGAAGTAGGCAATAAATTGGCCTAGCCTGCAATGCCCACACACCTGTGAATTATTAAGACGTATATTTTATTATATACACACACACAAATATATGCACTTTGGAGATGAAGAGCAAAGATTCTATAGAAAATCCTTACTTCAGTGAGCAACAGAAGAAACCTGGCAAATGGCCAAAGCCAATTTGCAGGACATTGACAAGGTGAAATGAATTATTGAGAACAGAGGAAATCAGTGTAGAAGCAATTGTTAAATGCCATGAAAAGTTTGAGTTTAAAAATCTTGTGGATTATACAAAGGGAAGACAAGGAAAGCAAGTGAGCATCATAGGTTTGAATTCATGTGAGAATTGCAGGGAAGTATTAAAAATGAGGTGCTCTCCTGATGTTCCCACTTGCTCTAGTGTTGTAGCCCAATTTATGGTTTAATTCTGGTGGCTATCCTGGCCCTTTGGATTTTAAGGCCATAGATCATGCCCGTGTAAAGGCTGCACTGAAAACCCATTTAAAATTCAAGCCCCATGTCGCACAAGAGGCACAGAATTCTGCCCTCTTGTATAGGCAGGTTGTTGCTATTGATGGCACCACTGCACAAAAGCCCCAAGATGGCAAACAATGAACTCTGCTTGGCATTTCTGCATGTGCCAGCTATTTTTTACAGAGCTGGAATCTCACTTGGCAAATTGCAAATAAACAGACTCCATAATTTGAAGGGAGGATATTCACTGTGACCATGCTGGGATCGCACAAGGTTCAACAACAAACACTTGCATTTCCCACAGCAGTGAACTGTGAATACATTCTCGCTAATTAGTCATTGCTGAGTCCACACAGGTTTACAGTTTGCCTTTTGACAAATCGACCCATCAAGTTAATACTCACGCCAGAAAATCACAGGCCAGAAATTTTGTAGAAAATTACAGATGAGAAAATGAATTGGCACATTGTGAAAAAAGTCTAAAGACCTCCCCATCACAGCCTCCAGGTTCTTCTGGTAATAAGCCGAGGGCTTTTACTTTTTCTGCTCTAGCTCAGACAAACTAATCCCTCAGAGAGAAATAGCTCAGTTCTTCATTTAATTTTTACAAGCTCCGTCCCCTCATCCAACACCGTTTATTTTGTTGTAGTATTCTACATTTAAAATCATGCAGTCATAGTCATACAGGTCAACAGCACAGAAAGAGGTCCTTCAGTCCATATTGCATCGCAGTGTTCAAAAATAACCAACTAACCATTCTAATCCCATTTCCCAGCACTTCACCCATGACCTTGTAAGCCTTGGCATCACAAGTGCACATCTAAATACTTCCATAATGTGATGAGGGTTTCTGCCTCCACGACCCCTTCAGGCAGTGAGTTCCAGATTCCCACCACTCTCTGGGCAAACAAAAATGTTCTTCATGTCCTCTAAACTCCCTACCCCTTACCTAAAGCCAAGCCCACTGGTCATTGATCCCTCATTCAAGGGGAAACAGTTCCTTCCTGTCTACCTTTATCTGTCCTCCTCACAATTTTATAGATCTCAACCATGTTCTCTCCTCTGCTCTTAGGAAAACAACCTCAGTCTGTCCAATCTCTTTCATAACTGTCTAGCCCAGGCAATATCCTGGTAAATCTCCTCTGCACCTTCTCCAGTGCAATCACATCCTTTCTAATAATGCGGATTTTAAAACTTGTGATCTTCACAACTTCATGTACATTTATAGGATCAATTTTCAGGCAGGTACTTTCCAAGCTGAAAACCCATATTTCTCCAATCTTTTGACTGTTGTTAATAACTATAAGAGTGAATAGAGGAATTTCAAGTTCAGAGTATGTTAACTCATGAGCTTCATTTAAAGTCCAGTGGTTCCTGTTCGAACAGGAATATGCATGAAGGTCATGCAGGGCAGCTTCTGTTGGTGTAGGGAAGGGGCACCCACTGGCTTCCAAGCCAATGCTGAGGAGGGGACCTCATGGGGAGATGGTGAGGGGGGAGGTTTGGGGGAAGTGTGGATTGGGAACGCAGTGAATTTCCTCAGCAAACCCAGAGATCACTCCATCTCCTCTTGGCCCCAGAAAGACTGATCCGAAGGCTTCCTCACTTTGGTGAAGCAATTGTGGCTTTTCCAGCTCAGCCCCCAGTTAGAATTCTGCTGAAATTAGTTTAACACAACAGGATATGAAAACCTACCAGGCTCCCTGCATGAATCTCACAGAGACATCCATGAGATAATAAGCAGGCCTCCTCTTTTGAGTTACATTAATTGAGAATTAAATATGGTTCAGCACAGAGAAATTTTTCTTCTCAATATTGGATTGTTCTTTAGATCCATTTGAGGGGGCAGAAATAACACTGGCTTAATATTTGATCAGAGTGCAACACTCCCCTCCATACTGCACTGTCTTATATTTGCCTGAATTGAATCCACAATCTTCTGACTCAGAGTTTAAAGAGCGGTACCTTGCAGATAGTACATAACGTTGCGACTGAGCATCAATGGTGGATAGTGGATGCTTGTTGATGTGGTGCCAATCAAGCGGGCTGCTTTGTCCTGGATGGTTAAGCTTCTTGAGTGTGTTGGAGCTGCACTCATCCAGGGGAGTGTTCCATCACACTCCTGACTTGTGCCTTGTAGATGGTGGACATGCCTTTTTTGGGGACTCAGGTGGTGAGTTACTCACCACACCATTCCTAGCTCTGACCTACTCTTGTAGCCACTGTGTTTATATGGTGAGTCCAGTTGAGGTTCTGGTCAATGAGTAACCTGCAGGATGTCGATAATGGAGGATTCAGTGATAGCAACACTGTTGAATGTAAATGAGCGGTGGTTGGGTTGTCTCTTATTCGTGATGGTCATAGCTTGGCATTTGTGTGGCATGAATGTTACTTGTCACTTGTCAGCCCAAGCCTGCAGATTGCCCAGACCTTATTGCATTTGAACATGGATTGCTTCAGTATGTGAGGAGTCATAAATGGTACTAAAGGTTGTGCAATAATCAGCAAACATCTCCAGTTCTGTAGAAGGCTAACTGGACCAGAGATGTTAACTCTGATTTCTCTCCAAACATGTTGCCAGACCTGCTGAGATTTTCCAGCAATTTCAGTTTTTGATCCTCACTTCTGTTGTTATGATGGAGGGAAGGTCATTGATGAGACAGCTGAAGATGGTACCCGAGGAACTCCTGCAGAGATATCCTGGGAGCTGTGATGACTGACCTCCAACAGCCACAACCATTTTCCTATGTGTCAAGTATGACTCCAACCAGCGGAGAATTAAGCCCCTTGATACCCATTGATTCCAGTTTTGCTCGGACTCCTGAAAGCCACACTGCGTCGAATGCAATTTATAAAGAAGGATCCAGACCTGAAATATCAGCTTTCCTGCTCTTCTGATGCTGCCTGGCCTGCTGTTTTCCTCCAGCTCCACACCTTTTATCTCAGACTCCAGTATCAGCAGTTCCTACTATCTTTCGCCTTGATGTCAAGTTCTGTCACTCTCACCTCACCTCTGGAATTCAGCTCTTTTGTCCATGTTTGAACCAAGGCTGTAATGAGATCAGGAGCTGAGTGGCCCTGGCGGAACCCAAACTGGGCGTCACTGAGCAGGTTATTGCTGAGCAGGTGCTCCTTGATAGCACTGTTGATGACATCTTCTTTACTGATGATCGAGAGGAGACTGATGGGGCAGTAATTGGTCAGGTTGGATTTGTCTATTTTTTATGTACAGGACATATTTGGGCAAGTTTCCACATTGTTGGTGGATGCCAGTGTTGTAACTGTACTGGAACAGCTTGGCTAGGAGAGCAGCAAGTTCTGGAGCACGTCTTCAGTACTATTGCCAGAATGTTGTTAGGGTCGATAGACTTTGCAGTATCCAAGGTCTTGAATTTTTTTTGATATCATGTGTAATGGATCAAATTGGCTGAAGACTGGTATCCGTGATGCTGGGGACAACTGGAGGAGGCCAAGATGGATCATCCACTTGGCACTTCTGGCTGAAGATTGCTGCGAATGCTTCAGCCTTATCTTTTGCACTGATGTGCTGGGCTCTTCCATCATTGAGGATGGGGATATCTGTGGAGCCTCCTCCTCCAGTGAGTTGTTTAATTGTCCACCACCATTCACAACTGGATGTGGCAGGACTGCAGAGCTTAGATTTGATCCATTGGTTGTGGGATCGTTTAGCTCTGGCTATCATTTGCTGCTTATGCTGTTTGGCGTGCAAGTAGTCCTATTTGGTAGATTGACCAGGTTGACAACTCATTTTCAGGTATGCCTGGTGCTGCTCCTGGCATACCTTCCTGCACTCTCCATTGAACCAGGGTTGATCCCCTGGCTTGATGATAATGGTTGAATGATGAGGGATGGGATGGTGGCCACTGATGAAATAGTTGAAGATATCTGGGCCTGGGACACTACCCTGAGGAATTCTTGCAGGAATATCTTGGGGCTGAGATGACCGACCACCAACAATAATGCAGTGTAAAATCTGCTGCATGCAGTATACCACAGAAAGTACTGAAGCTGAAACCTAATTAGCTGAATCTGATAACCTTAAAGAAAACTGAATGACCCAGCACACCTATGGTCAGGTTGCCATGCTGAAGAAGATGGAAGTTTAGACACTGCAAAATAGAGCATGGGGTTCATTCCAGATTCTTGTCAGGAAAATGGTCATCGCCTGTGTCTTATGGATTATTTAGACTTTACCTGGCTTAATTAGCAACTTAAAATGTAGAGTTTCAGAAAAGAGCAGTTGAGCTGACTGGCTAAGAGGGCATATTGGCAAGATTAAGCAAATTCAGAAAGTCTGACACGGACTCTTTACAAGATTGCCAGAGAAATTGTGGTAAACCATTGTAGCACCAGTCCATGTAACTATGTGAAAGAGACAATGGAGAATTACTGAAAGCGATTTATTTTTGTTGACAAGGGATTGCTCATGAGACCAACCAGAGCTCAGTGCATGAATCAGACCAGAAGACTGTGACATGACAAATTGATGCATTACTGACCCTTTATCGTGCAGAATATTGGTTGATAATTAATCTTTCAGTGTTTAATGCAGTGTTCAACTGCTGTGTGTTTGATCATGAAAGTCTATTTATTGATTGCTTAAGTCTGCATGTGGACTCAGGAAAAAATAAACAAACTATAGGAACTGCTGGAAGCCAGAGGTGAAGTCTGCAGTGGACATTGTAAATAAACAGAGGGTGGTTAACCTTTGGGGAATAAGTGAAGGGTCAGAAACAGTGGAGAAGAGGTGATAAGCCTGTGAGGCCTGGGGGAAAGGTTCAAGCTCATGTGTGAGGACAGGTTTTGGGGATCTTCAGGCCAGCCACTGTCTCCCATGGGTAAGAAGACAACACAATGCACATGTACAAATGCATATTCCCCATGCAAAAAAAAAATTCAAAATACAGAACCCCCAGATGGAGACAAGTCAGAACATGAAACAAACACTGCAGATACAGTATGCAGATACATAGCCTGGCAGGGTAGGGGAGTCCAAAACTACAGGGCATAGGTGTAAGGTGAGAGGGGAAAGATTTAAAAGGGACGTGAGGGGCAACTTTTTCCACAAAGGGTGGTGCGTGTATGGAATGAGCTGCCAAAGGAAGTGGTGGAGGCTGGTACAATTACAATATTTAAGAGGCATCTGAATGAATGTATGAATAGAAAGGGTTTAGAGGGATATGAGCCAAATGCTGGCAAATGAGACTAGATTAGTTTCGGATATCTGGTCAGCATGGACAAGTTGACCAAAGGGTCTCTTTCCGTGCTTTATGAGTCTATGACAGTTCTGGGAAATCTGGGACAATTGGTTACTTTAATAAATCCTGTAAGACATAAAAGTTAGTGTCATCCCAGCAATGCTGTGAGCTATAAAATATACAGCACAGTTGGTGAAGGACAATCGATTGGTCTGAATGTCAAACTGATTTAAAGATACTTTTAAAGTTAATAAAACTAGTAAATAGAATCTCACCTCTGCTTGCCATAAATAGTTACAGAGAATGAAAACAAATACTTTACGCTTCCTAACTTCTGGTTCAAGCAACAAGCACACCCCAGGACGATAATGATCCTTCTGCATGCTCACCTACAGAATCCTGGTTACAAATTTTACTTCCTCTAGACTGTCAGCTTTGATCGTCTTTTTGAAGCTCCACCAGGGCTATGTCCAACTCCGGCAAGGCCAATTGGTAGTGGTATTATCACAAGACTATTAATCCAGAACCCTTGGGGACTTGAGTTCAAATTCTGGCATGGTAGATGTTGGAATTTGAATTTAATAAAAAAAAGGAAGCCTGGAATTGAGAGTCTAAAGATGACCATGAAACAAATATTGATTGTCAGAAAAACACATCTTGTTCACTAAAGTCCTTTAGGGAAGGAAATCTGCCATCCTCACCTTGTCTAGCCTACATATGACTCCAGAACCAAAGCATTGTGATTGACTCTTGACTACTGTCTGGGTAATTAGGGATGGGAATAAATGCTAAGCCACCCAGTGATACTCCATTCTGAGAATAAATATAAAATAAAAATCTACTTACAATATTCCAGCACAGAAGTTTTTCATCAATTAACTTGTGTCATGAAATAGGGCCTAGCTGAAAAGATTGGATTCAGAAAGTTTTTATTAAAACCACAGCATTTAGTTACAACACAGTATCAACTGTGTCCATCCTCTATCCGGTAAAGATGCACCAAGTAAATTGGTTATCGGACCCATTAGGGAATGCAGTAGCTGACTGTGTGCATATGACCAGAACTAATCTCTAAACTTTCCTGACAGGCTTCAATTCAGCATCACAAGTGCCAGAGATCCTTTGGGAATTCATCCACTGTTGACGCAGATTCTGAATGCTCATCAGTGACCACTTCAATCAGCTGAATGTTAAGGTGATGTGACATATGCATCAGGTAATTTCTATTCACAAACCCAGAATGATACTAAGTGCAGATGTCAGCCAGATCTACAAATTCATTTTCCCAGCTGGAACAGAATTGGATTGGACTGTCAAGCATTGCATAGTCAAAAGAACCTGTCTACAATCGCTGGGTAAAGGATGGATCCTTTGTACAAGGTACCAGAGTTGCTGTTTGCAATCATGGAGGGATATTCTTCATAGACAGAGAAGGCCAAAGAAAAATCTTCAGCCAGCACAGAGGCCATATATAAAGGCAATTCTATTTAGTCTAATAAACTTAAATCTTGAGTAATAGAAACATAGAGACATAGTAAATAGGAATAGTAGAAGGAATAGGCCATTCTGCCCTTTGAGCCTGTTCCACCACTCAATGTGATCATGGCCAATCATCTAACTGTTCCTGCTTTTCATCCATAGCAGTTGATCCATTTAGTCCCAAGTGTTATATCCAACTCCTTCTTGAACTCACACTATTTTGGTTTCGACTACTTTCTGTAACATAGAATTCCACAGGCTGGCCACTCTCTGGCTAAAGAAATGTCTCTTCATCTCAGTCCAAAATGATCTATTCTTAGACTGTATCTTTAGACAGTGACCCATGCTTCTGGACTTCCCTACCCTTGGGAACAACCCTTCCTGTTGTGGTCCTGTTAGAATTTTAGCAGTTTCTTTGCGATCCCCCCTCATTCTTCTTAACTCCAGTGAATATAATTCTAACTGATTCAACTTCTCCTCATACATCAGCCCTACTATCCCAGGAATCAATTTGGTAAACCTTCTCTGCACTTCCTCTAAAGCAAGAATGTCCTTCTCAGATAAGGAGACCAAAACAGCACACAATACTCGAGGTGTGGCCTCATCAATGCAGCAAGACACTTCTGCTCCAGTACTTAAATCCTCTTGCTTTGAAGCCAGCATTCCATTGTCTTCTTGACCACCTGTGATACCTGCATGCTTACCTTCAGCAACTAGTATATTGCTGAAGAAAGACATATTTTGTTGAATCTTTTTTTCTCTTGCATTCTTGAGGACAATTCACAAGAATACCGATTCAAGGGGGGAAAGCAATATTTATAGTGTATGAGAGGAAACTACTGACTGGATGGCAAATAGACTCTGATTGGTTGGTTAGAAAACTCAGATTGGTTGGTAAGAAGAGTTAGATTGGCCAGTGGAGAGTGTGCTAGTTGAGAATGATGCTACATTTGTGCCTCTGGCTGTCAGAAAGGCAGCATGCAGTGTTTACCAATACTGTCGATCGTGTTAGAGAACAGTGGGCCCCATTAGGACTGTAGTGGCTTACCTCTCCTTCCAACTCCATTTCGATTTATTCCCCTCCTTCCCTCTGTACTTCTCCTTCCCCTCTGGTGGACTGCATTGCCCTTGCCAGGCATTGTATGTAATTTGGCTATATTGGAAACACAGGGGATTATTGGCAGTGGTTAACAGATGAAAAGTGTCACAGGTGATTTGGTGGTGGAGAAAAGCAGTTCGGTTCTATGTGATAGCACTTCTGGATGTAATATATATAAACATATAGTTAAATGACTCTTGTCTCATACAGTGTAATTGTTGTTTTCCCTTTCACTTTAGCATTTCTTGTGAATTGGTCTGATGAAAGCAAGACGAAAAGCTTTGGCAAAATGTATCATTTTCAGCAATATTCAAGTTCTGTACTTTGAAACAACTCTTATAAATTTAAATTTCTACTTATAATTTGTGTTTTGAATGACACAGCAATCAGACAACTGATAACTGAACTGGGTGAATGCCAGGTTCCAGTAGAACTAAGCCAGAAATTCAATGATATGAAGAATTTGAGACTGATGTTTCACTAAGCTTTTTGACAGCTTATGAAGTGGGTTTTTCTTTTGACTGTTCATGAGGAGTCAGTAGCATTATACCTCAGGAATCAGACCAATAAGAAGGCAAAATGGTAGATAGTCAGCAGATATTATCTACAAACAGGATTCCCCTGACAGCTCCATCATTTCAGCCCATTTCTGCCTGACTGAACTTACTTTTCCTTCCTATCCTAACTCAGTTTCTCCCTCTACCCTTGTTCAGTTGCTTCCCACTTACATTTGTAATCCTTCTGATACTTTACATTGGTTCAACAATTTCCAGATTTCTGACCTTAGCCATCTCCGCTTCACTGTGAATGTATAATCCCTTTATTCATCTCCCTCCCATCAGGCTTTGTTTCTTTCCCTGACAGAAGCCATGGACAGTCTCCATCCACAGCACCTCCTTCACCTGACTGAGCTCAGTCTCACTTTGAACAACTTTTCCTTTAACTCGTCTCACCTTCCCAATCACAGGAGTGGCCATGGGTACCCGCAGGAATTCCAGCTTTGCCTGTCACTTTCTTGGGCATGAGGAAAAATCTGGTTCTGGACCTACTTGGGCTCCCACCCATAACTCTTTCTCTGATACCGTGAAGCTGGTTCCTGCTGTCATCCAGAACTGGAAAAGCTTGTAATCTAATTTCTATCCGTCTCTCATTTCCACCTGGGTCGTCTCTGACTCTACTCTTCCCTTCCCTTCCCTTCCTGATGTCAATGTTTCCTTCTCTGGGTGCAGGCTATCTGCTACAAACCCACCAACTCGCACAGAAATACATCCTCACACACTGTTTCCTGCAAGGTTTCCATTCTATTCCCCCAAGTTCTCTGTCTGTGCTATGGTTACAACACTGGCATCAACCTGACAATATGGAAACTTACCCAGGTATGTTCAGTACAAAAAAATGCAAGAGAAATCCAACCCAGCCAATTACCGCACCATCAACCTACGCTTGATCATCAGAAAAATGATGGAAGGTGTCATCAACAGTGTTATCACACAGCATCTGCTCAGCAATAACCTGCTCAGTGACGCCCAGTTTGGGTTCTGCCAGGGCCTCTCAACTCCTCATCTCATTACAGCCCTGGCTCAAAAATGGACAAAGGACGTGAATTCTAAAATTGAGGTGAGAGTGACAGCCCTTGACTTCAAGGTCACATTAGACTAAGTGTGGCATCAAGGAGCCCTAGCAAAACTGGGATCAATGGGGATCAGGAGGAAAGCTCTCCGCTGGTTGGAGTCATACATGGCACATCAGAAGGTGGTTGGTTGAGGCCAGTCACCTCAGTTCCCACGGCATCTCTGCAGGAGTTCCTTTTAGGTCCAACCATCTTCAGCTGCTTCATCAATGACTTTCCCTCCATCATAAAGTCAGATGTGGGGATGTTCACCAATCATTGCACAATATTCAGCATCATTCAAGACTCCTTAGATATTTAATCCGTCCATCTCCAAATGCAGCAAGACCTGGACCAATCCAGGCTTGGGCTGAAAGTGGCAATTAACATTTGCACTTCACAAATGCTCGGCAAAGACTATCTGATTCGATGTCTTAGGAGTCTTGAACGATGCTGAACAATGTGCAATTACCACCTCCAAGAAGAGACAATGTAACCATCAGCCTTTGGTATTCAATGCCACTATCAGCATTAAATCCCACACAGACTGTTCTAATAAGACCACTCTCCACTGTGGTACTTCCAACATGTTCTGCTTTTTCCTCATTCGATGATTCCCCTGTCACACCACCAAACCCCCCAAGGCTGACAAGGCCAAACCATCTCTCACACCTCTGCACTCACCCCTTACTTTCCCTCCCAGAATAATGGTAGGGTAATATTTGTCTTCAGCTTCCACCCAGCCTGCATTCCTCCATCTCCACCATCTCCATCAGATAGCATCACCAAACACATCTTCCTTAACCAGTATGATCGACAGACCATTCCCTCAAGCACACTCTTCCATCATGCCTAACACTTCTTCACTCCTCCACAGTACCTTCTCATGCAAAACTTCCTCATTTACCTCCTCTGTCCAAGGTCCTTCCAGAAGAAGCAATGTTTCACTTGTACTTCTTCCTGTCTACTCTGCTGCATTCGCTATGCACAATGCAGTTTCCTTTGCATTGGTGTGACCAAGTGCAGACTGGGTGACCACTTGCAGAACACCTCTGCTCTGTCCATTCAAATGACCCTGACCTCCCAGTGGCTTGCCATTTCAATAAATTACCTTGCTCCCATACTAACATTTCTCTCCTTAGCCTGCTACAGTTCCAATGAAGCTCAACACAAGCTGAAGGAACAACACCTCTTGTCATTTAGGTACTTTAATGCTTTGAGGACTCAATATTGAGTCCCACAACTTCACAGTGTGACCTCTGTCTTCCATTTCCTTACATCCCTACCCTCCCTGGCCATGTCTTGTTTGTGACTTGTGGATTTTCCCATTTCTCCTTTTCACACTTTCATTAACATCCATTCTACATCTCCAACATACCTTTACCACCTTTATCACTACCTAGATCTTTTGCTCTGGGCACCTTCACAAACTGCTCTATTTGCTCCTCTACTACCTCTGTCAACAGCATAAAAACCACAATTTTCCAGCTCCTTTCAATCTGAAGAAAGGCCGTACTGGATTCAAAACATTAACTGTTTCTCTCTCCACAGATGCCGCCAGACCTGCTGATGTCATTATTTTTTACTTGCAAAGCTCTTTCATGAATTCTGCTCAATCCTGACTACCGCGATTGGCAATAAATGAAAAATGCTTGCTAGATATGGCCATATGCCTCAAAAAAATGTGTCAGCAATGTGTTCCAATAATCCCATCGACAGCTTTATAGTACAATCTTCACTTAAATCACAGTGCGATTTAAATTTTCCAATCTCAGGAAAAATGAACTACTTATCCTGAGCAACGATTCCTCATCTCCATTTCCATTTATCATTTTGACTACCTGTGTGGTCTAATGGAAAATGTAATACCACAGAGAACACAGAAAAGTGCATTGCTTTCCCACGGAAAGGAATACCTGCAGAGGATAAATCTTACCTTGCTTTAGAGTCATCGAGGTCCACACCCATCATGTCCATCTGATCAAAAACAACCAGCTAACTATTCTAATTCCATTCATCACCAACCCCATAGCTCTGCCCAATAAATGCGGTCCTAACATTGAATAGAATGCAAAAGAAAAGAGAAATAACACTATTCAAAGCAGCTGAAAATTAGCTTAGAGCACATGATGGCCTGAAATAAGTATCATCCAATTAACTCCACTAATCTCATTTAAAATAACCTGATATAAAAATAGATGTCTGTATCATCCCATAAAAGCCACTTTTACATTAAATCATAAAAGCAATTTCACTTGATTTAAGCAAAAACCATGTCCTTTTCTGGCATTTTACAGCAACTGAACCAAAAAGATTTCTTGATTTGGAAGAGCTGGCTGTGTTTAGCTTTGACTTCAGCAGTGTCTCTGCTTGATTTAGGTGAATTATTACTCAGGCTGATCATGTTTAGTGTACTGTTGGAAAGTTGAGGTCAACATTGATCAAATATATTCATTAATTACAAAGTAAAAACATGCAATACATTTACATTCATCTGAAAACATGATTTTCCCATCCAGAAACAGTGAAAGAGGCCATTTAGTCCCTTCAGTCATTTCTGTCAGTCAATATAATTATGATTCATAGCACCAGAGAATGGCTTTTGCACAGAAGGAGACCATTCAACTGATCATGTACATGCTGACTCTCTGCAAGCACAATTCAGCTCAAATCATTCCCCTGCTTGCTGCTCATAGCCCTGAAAATCTTTTCTCTGCAGGTAATTATCCAGTTCACTTATGGAAGCCACATTTGAATCTGCCTATATCAGAATCTCAGGCAGTCCAGTCCAGATCCCAATCATTTACTGTATTTAAAAAAAAATTCCCCTCATATCATTTCTGATTCTTTCAGCAATCACCTTAAAAAGCACCCTTTGCTTCTCAATCCTTCTGCCATTGGGAAGAGTTTATCCAAATCCACTCTTTCCAGAAACCTCATGATTTTGAATAATTCTATCAAATCTCCTCTCAACCTTCACTTCTCAATGGAGAACAATCACAGCTTTTCCAAGCTATCCTCATAACCCCAAGTCCCCAGTTGCCCAGACGATTCTCAAAAAGCCTTTTTACACTCTATTGGGTGGCACAGTGGTTATTGCCTCACAATGCCAGGGTCCTGGGTTCAATTCCACCTTTGGCAGACATTCAGGAAATGTTTGTGAAATAACTCCACAAGGCCTATGTCCCAACACAAAGTCACCCCTTACTTGTCCTTGACTATAGCGCTGCATCATACAGATTCACGTACCAGAGTGTTACTATATCTGACAGCCAGGGCCCCCTGATTGAACTAGACTAACAGCCCCAATCAGGGAATCCATATTCTGTGAGGTCCAGAG
>NC_063351.1:49266952-49338889 GCF_021869965.1 Rhincodon typus | reverse complement strand
CTTGAAATGAATATCGGTTTCGAGGTGGTTGCCCGATATGGAGACAGAGAGGTCCAGGAAGGGGAGAGAGGTGTTAGAGATGGTCCAGGTAAACTTAAGGTTGGGGTGGAAGGTGTTAGTGAAGTGTATGAACTGTTCGAGCTCCTCGTGGGAGCACGAGGCGGCGCCGATACAGTCATCAATGTAACGGAGGAAGAGGTGGGGTTTAGGGCCGGTGTAGGTACGGAAGAGGGATTGTTCCACGTAACCTACAAAGAGGCAGGCGTAGCTTGGGCCCATGTGGGTACCCATGGCTACCCCCTTTGTCTGTAGGAAGTGGGAGGAATTGAAAGAGAAGTTGTTGAGTGTGAGCACGAGTTCGGCTAAGCGGATGAGGGTGTCAGTGGAGGGGGACTGGTCGGGCCTGCGGGACAGGAAGAAGCGGAGGGCCTTAAGGCCATCTGCATGGGGAATGCAGGTGTAGAGGGACTGGACGTCCATGGTAAAGATGAGGTGTTGGGGACCGGGGAATTGGAAGTTCTGGAGGAGGTGGAGGGCGTGGGTGGTGTCACGGACATAGGTAGGGAGTTCCTGGACCAAGGGGGAGAAAATGGAGTCGAGATAGTTGGAGATCAGTTCGGTGGGGCAGGAGCAGGCGGAGACAATGGGTCGACCAGGGCATTCAGGTTTGTGGATTTTGGGAAGGAGATAGAAGCGGGCAGTGCGAGGTTGGGGAACGATGAGGTTGGAGGCCGTGGGTGGGAGGCATATTTTTGGAATGAGAACTGTAAAGTGAAAGTTGAACAATATCCTTGGTTTAGGAAATTTACCATGTAACATTTTGGAAGTCAAATTTGGAACTGTGTTGTGCTTTGCTTATTGTTTTCAAAAAGTCAAGTGACTTTTGCAAAAGCACAGCTGTTTAGACAGAATAAAGATGACTTTGTTACTTTTGCTTGACAAACTGGTAGAAGGAGCTTCAGCTGAAGGTTGTCTCATAACAGCTTTTACGAGTCTAGGCCCGAAAGGTCAGCCTTCCTGCTCCTCTGATGCTGCTTGGCCTGCTGTGTTCATCCAGCTCTACACCTTGTTATCACAGCTTTTAGACTCAGTTTCTGTTCGCCACAGACTGGTGAATGGTGAAGTTCACAAAAGACCTGAAAAAAAAATGCCTTCAGCAAAGACAGTTCTCTGTCTTTCTCTCTCTCTCTCTCTTTCTCTCTCTCCTACAATTAAGGAATGCCTTTATAGCTCTGTAGACACTTGCAAGGAAGTAGAGTTCTTTCTCTGAGTAGAAGTCAAAGCTCAAAGACTCTGAAAGATGAGCTTAAGCTGTAGAGCAGTGCTGAACTACTTATTTTGCCACTTGCTAAAGTCTATTTTTGATAATAATAAATAAGCATTTGTGATTACTAATGAACCTGATGGGAGTCTTTTATCATTCCTATATAAGAGAAAAAGTAAAGTAATTTAACCACTTGGTGATTCAATTGGACAATTGCATTGTTGGGACATCTTGGAAAGTGGAAGAAGTTGATGATCAGTACAGAATTCTTTTGTCAGAGTCATGACAACATCCCTGCATTGCAGGTGAAGAAGGGAAAATACACATTCTCACTCTGAGTGCTGCCACAGAGTAAACAGGACAAAAGAATTTCAATCAACCTGCAAAGCCAAAAATCTCAAAGTTATCTTCTCAACCACAAATGTTAACGCCACTGGTAACAACCATAGTAACAGCAATAACATTCTTCCCCTATCTATGCTTCATGAACACCTCACAGACTAACCAGTTATCTTCCATCAACTCCGATTTATTTTGGATTAATTTCTTGTTCCTAATCTATGTGCATATATGTTGCATTATTATTTCTTCTCACATTTAGTAACTAATGAAGTCACTCTTTATTTTTAAATTAAGAGAGCCTGGTTAAAATTAGCTTCTTTTAAAACAATATTCACGGGGAGAAGAACTTTTTTTCAATTATCCTTGTTGCCACCAACGGAGGAGTTAAACGAATACAGAGGAAAAGTAGTTCATCCCTCCCCAGATGGCAGATGGACAATTTGGGGATTCCTGTCTGGAACTGTAATGACATGGACAACCTCTGCCAGGGTCTTGACTATTTGACCGTTCTCAGCAAAACTACCTTGAGAAAACCTTTATAATCTCCTCTTCACAGGGCCATACATTGCTGCAGTCAGCAGTTTACACTGAGAGTCAGCCGTCATCCTACCTAGTCAGCAAGCCAACGCTTGTTCAACATTTTCTAACCTAAAGGAATCTTGAATAAGTTGAATTCGGAAGCCTTGATCCTTTCATTTGCTCATGTATAGCATTTTGCATGTTGGCAAAGGCAGAATTTTCAGTGCAGAGCAGAGTTTGAGGGAACATGTATATCCTGCACTTTCTCAGTTTAGCATTTATCTCTAGATAGGTAAATCAATGTGCACTCTTCAAATATGGAAAAGTAATCTGAAGAGTGGAGTAACAGCCGAATAATTTACTATATTTGAATGCCTGTTTATAAAATAATCTACTGTAACAGCAGGAAGGCCTTGCAATTGTACAGTCATTCAGGTAGAAAAACATCACAAAGCAACATGATAAGGAAATAGATTTGGAACAGGAACAGTCTCAATAATAAGATAAATTATCAAGGCACAACCAGATCCAACATGTAAACATGTTGTTGATGATATTCTCTACTAAAACTTTTAGCTTCAAGTTTCTCTGTCCCTATCTTCTATACATTACGTCTAAACACCGAGAATGGGGAGGCGCTGGCCCAGTGGTATTATTGCTGGACTGTTAATCCAGAGACTCAGATAATGTCCTGGGGACCTGGGTTCAAATCCTGCCACAGCAGATGGTGGAATTTGAACTCAATAAACTATCTGTAATTAAGAATCTAGTGATGATAATGAATCCATTGTCGATTGTCAGGAAAAACCTATCTGGTTCACTAATGTCCTTTAGGGAAGGAAACAGCCATCCTTACCTGGTCTGGTCTACATGTGACTCCAGACCCACAGCAATGTGGTTGACTCTGAACTGCCCTCTGGGCAATTAGGGATGGACAATAAATGCTGTCCTAGCCAGCGACGCCCTCATCCCGTTAATGATTAAAAAACGAAATATATCACAAGGGGCAGATGGTTAAGTAATATAATCAATGAATAAAACTCCTGTATAATAAATATTGCATCACAAGAGAGAACTAGCTCTGCGATACAAAAACAGAAATTGCTGGCAAAATCCAGCAGGTCTGACAACATTCATGGGGAGAAGGTAGAGTTAACATTTCAAGTCCAGTGACTCTTCTTCAGAACCTTGATAGCTCTGCAATACTATCGTCAAGATACAGATGCACAGGTTGGAAAAGAAAATAAATGATGTTGGACCAAAGTTGATCTGACAAGATCAGAACATTCTGTACATAGCAATTGAAAGAATTTCTGTGTTTACCTTTAGTTTTCGGAATTCTGAGAGTTACTGCTACATTTCTGCTCTGTTGCATTCACCTTTCAGCCAAGGAAAAAGCAAGGGATAACTATGATTGCGCTCCCAAAAAGCTGTGAACTGTGTCAAAAACAATATCTTAAATTACATCAGAGATAGTAGGAACTGCAGATGCTGGAAAATCTGAGATAACAAGGTGTAGAGCTAGATGAACACAGCAGGCCAAGCAGCATCATAGGAGCAGGAAGGCTGACGTTTTGGGCCTAGACCCTACAACTTTGTGGACGTTTTGGTACATGAGCCTGGATCCTGACTGAACCTCAGCCACTGTAACTTACACTCTCTGTGCTCCCACTCATATCACAATTCCTAACATCTACAGCTAACAAAAAAAAACATACTCTTCTGTTTCTCCTCCAAATCCAGTTAGTAAAAGGTAAAAGTAGAGTTGCTATCGAGAGAACTGCTCTGTCATTAGAGAGAGAAAGACGACCAGTAATGGTTTAACCTGTGGGTCACCATGCTTCAAATGAGAGGCAAGGTTGAACAAGTAGAACCTTCACAGTGACCTCAGCTGGTACAGATACTGAACCCAGGCTGTTGGCATCACTCTACATCACAAACCACCTGTCTAGCCATCTGAGCTAACCAACTTCCCTGCATAGTTAGGGGATACACTAGGGCTGCCCTTACTGTTTAATCTGTAACAAAGCCACTCAACTCCAGCAAATTGTAACTTAAATGGCAGATAAAAAAAAACATATTTTGCATTAAAGGTAATACTCTCTGGTGTGTGCTTTTACAGTAATAGAATTCCAATCATCAAGTGGAATCTCATTCTGTCAGTGAAAATCCTGGAATGCTGGGCAATAAATCAGAATTGAAACTTACTCACTGATTGTAAAACAGACTTTGAATAGGCTTAGATTCACGACCATTGCTTTAAAGCCATTGATTGCCATTTGAATTGCCAACCTCTTTTGAAGATATTCATTTGCTTTGGTGAGCTCTCAAGGTCAGTGCTTCCCAAATATTGTCCCCAGTGGGATCCCAATTCAGAGCTCCCCTCCTAATGACAGTGCAGGAAGGGGACCTATGAAAGGTGAGTGAGAGGGATTCAGAATTGCTGCTTTGTGCACGAACCCAGAATTTCAGCTTCCGCTCTGGGAAGCTGCAGGTTAGCTTCAACATACTTTAGGTCAATGACAACAGGGAGCAAATAGGCAGAGTTTTTGCTCCTGAACACTGTCCAGTTTCCCCATTTAAAAGTGTGTCATTGGTGGGGTGAAGTTTTGGCTCTGGCTACATTCAACACTAGCCCAGCAAAGGCTGAAAATCCAGTCTTTAGTGTAGAGGCACTCCAATAGTCACATGGCAGATCAGATGATGTGTCACCAGTGCAGCATGTGGGAGTGTCTGGATACCAGTTTAGTCCAGGACAAACAAGCTACACAGTTTGAGCAGCTTTAGCTTGGAGTTTTTCAGCTGGTGGTTGAACTACAGACACAGCAACATACCAGGAGGAGGTACAGTTACCTGGATTATTTGTAGCAGGATACTTTGTCCTGGATGGTCTCTTATTGGTGTTGGAGCTACACCTATCTGGGCAAGTGGGGAACAGGAATGTTCTATTACACTCCTGGCTTGTGCATTCCTGACTACTGCCAGACACTTTGAGTACCATTCAGGAATGTCAGTCCTAATGTTGACCAGAAACCTATAACTTGTGGGAGCTCTATAAATTGAGCTGGGTTAGCACCTCTCTTCTGCACATGCAACACAAGCATGAAGTGGCTGCATCATTTAAGGACACAGTTGTGACCACAAGACAAAGAGGTCAAAGGGAAGAATTTGCAAAAAGAAAACAAATGCAAGTACAGATGGCATTAAGAGAAGTAATATTTAAATTAAAAGACTTAATTTTGACCTGGGCAGTGAGTGCAAGATGCAAGAGTTGAGGTGAGCAAGTAACGTGCATGACAATGGCAGCACGGGCACCTGAACCATTCCCCATCATCTCACTATTAATTAAACAAATGCCCAATTTCACCTGGACCTAATGGGAATAATGAGGAAAACCAATAGCCAGGAGTGGGATTTTAACTGAAATCT
Organism: Rhincodon typus; assembly: GCF_021869965.1. Taxonomy (NCBI): domain Eukaryota; kingdom Metazoa; phylum Chordata; class Chondrichthyes; order Orectolobiformes; family Rhincodontidae; genus Rhincodon; species Rhincodon typus. The sequence continues at coordinate 49,333,335 of NC_063351.1, read as the reverse complement.
GAAGGAACAGTTGCTGATGATAATTATTCATTAATTGTGTTTAATTACATACAGATGGTGAGCATTTGCAGTGTCCCCAAACACAAGCTTGTAGATGACATAAAAAGTGGAGGAGTAGTGGATAGTGTAGGTTACCTTAGAGTACAATGGGACCTTGATCAAATGGGCCAATGGGCTGAGGAGTGGCAGATGGAGTTTAATTTAGATAAATGTGAGGTGCTGTATTTTGGAAAGACAAATCAGGGTAGGACTTATACACTTAATGGTAAGGTCCAGGGGAGTGTTGCTGAACAAAGAGACCTTGGAGTACAGGCTCTCAATTCCTTGAACGTGGAGTCGCAGGTAGACAGGATAGTGAAGGTGGTATTTGGTATGCTTGTCTTTATTGGTCACTGAATTGAGTATAGGAGTTGGGTGGTCATGTTGCAGCTGTACAGAACATTGGTTAGGCCACTTTTGGAATACTGCATTCAGTTCTTGTTTCCCTGCTGTAGGAATGATGTTGTGAAATTGCAAAGACAGGACATTTGGAAATTTCAGGACAAACCTGAAATTTCCAAATGCAACTCATGAAAGGTGAACTTAAGCTGTTTTGCTGAAAATAAGACAAGGGCATTCTGTGCTCTATCACCATTCGTTCAGCAGGATCCCCATTCAAATGTAAGAGAAAGGCTTTTATGACAATCATAACACTTTCACACCTTGAGCACTGTTCCTTTTCTGGCCAAATAAATGTCATACTCATTGAAAGTTTTCAAAAACTATCCTGATACAGTGACATTGGTGGTAGTATTAAAAAAAAAAACAACTGGAATGTTACCCCTTCAAAAACCATTGAGGCTGTGAGTCAATTGAAAATTTAAGAACTAGATGGATAGATTTTTCTTAGCAATGGATATTAAAGAATATGGCAACTAGGCAGACAGATGGGGCTCAGGTACAGATTAGTGATGATCTAATCAAATGGCTCAGACTGTTGTAGATCACTAGAAATCTCTACTGCAGACCTCTGTTTAGTCATTGAGTATATTTAAGACTAAAATCAACAGATTTCTGGATGCTTAGAGAATCAAGGGATATCGGGATCAAAAGAAAAGCAAAGCTGAGGTCCAAGAATAGCCATTATTATTAAACACTTTTGCACTCAAGCATGTTGCCCCACTCCCAAAACTGTGTTAGAGTTACCTTGTCCTCACTTTCTATCCCATGCTCCTCTCTTCTTCCTATTGTGTTACACCACATGGTCAGTGTGTCAAAATATTTTTACTACAAATTCTTATGACACCATCATTGCATCATAGCATGAAACCCAAGAGTATAAGGATCATGCACTCCATCTTGCCTGGGATCACTTGAAACATGGCATGCTATTAGAACAATGTTCATCTGTTGTAATGTGCACTATTAGCCCAGACACAAATGTGAGGAACATAATGTTTGTGTATAATAATTACCATAATATCCAGGCCCACTTTCTTGTATTGCAGGACCTAACATAAATATTGCTGCATCACGTCAATCATCTTTCGGAGGCAAAATCATATCAGTTGTAATTGGTTCAAAGGGCTGAATAGTTTCATCCTGTTCCTATGATCTCCCTGCCCTGGAACAATGTATATGGTTGAAAAATTTTGAATTGATCACTAACAATCTACAATGAATTATGCAAAGTTACAGGACAAAATTACATTTGATCTCCAGGTCTGCAAGTAGAGTTGGAGATTCTTCCATAACTATCATTCGTCCCACCAGCCAAACATAAAGTTGGTGCCTTCTTCTCAAATTTACTCCAAAGCAATGAGCTGCCTTCCCTGTTTTATTTGCATTCTGTGCTCGATTTTCATTTAACTTCCACGGAGTTCCTTTGAGCTGTTATTCTGATCCTTTCTCCCCAAAATGCAATCTGCCATTTCAGCAAATTAGACCTTACCATATAAAAATCTCATGCATTTCATCAACCTGGCGTTCACACACAGCTCTATTGATTTTAACATCTGTAATTTCAACAATGAGCTACAAAACTGACAAAGTTTCCCACTCTGAATGTAATGAATGATCAGTGTGAGTGAATAAATCCTTGGGCAGAATCAAGTTTTATTAATAAAAATCGGTCGTAGTGATTAAAGAATCACGTATTGAGAAAAGAACACAAAACCCATTAGTGATTTTCCTGTAGGTAAAAAACAACAGTGTTACTCAAGATTTGCCTCTTGAGGAGCACTTTCATCCTTTAAATAATGTCCTCCCTTATTCAGTTTCCAAAGAGAGTGCTGGAACATGAATCAAGGATAAGGCAACTAATAGGTTTGATCTTCCTCAAGCATCCAGCGTGTGCTTGAGAGTGTGTGTGAGCGTGTGTGTCTGTCTCTGTGTGATCGTGAGTGTGAGAGTGATGTGTGAGCGTGTGTGTCTGTCTCTGTGTGAGCGTGAGTGTGAGAGTGTGTGTGTGAGCATGTGTGTCTGTCTCTATGTTAGCATGAGTGTGAGGGTGTGTGTGTGAGCATATGTGTCTGTCTCTGTGTGATCGTGAGTGTGAGAGTGTATGAGGGTGTGTGTCTGTCTGTGTGTTAACGTGAGTGTGAGAGTGTGTGCGTGAGTGTGTGTGTCTGTCTCTGTGTGAGCGTGAGTGTGAGAGTGTGTGTGTGAGGATGTGTGTCTGTCTATGTGTGAGCATGAGTGTGAGAGTGGTGTGTGAGCATATGTGTCTGTCTCTGTGTGAGCGTGAGTGTGAGAGTGTGTGTGTGAGAATGTGTGTCTGTCTATGTGTGAGCATGACTGTGAGAGTGGTGTGTGAGCATATGTGTCTGTCTCTGTGTGAGCGTGAGTGTGAGAGTGTGTGTGTGAGGATGTGTGTCTGTCTATGTGTGAGCATGAGTGTGAGAGTTGTGTGTGAGCACATGTGTCTGTGTCTGTGTGAGAGTGTGTGTCTGTGTGTGTGTGTGTGTGTGTGTGTGAGGGTCTGTGTGTGTGTGAGTGCATGTGTGCATGTGGGGTGATGGTATTGGTGTGAGTGTGTGTGGGTGATGGTATTGTCGTGAGTTTGTGTGGGGTGATGGTATTGGTGTGAGTGTGTGTGGGTGATGGTATTGTCGTGAGTTTGTGTGGGGTGATGGTATTGGTGTGAGTTTGTGTGGGGATGATGGTATTGGTGTGAGTGTGTGTGGGGGTGATGGTATTGGTGTGAGTGTGTGTGGGTGATGGTATTGGTGTGAGTGTGTGTGGGTGATGGTATTGTCATGAGTTTGTGTGGGGTGATGGTATTGGTGTGAGTGTGTGTGGGTGATGGTATTGTCGTGAGTGTGTGTGGGGATGATGGTATTGTCGTGAGTTTGTGTGGGGATGATGGTATTGGTGTGAGTGTGCGTGGGTGATGGTATTGTCGTGAGTTTGTGTGGGGGTGATGGTATTGGTGAGTGTTTGGGGGTGATGGTATTGTCGTGAGTTTGTGTGGGGATGATGGTATTGGTGAGTGTTTGGGGGTGATGGTATTGGTGAGTGTTTGGGGGTGATGGTGTTGGTGATGAATGTCCTCCTGGCCAATGCAAGGCCTGAAGTTGATCGAGTATCCAAGCACAGGTGAGTGAAAAGAGCCAGAGGGAGGGGAGGGGACAGTGAAGAATGCAGTCGGCAATGGCAAGGGGATGGCTCTCAGCAGACCTCCTTCTTGATGCCAGGCCCCTTGATCAGGTATTGGATGCCAGCATGTGTTTGTTGTGCCCTCACATGGCAAGCTTCCCTTCCCACTGCTGACTTATACCAGTGACAGTATGACTGTGGCCAGACCCCACCCATTATAATTGTAGTGTAGATGCATCATCACTACCCACCTCCCCAAATTCAATGTCTACATAGCCATGGGGGAGGGCACAAGGCACTGTTATTTTTTCTATCTGTCTCCTATACACATTGTGTAGAACAAACCACGATGACCATGTAGCAGGGGGCTTACCCATGTTGCAACTGGTGCTCTGTAGCTCACCCTGTGATCCAAATGGAGGCTTTCAGAACACTGACAATTCAAAGGAAAGGACAACAAGGTGTCACTGCTCTTCAGCAGGAGCCTTCAATCAAAAAGTCAAACATGTTGAATGAGATTGGGAAGGTGGAAGGCAATCTTCTGTAAATGTACGCTAAATTTCTCAAAGTTTAAGTCATGAAAAATTGACAGATCCGCACCTTGTCTTTTGACTCAGTACTTTACAGCTCTCTGGACTCAATACTGTGTTCAACAATGTTTGATCCCAACTCAGACTCCAATGTACTGTTTTTTTGTTTATATCATTTCCTTTACTCCTTCACTTTGCATTCAGATGGTCGCTATCCAACCATTCACAGCCTTCCTGGACACATCTGTTTGTATACTTGACCAGTTATCATGAATCTTTTAGTCATTTAGACTCTCCTGACACCAACCTCTCACTCCCGTTTCATTCTCCCTCTTCAATTCCCACTTTTACGTCCTCAAAACCTCAAAAGCATTTCGCCCTTTCCTCAGTTCTGACAAAGGTTCATGTAAGCTGAAATGTTAGCTCTGTTTCGCTCCAGAGATGCTGCCTTATCTGCTGAGTATTTTCAGCATTTTCTCCTTGTATTTCATGAGAAATAAAGAGTGTGGTTAAAATCAGTCATTATCGGAATCAGTCACTAACTGAATGGATAATCATCTACCCAAGTCTGTTCAGCATGAAAATATAATTCAGAGATCGAGCTCAGCTTCATAGAACATTCATTACCAAGGTGCAGTATTTTTGATTACTTTTGGATGTGATGCATATCATTTTACTTTACATATTATAAACAGCATGCTGCCATTGGTGGTATGCAGTTACAAGGGAGGATAGACATTTCAAAGAATAAAATTGTTCTCAAAATATAGACAACATCCTTTGTTTCTCTGTGAGAGTTAAGCGCACAACATGGAGTGGAGTTCTTCAGTTCTGGAGAGGGGTCACTGAACTCAAAATACTAATTCTGTTTCTCTCCCCATAGATGCTGCCAGGCCAGAGTTTCTCCAGAAATTTCAGTTTTTGTTTTTGTAAGGGGTGGATTTGGCCTAACCAAGTACCATTAGTTCTAGTGGCCTGCTGAGGCAAAGGACATTAGTCCATTAATTGGGCTCCTATAAACTGTCAGAATCATGTATAATCTCTAGTAATTCTTGACAGGTTGTCAGACTTGGCTCACAATATAACTGCCACATTTTTGTTTTATTCATTCATTTGATGCGAGTGTCACTGGCTAGGCCAGCATTTAATGCCCTTCCATAATTGCCCAGATGGTAGTTAAGAGTCAATAACATTCCTGTGAGTCTGGAGTCATATGTAGAGAAAGGTTTCCTTCCCTAAACCAGGCGGGTTTTCCCCCAACAATTGACAATGGTTTCATGGTCATCATTGACTCTTAATTCCAGATTTTTTTTATTGAATTCAAATTTCACCATCCACCGTGGCGAGATTCAAACCCAGGTCCCCAGAACATTACTTGGGTCTCTGGCTTAATTGATAAATGCAAAGAATTTGCCTTTTAACGAGAGAAGAGTAGTAGTTGAGCTGCAAATACTGAAGTACTGACATTAGTCAAAAACAGGGTGAACCACAGAAAGGTGAACACCAATTTCACCAATTATCTGTTATGAGAGCCTACAATACCAGCTCCAGGCTGTTATAAGAGCCTATAGTATTGACCTCGCTGAAAAACAGTGGCCAACACTCAACAGGATTCACACTGTCCATGCAAGGAGATTAAATCACCTTCCAAACACAAAAGACTGCCCACCATATGACTGTGGCCGCCTGGATCAGGCAGCGTACACAGACACACTCACACGCACACACACAGACATACAAGCATTCACGCACACACACAAACACACATACACACAGGCACACATACAGACAGACAAACACACACTCATGCACACACACACACACACAGATATACACACTCACACATACGTACACACACACACATACATGCAAACGCACACACACAGATATACACAATCACACATACACTCACACACACACAGATATACACAATCACACATACACTCACACACACACAGATATACACACACACACACAGACACAAATGCACAGATACACACACACACACATACACACAAAGGCACACACAGATATACACACTCACACAGACACACGCACGCACACACACACACAGATATATATACACACACACACAGACAGACATGCACACAGACACACACACACATGCACACAGATATATACACACACACAGACGGACAAACACACACTCATGCACACACACATACACACGCAAACACACACACACAGATATACACAATCACACATACACTCACACACACACATACACTCACACAGATATACACACTCACACACACACACACACAAAGACTGACACGCACAAACACAAACATACACAAACGCACAGATATACACACTTACGTACACACGCATGCGTACACACACATACCCACAAAGACACAGATATATACATTCAAACGCACACACTCATGCACACAGACACACACACAGTCAGACAAACACACACTCATGCACACAGACACAAACACACACACGCACATACAAACACACACACTTATGCACACAGACAGACACACACATGTGCACAGACACATAAATATACACACACACACACATGCACACAGACACATAAATGCACACACATACACATGCACATACTGTATAATTTGGACTGAGACTTGTTGAGCAGCAAGATGTCAGACGTAAGAAGAAGATTTCTCATTATTACAGCAATATTAATCCACAAATTACCAGATTTATTCAATCTGTTTTATAATCTATAACGGTAGGTGTTAAACGTCCAAATTCTGGGTTGCTAACCACTATGTTTTGTAAGCTCACTGAAGAAAAACCACAATCAACTCAAAACAGTTTCTCTCCCCACAGATGCTTCCACACCTGCTGAGTTTCGCATCATTTTCTGTCTTTATATCATAACCATGAGGCTAATATCGGATCCAAAGTTAGCTGTCCCAAGTGAACAAGTGGTGTCTTCTCTTCGGTAAAGTGTTGTCTGCCCCTTTGAACATCAGTGACATTTCATTGCAAGAGGTGAGAGTTAAAGATGGTGACACACTCGCTGACAGATGAACTATTGTGTATCTCCTTAACCGATCAAATGGAAGGATTACAAAATTTGGTATGGCGAGACCATGAAGTGAATATAAGTAAGAGTGTACGAATTTAATATCAAATCAGGTACAGAAAGTGAAATGAGGAGAGAGAAAGCAAAATTGGATTAAGAAAGGAAGACACAAGAGAAGAAGCAGTTAAAATAAAATGCTTAATGTAATTTTCAAAATCTCCCAACAATTTAAAACTGAGAAGAATGAGGCTCCAGGTTTTTATTTATAAACAATGTTCAGTGTCAGAGAGGTTGATTGGCAACAATTAACACTGAAACAGTAATTTAAAAGGATACTTGTATTGAAATGGGCAAGAGATGCATTCACTTCAAATAAAGCCTGATTATATTCCTGCTCATTTACACACAGAGATGCCTCTGACATGTGTGATGAGATGTGCCTTCAAGGGGGTTTTGTTCTGTCCTGTTTCTCTTGGAAAGGGGTTTCATAAACCTTATGCCAAAATGTTACCTCCATGGAAGGCAGAGTCAATATCTTCGTTTTCTTTTTTAAAAACAAAGTTAGATAAAAGAGTCGGGATCACACAGGCCCAGGGTTTGAGCTTTGTTCTCAGTGAGGAAGCTGAAGTTTTTTGGAATTGAAGCTGCTAGCTACAGCTCTCTCTCTCTCTCTCTCTGTTTCCACAAGAAGCTTGAGTTCTCTCTCTATTGTTAGATTCATGCTTTTGTTTGTTTTTATTTTCCCTTTCTCCTGAACTGGAGAAGATCACAAATCTGTTTTGCTGAATTTGCCTTTGCCAAGGGTGTGTTTATGAGATGCTGGAACAGTTGGTGAGTAGTATTTAAATTAGACATATTATTTTGTTAGGTATTTTAATAGAGTTAAAGTTATACCAATTCTTCTTTTTCATTTGCATTTTAACTGTGGTGTAAGAATAAAACATGTTTTGCTTAAAGCCTAATAGTTTGACCAATTGAATCATATCTGGAACACAATGCTTTATACTTGCCTTTAAATAAGATAAAAGTTAGGGTCCTGACTATTTCCGTGATATATTTTGAGGGGGTTTGGCCCATAACACGAAAGAGCCATCAAAGACAGTTCCACTGTACAGAGAGGGAACAAAATTTGATTTATATAGTCCTTTCACAACCCCAGAATATACCTAAATGCTTTATAGCCGATGATGTACTTTTGAAATGTAGTCACTGCTGTAATGCAGGAACACAAGCACAGTAAGAATCCACAACAATATGATAAGGACCTAGATGTGTGCAGCTCCAAATATAATTAAGAAGCTCAACACTACCCAAGACAAAAAAGCCCACTCATCACCATAAGCAATATGTGCTAAGCCATCCAAAAGATGCACTACAATAAGTTGCCAAGTCTCCTTCGACAGTATATCTATCTTGACTTCTCTCACCTAGAAGGCATTAGAACATTACCACTTGCAGGTTTAGACAAGCTTTGGAGAGTCAGAAGTTGAGATATTCGCTGTAGAATTCCACGACTTTGACCCATTCTTCCAGTATTTAGATGGTTCAGTTGGGTTTCCTGGTCAATGCTAGTCCCCAGGACATTAGTGCTGACTTATTAATTCCAGCATTGAATTAAATCATGGTCAATTTGTAGGTTAACTCCATCTGTCTACCTCTGTTCTATTATATTAAATACCCTTGCCTATCAAATATCCATCCTATTTTTGACGTTTTCTATTGATTTGTGTTTTGAGAGGCCACTTGGAACTTTCCTGCTCTGTGTGGCTTGGTAAAACACCACCCAGTTACAATGCACAATCAACAGAGCACCGAGTGTACATTCTCCGCGTCACCTTGGGAATCCTTATGGCAACTGCTAAGCCACATGAAGAACAGTTTAGGAACAGTTAGGGGGAGTTGGTGGTGGACTGGTAATGTCACAGGATCAGGCATCCAGAAACACCTGAGTAATGATCTGGCGACATGTGTTCGAATCCTTCCATGGCAGATGGCTAAAATTTGAATTCGATGAAAATCTGGAACTCAAAAAAAAGTTAGCCGAATGGAAATCATGCAATCACTGCCAATTGTTGTATAAACACATCTGGTCCACTAATGCCCTTTAGGGAAAGAAATCTGCCATCCTTACCTGGTCTGGGCCTACATGTGACTCCAGACCCACAGCAACGTGGTTGACTCTTATCTGCCCTCAGGGCAATTAGGGATGGGCAATAAATAACAGCCTAACCAGTACTGCCCATGCCCTGTGAATGAATGAAAAAAGTTTGCTTTCTTGTATTCTGTCCATTGTCAGGGTTTAATACAGAGGCTATTCTACAAAGAGACCAGCTTTTAAACAAGTGGAAGTTGTGCTTTGTTTTTCAAAGAAGGGCATATCACTTTAAAAATGAAGGGCCGCAATACACTCACATTGGTAGAAACTGTGCAACAAAACCAATATTGTCTAAAAGGACTAGAATCCAAGTAATACATTTCAGTTGCAACTGTACAGGTGTGTTAGTATTACAGACATCACTATACATCTTCATTACAGCTGGTAATCTCCTTGGTACAGAAAAACAATTTAAACTTGCAACGCACTCAAGCAGTAGGAATCAGTCACTATGTCATATGTGAACTTGCACTTTTAAAGGTTACTGCTATTTCGTTTTCAGTTTCCTAATTTTCTGCCCATGATTGGTTTTACAGCCAACAGTGCAAAGAGCAATAGGACAAGGATTGGAATTAGACACAATGAGAAAAAAAAATTGTAATTTTGCTTTCAGCAAGTAGACAAGAAAACAAAAGGGGTTGAAGCATTTTCTGGCCTGTGGCCAGGGTTGAAATCTGGCCAAATTTGATCGATGAGCCTTGGCTCTATCTTCTGCAGGCCTGAAGGGCCTGAAATGAAATAAATGTGAGCATTCTAAAAACAAAACCCACAGAGCAAGCATGAGTGCATTGAGCAAAATAACAGGGGATCAGGTGACTAGCTATTAGGATGGCTGATGTGGGAATTGGAAATGTCACATTGCTGAAATATGATGAGGTGCAATGTTCAGGGCTTGGAACTGCAACCAAAGCATGATCCTTTTGACCAATCCCTGATCACAATGTTTGAACCCAGCCAATGGAGTTTACTCGTAAACAACTTCCAAATATGAACGTAAGAGGATAAAAAATGTGAGCAGGAGTAGGCCATCGGGCCCATCGAGCTTGCTCCACCATTCAGGAAGATCATGGCTGATCTTTTTGTTGGGCTCAACTCCACTTACCCACCATAACCCTTAATTCCTTTACTGTTCGAAAATCTATTGTTGCCTTAAAAACATTCAATGAGGTAGCCTCAACTGCTTCACTGGGCAGGGAATCCCACAGATTCACAGCCCTTCAGGTGAAGAAGTTCCTCTTCAATTCTGTCCTAAGTCTGCTCCCTCTTTTTTTGAGACTGTGCCCTATTTCTATGTCTATGCCAAGCTGTAAAAAGCCACATTCCAGGCTCCATACAAGGTAATATGATGCCAGTATGTTTAGAAACAACCGTAAGAACTGCCTTATTTGGTCAACACTGGAAACTGCAGGTCACACTGTGCCCTGGCTGCCATTTTAAATGAGGTCAGAGTTTAATCTAGCTTGACTAAAATTCCCAGCATGCTTGATTGTGGCTCTTAACCAGTCTTGTAACCAATTCTGCTGCTGGCCACCTAATCGCAAGCGACAAGTAGAACCACAGTCTGACAACTCTTATTCAACATCAGCACTAGGATTTTGGAAGCCCTAATCTGTTTGGCATCACGCTCACCAATGAGTCTGTATGTGCTTCAATTTCCAATGGTTAGCTACACAAATTCAACCTTTCTCACAGTGCTATTGCAGGAGAGGAGAAAATGAATGATTTACCAATGTCACTCTATTCAGAATGTTTTATTATGCGATAAAAAAGGGAAGTGAGAATACAGGAATTATTTTCTACCACTCTATTATCAAGCAGTGGAGCTCTGTCAGATTCGGGTACTGTAAATGCAACAAGATTTTTTTTAACTCAACATCAGCCTGACATGATACATTTAATCATTTTTAATCTTTATTGGATTTTACTCTGCAGTCAGCTGGAAACCACATTACAATTGGTATCACAAATGTGCCACACATACTCATGCTAGGAGAATATTCCCTATCTTTTTGTCACTACTCCCATTCTTCACTATCTCTCTTTAAATTCTGTACAGACACTTCATTAACTACAGCATTTCAAAGATTCTCAGTCAGTGTAGCGGGCTTTTTGAGTGAAATCTAGATGGCATAGTTGGCACAATTCAGCAAGGCATTAGTGTCCAAAATATTGGGAAGATTGAGTTTTGCCATTTCACTAACTCTACTCTAACATCCTCTTTTTGATAAGTTTCTTCCTGTACTGAAAGAATTTATTCATTCATGGCATCACTGCCTAGGCCAGCATTTATTGCCCACCCTTAATGTCCCAGAGGGCTGTTAAATGACAACCTTATTGCTGTGGGTCTGTAGCCACATGCAGTCCTTCCCTAAAGGACATTAGTGAACCAGATGGGTTTTTTCCAGCAATGGATTGATGGTCATCATTAGACTCTGAATTTCAGATCCTTTTTTTGAATTAAATTCCACCACCTGCCATGGAAAGGAGAAAGGTTTAAAAAAGACAAGAGGGGCAACTTTTTGACATAGAGAGTGGGTCATGTGTGGAATGAACTTCCAGGGGAAGCGATGGATGTGGACACAATTACAGCATTTAAAAGACATTTGGATATGTACATGAATAAGAAACGTTTGTAGGGAAATGGGCCGAGCACAGGCAGGTAGGACTTGTTTAGTTTGGGAAATGGTTAGACCGAAGGGTCTGTTTCCGTGCTGTATGACTCTATGACTCAATGATTCTATGACCAGAACTAAGTGCCATTTGCCAGCTTAACCAGAGATTTATAAAGATTCAGTATAACCTCCTTATCAACCCAACAAGAGATAATTTTTATTAAAAGGATGTTGTGTGCCACAAGTGAAGTCATAGTCAGAAGAAAAAGTAACTTTAAAACAAAACTTAAGAAGTGTGAGCGAAAGCTGGTCAGAAGCGAATGGCTAACGTGTTTTCTGAAAGGCATGTATTCAGGATTCCAAAACTTGGGGTGGAATTTTACCAGAGTCTGAGTGAAATATTCTGTAAGTGGATTTCTGGCAGAATCAGTCAAGCAGACTGGTGAGGTCGATCCTGTCACCATTTCAGGAATGAATCACACCATATTTTATACTTTTCACACAAGTTTCAGGAAAGCTTCAGGCTAGGCAGCGCTGAGCTGCTAGTTTGAGGGAGTTATTGTTTGTTAAGCACCTTGAGTCAGCATAGAAACAGTGGGCTGAAGGGTCTGTTTCTATGCTGTTTGACTGTATGACTGTAAGATCTTATTGATGGCATTGCTCGCCTTATTAACGTTCTACCTTAGCAAACGTGTCATCCTGTCAGACATTGAGAAAATTCAAAATGGATGTCAAAGCGGGTATCTGACAAATTCAGTTCACTTCTTGCTCCATGTTGGACAACAGGTACCAATGTGATACCTCCTTGGGTACCGGCCACATGCATGCCATGTCCACAAACTTTGGCATCCAACATGTGCCAACTGCTAACAATCCTTACAGCGCCACTCTGATCCACTTATAGGATGCTTCCACATTCCAATGCTGTATTGCAGGCTGCACCAGCAACTCTCATTGTACTGTTGTAAGAAGGACACTGAGTGCGCAGGGACAGGCTCCCACCTCCTGGACTGGACCAGGCTGTATCTGCGGGCTTTTTTGCTCACTGTCATAGCACACTCTGAGTCTAAATGGCTGCTCACAGCATCCCTGCCTTGCATTATCTTAGCTTGCCTTTTTGCACTTCGTACCCTCAACCAGAGCTATGAGGCTTGCTTTACTTTTGTCTTGCTTTGGCTTTTAGTGCATTGACAAAGGAAAGAAGTTGTTACAGTTGACAGCAGGTTTCAGTCAAATCAATAGGATAGCCTTCGCCCAGCTCAGTAAATCAAGGCAGTTTCTGATATCAGTCCAGGGACTTGGAAATAATCCATCAGCCTCAGGGCAATCAGAGGATGCTCTCCATATAAAGGGTAAGGAGGGGAATATGAAGCAGCTCAACAGTCAAGTGAGGGAAGATGTTGGTGGCATTAATGAAGATGATAGAACAGGAGACTTAGCAAGAGGTAGTTGCAGTACAGAGATAGAAAAAGTGTGAGGTATTGGAGAGAAGATGGTAGCACTTATGCTGGAGGAGAGGTGAAAATAACTGACCTTCCTCATCCAATGTTGGGCATTCCTCCAAACAGCTGAGCCGAAATTGACCTAGGAGAGTCAATCTTGGAACAGGCTGGCATCGCCTGGTGTCATTGTCTCCATTCTTGGTCCTACAGTAACAGGGCATCACACCTGGGTACTGCCCATCCAGTAAAAACCTTCAGGTCTCTGCCCACAAAATGGGGCACAAATTTTCCCTGTCTGCCACACCTAGGGCAAATGTCAGCACCAAGGGAGTGCCAGTTACGAGGGATGGGCAAGAAATGTTGGCCAGCCAGTGACGCTCACATCTGAATAGAGAAAGAAAAACCAAGGCAGGGCAACTCCAGACTGACGCCTTCTCCAGACAAGTTAAATAGAAAAGTGTGTGATATGATATAGCTGGAATTGGACATGAGAGACAGCTTAGGACCATGTTAGGTCATTAATGCAGAAACTTTGGTTAGATATGACAAGAGAACTCACTCACCCTCCAAAAAACTCAACCCAATTTGTGCTTCACCAAAAACAGATTCAGATTCTCGCCAGTGACTCCAAACATTACTGCATTGGCAAGTGTGTGATAAGTGTCACCAAAGATCCTGAGATAGCACCTGCCGAAGCCATGAATACTTCTATCTCAAAGCACAAGGGCAGCAGATACATTGGAACACCATCACCTGCATTTCCCTCCAAACCACTCACCATCCTGATTTGGAAATATCTCATTTCTCCTGCACTGCCGCTGGATCAGAATCCTGGAATTCCCTCGCGAACGGCATTGTGGGTCCACCCACAGCACATGGACTGCAGCGGTTCAAGAGGGCCGCTCACCATCACCTTTTCAAGGCAACTAGGGACAAGCAATGAATGCTGTCTGGCTAGCGATGCCCACCTCCCACAAGTGAATTAAAAAAGAAGTATGGCAAAAGTGTAACATATTCAGTTCAGATGACATTCCACCTCCTCGTACAGAGAGATAGCCTCATCACACTAACACATCAAGCACAGCCACTTTCAATTTTGTTCAAATAAAGATGGTACTTTGACTGACCTGCTGCTATGTAGTTGCAGCCTTTTCGGACCTGAATTCTCCATCCCTCCACCACCCGTTTCATTTATTTTCCCATTCCATCGTTCCAGCACTCCCTTTCATTTCCCACACTGTCTCGCTATCCCAAACACCTCTTTAGAACTTGGATGGCAGGATCCTGGAATGCAATGTCAGTGACTATGGATTGTTTCTCATAGTTATCATGAAATTACAACAGAAAGAAGCAACGTGTGGAAACAGTACAACATGATTAAGCAAGAGTGCAATGTTTGTTTGAAACAAAAAGATATTTATTTGCTTCCCAAACACTACCGTAATGGAATGGGTTAACACTGAATAAAGTAATTGTGAATCTATTCGTTCTATGTCTTGGTGCAACTCAGCAAATGCTAACATCTGGTGCTGAAGTGGAGGTGGTCGAGAGCTTCAAGTTCGTAGGAGTAAATATCACCAACCATCTGTTCTGGTCCATCTGTGTCAATGCTATAGCCAAGAAAGCACACCAACACTTCTACTTCCTCAGGAGGCTAAAGGAGTTTGGCCTACCCACAATGACTCATACCAATTTTTATAGATGCACCACAGAAAACATCCTATTTGGGTGCATCACAGCTTGGTACGGCAACTGCTCTGCAAGAAATTACAGAGGGTTGTGAACACAGCCCAGTCCATCATAAAAACCAGCCTTCCTTTCAGTCATTCCATCTATACTTCCTGCCACCTTGTGAAAGCAGCCGACATAATCAAAGACCCCTACCAGGCCAGTTATACTCTCTTCCACCCTCTTCCATCGGGCAGGAGATATAAAAGTTTGAAAACATGTCCCAACAGATTCAAGAACAGCTTCTTACCTGCTGTCATCAGACTTTTGAACAGACCTCTCATATATTAAAATTGGTCTTTCGGTGCACCTTCTCTGTGTCTGTAACACTATACTCTACATTCTGTTCTATTACTCTGCCATACCGATATGAGGTAAGATTTGTCTGGTTAGCACACAAAACAATACCTTTCACTGGATCTCAGTACATGTGATCATAATAAATCAAATCAAAATCAAACATCACATTGTCCTACGAACTGGTTATAACTGGTCTGAGGTTCTTACAATGTCGAACATTAAAATTAAACAAGACAGTTACATAATTAATAAAGTGATAACTCAGTCCTTCAATAAGACTTACTTCTTTTCCTCAATGTCCATTTCAGTTCTTTCAATCCGACTCCTGTTTTAACCAAGTTACAATTTTTAATGGAGAAACACATGATTTTAACAATCACAGGAGCTGCAACCCGAAAAAATACGTTCATGGCAAATATTGCTGACACATTTTACAGCAAGGGTCATTGAAGATGAAAACCTGGCAGTTTTCTTTTCTCAGACATGCTGTTGCTGGTTGTAGAAATCCTCTCAATAATAAAAAGACAAGAGGAAGATTTGTATTGCGAGAGCCCCTTTCATAACTTCAGGACATCACAAAGCATGAGTCAGACAGCTAAATAATTTTTAACGCTCAGTTACCTCTGTGCTGGAGAAAGTGTAAGATAAGCTAACGGTATACTCCTGTTCCTATGAATCATTGATTGATTGATTATTGTCACATGTGCCGGAGTACAGTGAAAAGCTTTGTTTACGAGCAGTACAGGTAGATCATAGCAATCAAGGATGTACAGATCAGAGGTTCTAAAAAGACTTAGACAGAAGCATACAGGTTACATTGCACAGGGTGTGCGCTAGGCGAGATCAACGTTAGCAAGATCAGTGGTATTTGAGGCTAAAGAGTCCATTCATCAGTCTAATAACGGCCAGAAAGAAGCTGTTCCTGAACCCGTTGGTGAGTGTGTTCAGGCTTCTGTATCATCTGCCTGACAGAAGAGGTTGTAGGAGAGAATTACCGGAGTGCAATGGGTCTTTGATGATGTTGGCCGCCTTTCCACGGCAGCGAGCCATGTAAATGGAGTCCATGGATGGGAGGTTGGCTTCTGTGATGGTCTGGGCTGTGCGCACCACCTTCTGTAGTTTTTTCCAGTCCTGGGCACAGCAGTTGCCCTACCAGGCCATTATATACCCGGACAGTATGCTGGTGAGGGCCCTTATGGAAATGCCAAATTTCCTGAGCTGCCTGAGGAAGAAGAGGCATTGTTGTGCCTTCTTGTTCCGATAAGCAAAGGTATTAAGGGATATGGACCAAAGGCAGGTACATAGAGTTCAGCCACGAATCAGCCATGATCTCATGGAATGATGGATCAGGTTTGTGGGACTGAATGGCCTACTTGTGTTCCTAGGTTCCCATGTCCTATGCTTCTACACAATAATCCAAATGGCTTCCCTCCATGTCATAAATTTTCTATGTTCGCAAGTTACTGCAGTATGATGATCATAGACTCAAACAATAATACAGCTTAGAAGGGGACTATTCACCAGTTTGTACCTATTCACGGGAATAGTTCACCCCATTTCTGCCACTTCTTTTCCCAAATCCTTTGTATGTTTGTAACTTTCCACGTATTTATCTAATTCCACTTCAAAAGCTGCTAATGAATTGAATCTGGAGTTTATGGTCTGCAAACATCAGCTACTCCCTACCTTTATCGACTGAGACAACAGCAAAGCTTTGTTCTCTTGTTACCCTTCGGTACTTCTCCATTTATTAAGACTGGGAAACCCAGATAAAGGCTCAAGGCTGACAGGGAAGGGGACTAAAGGTGACAATACTGCTGAGAAGATGAGGAGAGGGTTGTGAATCTGTGGAACTCACTGCCCCAGGGTGCAGCACAGGCAGAATCAATCAACAAATTCAAGAATAGACAGATACATTTCTGATGAAAAACAGGATAAAGGGCCATGGGGTGCAGGCTGGAGAGTGGAGTTGAGACACAGATAAGATAATTTTAAATGGTACAGTCAGCTACTCCCAATCCTAATTGCTATGTTCCAATGAGTTAAACAAGCAGTAATGAGCAGGCAAGGCTAAGATTTAGTTTCTCTGGCCCATGAACCGCAAGTTCAAATGGTTGTCATACTAAAGCAGGATTGATCCAACTTCAAAAATAAACAGAAAAGTGTGGGAGAAACTCAACATGTCTGCCAGCATCTGTGCAGAGAGAAACAGAGTTAATGATTCAAGTGCAATATGACTCTTCTTTGGAAAATGCTGAAGAAGAATCATATTGGACTTGAACTGTTAGCTCTGTTTCTTTTCTGCACATATGTTGCCAGACCTGCTGATTTCCTCCAGCAATTTCTATTTTTAATTTCAGATTTACAGCATTACTGTTCTCTGCTTTTATTCTAGTCCAAATTGGGTTCTGATAAATAATTGCAAAGACCAATTTATTAAACTTTACACTTAACAACGGCATATGAGCCTTTAGACTCAAACACACTGATCCGTTGTTGCCAAAATGACTGTTATCTGCCTTATTTTTCAATTATCATGTTCTTAGCGTGGAGATTTTTCTACATTTTGAAATTAATTTCAGCATCAAGAACTGAGTTAACTGCAGGGTAAAGCTCTTTTCCAAGTCTCAATCCATTGCAAAGCTAATGTGTGAGCCGTTCTCGCCAAGTATTTTAATAGATGCTTAGAGAGAGATTGCCAATTTACTGCCATATGATGTAGAATTATCAGTTATTTGTGTTGAGGTCTTAAGCTCGGAAGAACTTGATTAAAACTGTCCCAGTTCATTTCACATGAGATCATGTACAACAGAGACAGCAATGGAGGAGCATTTCTTACTGTCAGTGTGTGCTGGAATTAAAACCACTACACTGTCCTTTTTCTGCATATTTTCTCTCTTGGCTATCCATTAGGTAAGGGCCGTTATGCTTAAAACTGATATTCTCTGGAGTTTTTAGCTTGAAACGTGAAAACATTTTATTAAAATGGTTAAAAGTTTGTGATAAAGCATTGAGAGAGCTATTGAGTACAACTAAAGAAATGTAAGCAAAAACAGAAATTGCTGGAGAAACTCAGTAGGTCTATCACCACCTGTGGAAGAGAAACCAAGCTGACGTTTCGAGTCCAGTGACTCTTCATCAAAATATCAGTTTTCTCCCCACATTTGCTGCCAGATCTTCTGTGTTTCTCCAGCAATTTCTGTTGTTGTTTCAGCTCTCCAGCATCCACAGTTCATTGTTTAATAAAAGAAAGATAAAAGTTTACATTCCTATAGTGCCTTTTATGCTCACTTTGCGCTTTATAGCCAGTGAAATCACTGTGGCACTGTAGGAAATGCAACAGCTATATATAAAAGAATATTAGTGACCAGTTTTGTTTCATAACACTGACAAAGATAAATATCTCTCTGTATCAATTGGTGGAACAGGTTCGAGGGGCTAAAATGCCTACTTCTGCTCCTCGTTCTTGTGTAACTGCACTGCTCTTTTTCAAAATAATGCCATGGAATTGTTTTACATCTGATTGAGTGGACAGATAGATGATCAGTTTAAGGTTTCCCTCCAAAGAAGGCACTGTCGCCCATATCCTCCAGGTCCTCCACTGGAGTGGCAGCTGTTGTAATTACTGCCACACTTTCCATTAGAGCCATTGATCTGCTTGGAATTTGCAAACAAATGTAATCTCATTGGCTGCTTTCCAGAATTGGTAACATTTCACTTAATCTTTATTGATTAGCATTCAGGACTTTTGTGATTAAACATGTTTTGTTTTATTGCTTCCAGCCACAACTGTGCCTCAGCCAGCATTCTCTTCATACACCTCATAGTGCTTTGTGTAACTAGTCCGCACTTTATCTGATACAGTACAATATTATACAATATTGCTACAATAGGTGCAGTGTTTAGACTGTGCACATCACAACTTACTGTGTTCTAGTCTTGAGTACTCTTCACTAGCATTTAGTTGGAGATCACAAGCAAAATGGAAACTGCACGACAAAGTGAGGTAATGTGGCTTGCATCATAAATGTTGCCTCTCATGCCCATAGCAGTTTTGCTCAGTTCTGATCTGTTAATTTTATTTTCCCTCACTCTTTCCACTTAGCCTGACAATAATGCCGAACAACCCAATGGAGATTTCCCATGTAGTGAAGGTGAACTTCATCTCCACAAGTACTGCGCAGTGGTCAATCCTTTTGATGCAATCCTACTGAAAGACCATAAGAAGGCCATGAGAAGTAGGAACAGGAGTAGACCTCTCAGCTCCTTGAGGCTACTCTACCATTCAACAGGGCCACGGCTGATCCAACATTCCTTGTGTCCACTTTACTTGATTCCTTGACTGATCAAGAATCTATCTATTTCAGCCTTAAATATACACAAGGACTCTACCCCTGCAGCTCTCTGTGGCAAGGAGTTCCAAAGACTCCCAACTTTCTGAGAGAAGAAATTCTTCCTCTTTTCTGTCTTAAATGGGTGTCCCTTTATTCTGAGACTATGCTCTCTCATCCTAGACTTTCCTGTGAGGAAGGAACTTTCTTTTTAATTCATTCTTGAGATGAAGGCTTCATTGACTGAGGAAGCATTTATTGCCCATCCTTAATTACCCAAAAGGCATTTGAGAGTCAACCACATTCCTGTGGATCTGGAGTCACATGGAGGCCAGACCAAGTAAGAAAGACAGATTTCCTCCCCTAAAGAATATTAGTGAACCAGATGCGTTTTTCATGACAAACAACAATGTTTTCATGGTCATCATTAGACTCTTAATCCCAGATTTTTTTTTAATTGAATTCAAATTCACGATCTGCCATGGCAGGATTTGAACATTGCTACCTAGACCTTTCCTGCATCTCTGGATTAATATTCTAGCAATATTACCACTAGGCCATAGAGGAATGGGTTATGGGCCAAACGCAGGCAAGCAGGACTAGTTTAGTTTGGGATGGACAAGTTGGACCTAAGGGTCTATTTCCATGCTGTATGTCTCTATGACTCTACCCACGATTCTATGACCTTGTTAAGTCCCTTAAGAATCCTATACCTTTCAAGAAAATCACCTCTCATTCTTCTAAATTCCAACAAGTTGAGTTCCAACCTTTATTCATATGACAATCCCTTCAGACCGGGGATCATCCTATAAACCTTCTCTGAACTGCCTTCAATGAAATGTTTCCTTAAGTAGGGGGACCAAAATTGCTTGCAATAATCAGATGTGGGCTCACCAGCACCTTGTACAGTTGCAGTAAGATTGTCCTACTCTTATACTCCAAGCCCTTTGAATTAAGGCCCAACATGGACAGACTTCTTCACTTCTCCAAGTGAATTGGTAAGGCTAAGGTCAAACAGATTAATCCTCACAGCTAGCAGCTACGTCTTTCAGAAATCAATGGTAATACTACTGAGCAATTCTTGGTGATACTGCTCACCATCATCAGCGATTCCTCCAAGCTTGGTTGATCTTGAACAAACCCAGTAATCAAAGTTGAGGGGAAGGGTTCAGTGAACATAGCAGGAGGTTTTTCTGTCTGTATTTGCTCTGAACATTCATAGTTCAAGAGTCAATGGGCAACTCCTAGTGTACCATATAGCACTGGCCCCCTTCCTCTTATTAATGAGACAGGACATACCAACAAATACAGTTAGGTCCGTTCAGTGGTCCGCTTTCTTAATCAGCACCAAATTTTACTGAGGAGGTCGATTAAGCTGGATGTCATTTCATTGTGTCCTAGTTCATTGCTTACATTCATCTGTTTTTGTTCTTTTTAATTAACAGTTTGATATTGTCAGTTGTAGACCATTTTGTACAACAGTTAGGAGCTCCATCATCGCATTGTTCTGGAGTGACATACAGGGAAGACTGGTAAAGCATAGTGGATTTCTTTTCCAAAAGTATCTTTGTAAGACCTGTTAGATTTTCCCAAAAATCCAGCAGCTGCATTGTCACTTTGCTTTTGCTGATACATTCTAATGTCTTCATTTTTATTTATCATTTTACCATCTCCCCACTACAGCTTTAACATTCACCTACAGGATTTGACCTGAAGCACGACATTTCCACAATATCCTACTCTGGAATATCAGCGTAGACTGTGTTATGGTTGTGGGAAGGGGCTGAAACCTACAACATTAGACTGTGGATGTGAAAGTGTTGCTGACTGAGCCAAGTCCACGGATACTGTGGGTTAATTCAGGCTCATGCTACTGCAGTAAGCGGGGGTGGGCGTGATATTAACCCTGTCCATCCAGCAGACAAGCAGTTACAATTGTCCATGTTGCACATGCACCATGGAGCTAACAGGAATGGATTGGTTGCAAATGTAACCTGCTCCATGTTCCGCAGTCAGCAAGGATAGTCACCAAAGCCAGCAGTACATCCATTGGATCTGAATGATATAGTCCAGACCTGACTGCAGTTTTAATTTGGCAGATGAGTGCTGCCAGGCCAAATGAGGTGGCAAGAGGTAAGTCTTTCCAGTTTTGTTATTGCATTCCTTCCAGGGTATGGAGGAGAAACTGTGTTCCTCCTGGCCTTAGAAGAAACATATTTGCTGCAGGCTTGTCCAATACATTCCTTCCCTTCCTGGTAGAGAGACCCTTGAGAGATTGCTCCAGAAACTGATCTTTCCAAGTAACCTGATCTCAGAGGGTAGCTTCTGAGGCCACACAACTATCTATTGCTTCACACCAAAGTACCACCTGGCAGTTGGCCAGCAAGATCTGAGTGAGTTAAAATACCTCCAGACCTAATTTCTGGAGAATTTCTAACTTACTCGTTTGCAAGAACTGCTCTGAATTCTGAAACTGGATAGAAAGATACTGAGAAATTCAAACTATGAATGGACATAATAGGCCAAAGTATAAGTTCTGAGCAAACATTTCACTGAGACATTAACCCAGCATTTCTCTTTCAAACACAAACACACTTGGTCTACTTTTTAAACATTTTATATCCCTCTTTTAAGTTTCAAAATATGCCTCTTTTAAGTTTACTGAAGAAGGAAAATGGAAGGGTGAAAAAGAGGCACAAGATAGCTTTAGCTGAGAAGATTAGGATGAATCCAAACAGATTCTTTAAGTATATTAAAGAAAAAAGAATAACTAGAGAGAGAATAGGACCCCTCAAGGACCAAAGTGGACATGCATGTGTGGAACCCCGGGAGATGGGTGAGGTCCTCAATGAATATTTCTCCTCTGTGTTTATCATGGGGAAAGACATGAAGTCTTGGGAACTTGAAGAAGTTAGTGGTGATATCTTGGGGACAGTCCATATCACAGTACAGGAAGTGTTAGAAGTATTAAAATGTATGAAGGTGGATAAATCTCCTGGTCCTAATCAGATATATCCAAGACCGCTGCATGAGGCTAGAGAAGAAGTTGCAGGGGCCCTGGCTGATATATTTGCAGCATCGTTAGCCACGGGTGAGGTCCTGGAAGACTGGACGGTAGCGAATGTTGTTCCCTTATTCAAGAAGGGCTGCAAAGAAAAACCTGAGAACTATAGACCAATAAACTTAACATCTGTGGTAGGTAAATTACTTGAGAAGATTCTGAGGCATGAGATATATACATAGAAAGACAGGGTTTGATGAGGAGCAGTCAGCATGGCTTCGTGCGTGGGAGATCATTCCTCACAAATTTGTTTGAGTTCTTTGATGAAGTGACCAGGAAGGTTGATGAGGGCAGGGCGGTAGACATAGTCTATATGGATTTCAGTAAGGACTTTGATAAAGTTCCACATGGTAGGCTGCTCTGGAAGGTTGGATCACATGGAATCCAGGGAGAGCTAAGAGATTGGAAACACAACTGGCTTGATGTTAGGAAGCAGAGAGTAATAGTGGAAGGATGCTTGTCGGACCGGAGGCCTGTGACTAGTGGCGTGTCTCACTAAAATAGATGGTACCATAGACAGCGAGGAAGGTTATCAGAAATTGCAGCAGGATCTTGATCAGCTGGAGAAATAGGCCAAGAAATGGCAAATAGAGGTGAATATAGATGTGTGAAATGTTGCATTTTAGAAAGTCAAATCAAGGTAGGAGCTTCATGGTTCATGGTAGGGCCTTAAGGAGTGTCGTGGAACAGAGGGACCTTGGAGTGCAGGTGCACAGTTCTCTGAAAGTGGAGTCACAGGTAGACAGGGCAGTGAAGAAGGCTTTTGGCATCAGTCAGGGCACTGAGTACAGAAGTTGGGAAGTTATGTTATAGATGTACATGACGTTGGTGAGGCTGCACTTGGAGTATTGTGTTCAGTTTTGGTCACCTTGCTATGGGAAGGATGTTATTAAACTGGAAAGAGTGCAGAGGAGATTTACAAGGATGTTGCCAGGACTCAAGGGACTGAGTTATAAGGAGAGGTTAGACAAACTAGGACTTTTTACTTTGGAGCATAGGAGACTGAGGGGAGATCTGATAGAAGTGTATGAGATCATGAGAGGCATGGATAGGGTGAATGCACTCAGTCTTTTTCCCGGCGTTGGGGAATCGAAGACTAGAGGGCATCAGTTTAAGGTAAGAGGGGAAAGAAAACATGGGGCAACTTTTTTACTCATAGGGTGGTACACATATGGAATGAGTTGCCAGCGGAAGTGGTTGAGGCAAGTAGATTAACAACATTTAAAAGACATTTGGATGAATACATGGAGAAGAAAGGTTTGGAAGGATATGGGCAAAGTGCAGGGAAATGGGGTTAGCATGGATGGACATTTTGGTCAGCATGGGCCAGTCATGGCTGAAGGGCCTGTCTCCATGTTGTAGGACTCTATGACTCAATGACTCTATGTGCCCTTTTTCTTTTGATTCACTGAGGCAGATTAGAACAGAAGCAATTGGTTAATCCCCCATACAAAGAGATGAACAGACTTATATATCTAAAATATATCCACTTTATTTGGTTGCCAAAAAATTAAGTAAGGCACCGAACCTGGGGAAATAAGCAATGATTCCACAAATGCTGCTCACAGATAGGGTGAGTTTAAAATCACTAAAATAGGACAAAATCTTCCATGTGACACTAAATTTTCTTTGGCATAAATCTTACAAACATACTTTTGCTTTCATTTTTGCTTGCTTTTATTCCTCTAAGCTAAAATCGCTATAAGCTTTTCAATACATTTGTATTATAAATTGTCAGATTACTTTGGGTTCACATCATAATTCAAATACTCATCTTGTAATCAGCTGAATTGAATGCTAGCATTTGTGCAGTGTGGTACACAGCTAAAATTCTACAGATGGTCTAGGCTCAGCTGGTCACATTCTCACAGGCTTACTGATAAATGCAAAGCCTAGTACAGAATTGAGTTGTGCAGCTTCAATCTCTCTTCTGCGCGTAATTTGCCAACTTCAGGCAGAGTGGAGAATGGTATGGTGCTTTGACTGAACTCTGCATTCCTGGGATGAACAGGAAAGGTGAACATCAGGCAGGGCATTGATCACTATCCAGAAATCACCACACCCTCTCAGTCTCTCAGTAAGTGTACACTTGGTCAATCCCAGCAAGGGGTGGTGATAGCCTAGTGGTATTATTGCTGGACTAATAATCTAGAGACCCAGATAATGTTCTGGGGACGTAAGTTCGAATCTTGTCACGGCAGATGGTGGAATTTGAATTCAATAAATATCTGGAATTAAGAATGAAGACCATGAATCCATTGTCAATTGTCAGGAAAAGCCCATCTGGTTCACTCATGCCCTTTAAGGAAGGAAACTGCCATCCTTACTTGGTCTGGTCTATATGTGACTCCAGACCCACAGCAATGTGGCTGATTCTGAACTGCCCTCTGGGCAATTAGGGATGGGCAATAAATGCTGCCTAACCAGCGACACCCACATCCCATGAATGAATAAAGAAAAAGCTGCTGTAAGCTTGGCAATAGAAGGTCAACAGCCGTTGTGGTGTGCTAATTGAGTAAAATTCATAGAAGCATAGAATGCCTACAGTGTGGAAGTGGGCCATTGGGCCCATCGAATCCACATTGACTGTTCGAACAGTATCTCAGCCAGACCCACCCTTCCTACACTCTTCATGCAAGCCTGCATGTCTTATCGCTAATCCGCACATCTTTGCGCTGATCTGATTTGATTTGATTTACTGTAGTCACATGTGCGTACGTTTAGTGAAAAGTTTTGCTTTGCATGCAGTACAGGCAGATCGTAACATACAAAGATCGTCGGGTGATTGAACAGAGTGAGGAATACACAATTATGGCTGCAAAGAAAGTGCACAAAAAGAAAGATCAATATTAGATTTGAAATTTGAGAGGTCCATTCAAAAGTCTAATAACAGCAGGGAAGAATCTGTTATTGAACCTGTTGGTACATGTGCTTCTGTGGGAAGAAACTGGAGCACCCGAAGGAAATCTACGCAGACACGGGGAGAATGCGCAAACTCCACACAGACTGTTGCCCAAGGCTGGAATCGAACCAGGGCCCCTGGTGCTGTGAGCCAGCAGTGCTAACCACTGAACCATCATGCTGTACCAAAACATTCAGTTCCAACATTTTCAGAAACAGGAATAAAAGTCACAAACAAGAAGGTTATCTGGTATACTAACATTGCCCCACACTTGACACCTGAATGCCATGGCCAGACACTTTATATACCCACACTCTCCCCCAAACCCACTACAATACCATCCCAGCACAGGGACAAAGGTAAAAACCCAATGTTATCATCTCTTTACAGATTTCTAGCTTCTAAGAAAAGAGATTCAAACATCTGGTGGATACTGCAAGTATGGCACAACAAGATTCAGTTTTAAAACATATTTTAAAGTTTTAAAACTTTTCCTCTGTAAAATGACTGAAAACACTTTTGATTAAACACCTATTTTGTCATCTTAAGCCTACTTATGCTTTAAATAGCAGAGAGAAATCTTATCTTCCTCATGGAACTACAGTCCTTCCACCAAACAATCCAGAATTGCTCTCAGCTTCCAGTTTGTTTCTAAATTCTGGGGGCTGGGGGGCATGCATGCAATAATGGTAAGAGGGAGAAAGTTCAAAGGACGTATGAGGGGAAAGGTTTTTACCCAGAGAGTGGTAGGAGTCTGGAACGCGCTGCCTGGTTAGTGGTGGAGACAGATACGATAGGGGCATTTAAGGGACTTTTAGATAAGCACACGAAGATGCAAGGAATGGAGGGATATGGACTAAGGGAAGGCAGAAGGAAATAGGTTAATTTGGCGACATGTTTGACACAACATCATGGGCCGAAGGGCTTGATCCTGTTCTGTACTGTTCTATGTTCTAGATACCTCCTTTGCCAAGCAGTAACTTTGAGTGACTGGCTTCAAGAGCTTTCCTTAGTTTTCAGAGACTTGTTTTTAAAATCTGAGACCAGTAGTCAAACCTGTTCCAATGCTTCTTGTTCTCCCCTTGTCACATGTAGATGATTCTTCTGAAATCCTCAGCTGGCTGCAGAATCGATCTATTCAGCCGAAAAAGATAGTCTCGTTGTTGCATCTATTTTTCTAATCAACCTGCTCAGTGATGTTATTACACACCTCTGTAATAGATGGGACTTGAACCCAGGCGTCCCACTCCAGGAGTAGAGATGTTATCACAGCCCCTCAAGAGGGTCCCCTAAATCTGGCTTTGATGCTTCACAAATGTTCTTCTCTGTTGACCATATAGAACTTTTCTTCACTCTCAATTTTCACTGGATATGTCAGGAAACCAATAACCTGATCTCAAAAATGTCTTTGTCTGTCCTCTTCCCCATGGCAATGTGAATCACATTAACTTTCTCGCTAGACAAAAATGGAAGTTCACAAAACAGAAGTTGCTGGAAAAGCTCAGCAGGTCTGGCAGCATCTGTGAGGGAAAAAACAGAGTTAACGTTTCGGGTCCAGTGACCCTTCCTCAGAAAAATGGAAGTTCGCTACTTCCAACAGGCTGATCAAAAGCAACTGTCAAAAAAAAAGTAACAAATTTGTGACACAGCAAAATAGAACCATTTGGCCCATTGTGTCCGCACCAACTCTTTAAACAAGCATGTCACTATCTGCCATTTTTCCATTTTCTCACTGTGACCACACACGTTCTTCCTTCATTGATAACAGACTGATTCCATTTCAAATGCTTCCATTGGAACTGTCTCCTCACAGGAAAAGCATTCCACACCTTAACCATTTGCTAATCAACAAAAGTTTTTTTTTCACATATTGGTTTTGCTTCTTTTGCCAATTACTTTACAACACCAGTCCCTCATTTTGAATTCTTTGAGAAATGGGAACAATTTCCCCCTGTTTCTACTGTCCAGGCTCCCATGATTTTGAGCATTTCAATCTAGTCTCCTCTCAACCTTCTTTTCTCCATGAAAAAACAGTGTTAACTCCTCCATGGAGTATATGGGGCATATTAGGGATATGTGGATGGGTACATGGACATGGTTTAGCATGAAGGTATGATGAACCATGTGGGTGAGTACAGTGGTAAAACATAGCTTGGAGGGTTTGAGGTGGTGGGTGGAGGGGTTTGAGATGTCATGGGATTGTCATCAACGGTCATCAGGGGTGTCGGAGGGTTCATAAGCTTTGAGTGAGGACCGAAAGCCTCTCTTTCAAAAAAAACTCACACAGTTTGAGGCAGGCCTTCTGTCCAGCCTGCCTTCATGGCTACAAAATTTTGTGTAAGGTCATCTGGTCCAAATAGAATCACAGACGAAGCCAGCATCCCAAACACAGTCTTCCACCTTACAGAGCCATTTCTCATGGGTCAGGTTTATGCAGCCAGAAAATACCACAATTCTGTATTTCTGACCCATGAAACAAAAGATTTAGCCTCAGGGTCTACTCATGGTAAAGTCAGAGCCTGCTCCCATTGTCTCTATGTGTAAATTGCAAGGATTATGTCTTCTTATTTTGTGTTTTTTTTAAATCAGTCAACTTAAATGAGAAAAGAACATTTTTAAAATGAGAGTTTGAAAGGGTAGCTGTATGTTTTGAAAGCAAGTGACCTGACACCCATTGAAAGCATTGTATAATCAATTATTTGAACGTGCAGAAATTGAAAATTTCAATTGCAAATGGTTTGGAGTCCAGAGGGTGTACAGATGCAGCTATTGTTGACAACAAGGAGTTGATTAGTCTATGGACTAATGACCGCTTATTGGTGACACACCTTTTGCCTGCCAACAACTATGTGAGGCATTCTCAGGTAACTTGGCAACTTGGAACTGGAAAGAAATTAGAGAGAGAGAGAGAAAGAAGTGTTCAATTCAGGAATGCTCTTTCTGTTCTCTGAAGCAAAAACTAACTTCTAACCTGAAAATGGAAACAGTTTATCATTCCTGAAACAGTTGTTGTAAGATGTTTACCTGATAAGTCAGAGACTTGTTATAAGTGATCTCGTGTCTCATACAAACCAGTGAAGGCATCCAGAAAAAATCGACTGAAGCAACGTACTCACCAGTGGAAGAATCATCAAGATCGTCTCAACAACAAAACCTGCGAACAAATATTACCGAACCGTCCTTCCAGTTTCTCCTCTTTTAACAAAATATTGCTTTCCCTGTCTGTTTGCAGTCTGTTCCATACAGAAACTTGGTCCGTGCATTTTATCAACCTGGGTCTGAAAATCAGGCAACCTGGGGAACTTTGCGTACTTTTTTAAAAAAGTCTTAACTTTTATGTTGAGCGTGGGAATAGTGGAGTGTGAGTTCCAGTGCACAATCCCAGATAGCACTAACAAAAGCTGTATACTTTCTCCACAGTTAAACAATCTAAGCCTTGCCTCAATCTCATACAAGCTAGCCAGTGAGGTTTATTGCCAAGAAGACTTCAGAAGTCACATGACTTCCTTGTTTACCCTAAACTTAAGGCTACAGTTCCAAAATGTAAAATCTCACAACTGTAACAACAGGAACAAAAGAGGGAAAAGCATCTGTAGAATTCCCCTCTAACCCTCTCAGGTGATCAAAACCAATCTTTTGGGAATCTGGAAAAATAGAAAGAGAATAGTTTCAAGCAAATCACAGTGTTTGAACACTAAAAGAAATGAAGGGGATTCAAGAATTAGAGGGGATTTCAGGAAATTGTTTTTCTCCCAGAAAGTAGTCAGGGACTGGAACACACAGCCCGGGAGTGGGGTTGAGGCAGGAAACCTCACAGCCTTTATGAGCACTTGGAGTGTTATAACATTCAAAGCTATGGGCCTAATGTAGGAAAATGGGATTGGGGTAGACTTAGTGTGGCTTTGTCAGTGAAGGTTTGATGGACCAAAGAGCCTCCCCTATATTCGATGATTCTAATTAAAGGCAAGCGCGAGACGAAGAGGAACCACAACATTACCTTTGCGTAGAAGTTAACAAACTGAAGGTCATCTTGATGAGATTAAGCTCAGAGATAATGGAGATCAGCTATGAATATCTTATAACAATTTCTGCAACAGTTGGAGATATTAAGCACAGGCTTTTTTTTATTGCAATTCTTCAACGTTGTTTGAACTTGCTGATGCTGAATTTTTACAGCTGAATGTTCAAAGCTGAAGATTAAACTTTAAAGATTATGAGATTCAATGACGGAAGCCTTGTAGCATAAGCATTCTGTGAGCCAGCACAATGTGAAGCTGTAATTTTCTTTGTTATTTTTAATTTTACGATTATGAGAAGCTTCCACTTTACAGACTTGCTTAGTTGCTGAAATAAGATGGATAGAATTAACACTCTGAAGCTATTTACACTGTCTGTATTTTCTGAAAAAAATATTACATCAGCAACTATGGATGATTGAGAATGAATAACAAGGGTATATAAACAGCAAATGGTTCATAAACATTACCCCAGTACTAAGACTAAATTGCTGTCTTTAGTGACTTATTTTGCATTTTAAATGCTTCTGAAGGTCTGCATGAATTGAGTTTGGGAACAGGTCTAAGATTAACATAGTCGTGTACAAGGTAACATAATAGAAATGGCGAAATACCCATTGAGAAAATTTTAGACTCTTTGGATGATGAAAGACAAAATGGATTTTATCAATAATTATCTTGTAGTCTACTTTGCCAATTTTGAATGCTTACACACAAACTTGGCTACTGAAGCAATTTTCAGCTAATATAAAGTTAATTATTCTCAGGTCCAGAATATATGAAGAAATACGGACTAGATCTAAATCCAGTTTGAAGAAGAACTGCGTAATGCAGAAGGAATTACAAAAGTAAGAAGTTACATGACAGAAAAATAAATCAATAGAAAGATATAATGGGCTAGAGAAGGGAGTGAGGAGATAATTGGGTCTGGTTATGGTTCATGCTCACCTATCGTGTCATTTGTTAAAAAGACCACATTTTCTGTTGCTTATTGTAAAGTAAAATCAGGCTGCAGTCTGATGGTTAAGTGGTCTCCTAAGACTCAGTCCCAAGGTTTACCAACTAAGAACATGTTAACTCAGCTCTGAGCCATGGCAGGGCGGTCAGCAACTATAAGTTTGCTAACGACATCACCGTTGTAGGTCGGGTCTCAAACAGCAATGAAACAGAATACAGGACAGAGATTGAGTGTTTAGTGGCATGGTGTAACAACAATAATCTCTCCAATAACATCAGCAAAACAAAGGAGCTGGTCATTGCCTTCAGGAGATGGAGTGGAGGGCACGGTCCTGTCTACACAGGTGTGATAATCACAAACAATCTGTCCTAGTCCACCCTGGTCAAAAAAAAGTACAACAATCCTTCTACTTCCTCAGGAGGCGAAGGAAATTTAGCATATCCATAAAGGCTCTGACACATTTTTACAGATGCACCATAGAAAGCATCCTGTCTGGATGCATCACAGTGTGGTACAGCAACAGCCCTTCCCAAGACTGCAAGAAACTACAGAGAGTCATGAACACAGCCCAGACCATCACACAAACCAGCTTTCCATCCATTGACTCTAACGATACTTCCCACTGCCTTGGGAAAGCAAACAACACTATCAAAGACCTTTCCCCACTAGATTAAAGAACAGCTTCTTCCCTGCTGTTATCAGACTTTTGAATAGACTTCTCAAATGTTAATGTTAACCAGTCTCTGCACCTCCTCAGCAGCTGTAACACTGTTCCCTGCACTCTGCTCTGTTATCTTGATGCACTTGTATAGTACAATCTGCCTGTAAAGCACATCAGGCAACACTTTTCACTATACTTTGGTATATGTGACAGTAATAAATTAAACAAAATCAAATATTCCCTGGTACCTTGTGAATGGAATGTGGGAAAATTTAAGGGTGATATCAACAATATCTCGGTGCTAAGTACCATCAATACTATGTAATCTAGTTTGTTACGTCAGTGCAAGCTCAGTAAGGAGCCTTCTTTTAGATGAGGTATGATAAACCAATCTACCTTTCAAGGGCATATAAAATATTTTGTAGCATTTGTAAAATGTAAAATACATTGTCTGACTGAGATGTCACCTCTGCTATACTGATAAAACCTTTAGTTATCTTGGTACAATGACGAAACAAATTCTGGGATTTCCATATTAATATTAATACTTCCATATTAATCCTTTCTAACTGATTAAAGATTTAATAGCCATCTTAGGTTTGTTCAACACATTCGCATCAGTTCTATGACTATTTGATCTCACCAGAGCCACTAATACAGGAATGATAATCTAATGGTTGTGGACTAACAATAGCATAATTAGTTAGAGCCAAAATCCAACTATAGACAAATATAAATAAAACGAAGAAATGTAGATGCTGAACATCTGAAAGAAAATGGAAGTTGCTGGAGAACTGGGCTCTGAGGTCTGAAGAAGGCTCACTAAATTTAAAATGTAAACGTTGTGTCTCTCTCCACAAATACTGCCCCACCTGCTGAGTTTCTCCAGAAATTTCTGATTTTAGTTGTTTAAGTTCTTATAAAATTGAGTTCAATAAATTTGGAAATTGGAATTAAATTGACTGTGCAAGCTGCTAAACTGGTTTACTTGGCTGGTAACCTTCAAGATAAAGTACATTCAACCCTACCTGGTCAACTCCCTTCCCCTACTCCTCATTAAATAATCAAATCCCAGTGTTCTCAAGGCAGAAAGAGATCTGCATTGCTATAATTTCTACAAGTGAATAATGTGGACAATACAATGCACCAAGAAAGGTCAGTAAATCTCTCCTTTGACTCTACAATGGAACCTTGCTGTTTGAAGGTTAGCTGCTATGAATTGTTTCCAAATCAATAGTGACTACTGTGATGATACTATGGCTTTGAGAGGTGTATTTAGTCCTGGGTTTATTGATGAAGAAAGGTTGAGACAGAGGTACTAAGCAGTCTGCTCAGGGCCAATAAAGTAAGCATCTTGTGAGGCCTTGGGATTTTTTTTTAAGTTGGAACAATAGAAGCACCCTGAATGGGTGGCGTCAAGATTCTATAGAACCAGGATTTTTAGATTTAGCTTTCAGTCACTACTGGGGTCTTGTGGCTGGATGTGGAAGCTTTTATTCCTCTCTGTATTACAGCTAAAAGCTGGGGTTCCCTGCCTGCTGCTAGAATTATATGTGAGACAATCTATTTTACTGAACTGGCCTTAGCCAAGGATGTGTTTATGGGATTTTACTACATTGGAACAGTTAATTAATATTAGTTAATATATATATTATTTTGTTAAGTATTTTGATAGAGTGACACTTAAGCCAATTTTTTCTTTTATTTTTATTTTGTCTGTATTTTAACTGTAGTGTAAAAATAAAGTATATTTTGCTTAAAGTCGAGTAGTTTGACAAATTGAATTGCATTTGGAATGCAACACCTTACATTCACCTGTAAAATAAGAAAAAGTTAGGGTCTAGGCTATCTTCTCAATATATACTGAGAGCAGTTTGTTCTGGTCCAAAACACTGCACTGGTTACAAAGAGCTTTGAGAATATCCTCAGGCTATGAAAGGTGCTATGAAAATGCAAATTCCTTACTCAGTAGTCCTACTAAGAAGGTATGTTTATTATTCACATTACTAGATGAAAGACTAAACATGAGACATCGGTAAGGCAGATTACAAGAGGTTTATGCGGAATGTATTTCCAGAGCTATTGTTGCTTTGGATACCCT
The DNA here is from genome assembly GCF_021869965.1 of Rhincodon typus. NCBI lineage: Eukaryota > Metazoa > Chordata > Chondrichthyes > Orectolobiformes > Rhincodontidae > Rhincodon > Rhincodon typus. Next base: position 49,299,937 of record NC_063351.1, on the reverse strand, counting down.
TATTTCAAATTGACCTGAGCACCTCTAGTACTTTTTTGATTTAATTTTTAATGTAACATTCAAAGATGAAAATAAACAGGAAAAATAAATGATCCTCACATAGTTCATGGAAATTTAGAGACAATTTATTTTAAATTAATTTTGCTTTGATGGATAAAATGTCAAAGGGGCAAATAAATTGCAATAACCCCCAATTAGTCCCATAGATACAGGGAAGGCTGTTCATGCACCACAATCTGTGATTATCTTAACCCATTTATTTAAAGGATAGAAAATCACCAGTTGAAAATATAATTGAGTTGGTATCTCCATGCAATACTGAGGGCACACTGCACTGTCAGATGTGCTGATTTATGAACGAGATATTGAATTGCATTCTGACGCATGCTTGCATACTTATGTAAGTTCACACAACATTCTTTAGAAGAACAGCAGATGAGGTCTACCAATATCCTGGTCAATACATATCCCTCCCAAGCTACCAAGAAGCACTTGTTTAGCAATAATTTGCTCACTGGCATTCAGTTTGGGTTCCTCTACGACAATTCAACTCCTGACCTTGTACAGCCTTGGTTCAAACATGGACAAAAGAGCTGAATGCCAGAGATGAGGTGAGAGTGACTGTCATAGAATCCTTACAGCGTGGAAACAGGCCCTTCAGCCCAACAAGTCCACACCGACCCTTAGAACATGCCACCCAGTCCTAACCCCTACCCTTTCCCTGTAACCCTGCATTTCCCATGGCTAACACACCTAATCTACATATACCTGAACACTGCGGGCAATTTCCCATAGCCAATCCACTGAGTCTGCATATCTTTGGACCGTGGGAGGAAACTGGAGCACCCAATGGAAACCCATGCAGACATGGGGAGAATGTGCAAACTCCGCACAGACAGCATGGTAAGCGGCACGGTGGTTAGCACTGCTTCCTCACAGCGCCAGGGACCCTGGTTCGATTCCAACCTCAGGTGGCTGTCTGTGTGGAGTTTGCACATTCTCCTCGTGTTTGTGTGGGTTTCCTCTGTGTGCTCTGGTTTCCTCCCACAGTCCAAAGATGTCCAGGCTAGGTGGATTGGCCATGGGAAATTGCCCGTAGTGTTCAGGGATGGATAGATTTGGTGGGTTATAGGGCCTGGGTGGGATAGTCTGAGGGTTGGTGTGGACTTGTTGGGCCAAAGGGCCTGTTTGCACACTGTAGAAATTCTATGATGATAGACAGGCACCTGAGGTCAAATTGAACCCAGATCCCTGGTGCTGTGAGGCAGCAGTGCTAACCACTGCGCCACTGTATCCTTGACATCGAGGCTGCATTTGACCAAGGGTGTGGCATCAAGGAACCCAAGCAACATTGGAATCAATGGGTATCAGGGGACACACTCTTGGTTGTTGGGAGTCATACCTGACGCATAGAAAGAAGGTTGTGGTTGCTGGAAGTCAGTCATCTCAGCTCCAGGACATCACTGCATGAGTTCCAAGGATAGTGTCCTTGGCCCAACCATCTTCGACTGCTTCATCAATGACATTATCTCCAACATAGAGACCAAAATGGGGTTTGCACGATACACAGCACCATTCCTGACCCTTCAGAAGCTGAAGTATCTCATTTCCAAATGCAGCTACAGCTGGAGAGTATCCAGGCTTGGGCTGATCAGTGGAAAACTAACATTCTTGCCATGACAACAACCATCTCCAATAAGAGAGAATCTGGACCCACTCTTGATGTTTTACTCAATGGCATTACTATTACAGAATCTCCCATTGAGACCCACTTCCTGGGAGTTATCATTGACCAGAAATGGAACTGGCTAGCCATATCAATATCATGATACAAAAGCTGTCAAAGCCTACAATGAGTAAATTACCTCCCATCTCCTCAAAGCCTATCCACCCTCGACAAGCAGCAATCAGGAGTATAATGGAAAACCTGCCATTTGTCTGGGTCAGTGCAGTTTGATAACCCTCAAGAAACTTGACACCACCCAAGATAAAGGAGTCCACTTGCTTGGTACCACATCCACAAACATTCATTGCTTGTACCGCTGATGCACAGTAGCTGCAGTGCATACCATTGACAAGGTCCACAATGGAAATTCACCAAGGTTCCTAAGACTGCACTTTGTAGACCTCAATCACTGCCATCAGAAAGGATATAGGAGTAGATAGTTGGGAAATTATCACCTTCAAATTCCTGCCCAAGCCACTCATCACCCTGACTTGGAAATACATCAGCAATTCTTATCTGCCACTGAAATGTCAAGTTCAGTACTCATGAGGATGACCTCAACGGGATCTTGGGTTCATGTAGCACGACAGGTGACCCCGCCAGACTATACACTCTCATACACACACACTCTCTCTCTCTCTCTCACACACACACACACTCTCACACACACACACCACACACAAACACACACACACACACACACACTCCTCTCTCTCTCTCTCACACATACACACACACTCCTCTCTCTCTCACACACACACACTCTCACACACACACACACACACACACACTTTCTCTCATACACACACACTCCTCTCACACACACTCCTCTCTCTCTCTCTCACACACATACATACACACACACACTCTCTCTCACACACACACACTCCTCTCTCTCTCACACACACACACACACAAACTCCTCTCTCTCCCTGTCTCACTCACACACACAAACACATACACACACACACAAACACACACACACACACGGTCACACACACACACACTCCTCTCTCTCTCTCTCTCACACACACACACACACACACACTCCTCTCTCTCTCACACACACACACACACACACACACAGACACACACACACACACACACACAAAATCTATGGGGTGAATTTGCAATTGGAGATACATTCCATTTTGTTCAAAAAGCGCACAATTTATAGACAGTCAATGTGGCTTTTTTTAAAAATTCCTACTTTGGAAATAAAACCAGTCTGACTCCAAGTTAATACACATCCAGATTCTAAACAAGGCCTCACACCTAAAATGCATTGTCTGACTGAGATGTCACCTCTGCTATACTGATAAAACCTTTAGTTATCTCGGGACAGTGACTTGAAAGAAATTCTGGGATTTCCATATTAATCCTTTCTAACTGATTAAAGATTTAACAGCCATCTTAGGTTTGTTCAACACATTCTCATCAGTTCTATGACTCTTTGATCTTTTGCCTATAAATTCTGTGCCTGATGCCACCTTTCTCATTGACACCTGAAGAAGGAGCGAGACACCAGAAACTTGTGTCTTCAAGTAGACCTGTTGGATTATAATCTGGTGGTGTGTGATTTTTGACACTGAAATGGTAGAACTCTCTCCTTGATAATGTTGTAGATGTAGCTACACCAGATGGACTGCAACTATTCAAGAAGACCAACACCTTCTCAATGATTGGTAATAAATGTTGGTCCAGTTAGCAAAGCCTACATAAACTGAATGAATAAATAACAAAAAAGCTTTGTTCCTGAAAAGCACCCAGTTTATCTCAGAATACTGATGGAGGCTAATTGCCTCATACATTTGTAGAACAAGTGGGCTTGCACAGTGGCTCACTGGTTAGCACTGCTGCCTCACAATGCCAGGGACTTGGGTTCGATTCCAACCTTGGGCAACTGTCTGTGTGGAGTTTGCACATTCTCCCTGTCTCTGCCCGGGTTCCCTCCCACAGTCCAAAGATATGCAGGTTAGTTGAATTAGCTAAGGGAAATGCAGGGTTACAGGGATAGGGTGGGTCTGGATGGCGTGTGGAATGTTTATCGGAGGGTCAGTGTGGACTTGATGGGCCAATTGGCCTGTTCCCACACTGTAGGGACTCTATAAAAGTGAAGCTAGCCAATTCATAGTACTGCCATGCAATGGCAACAGAAGAGAGATTCCCCTTGTACAGGGCGCTACAACAAGGGAAAAATCTTTCTGCCTACCATTGCAATGAGTAACATGATATATGAACAACAGTATTATTGCAATGCCAAGTACATAAGTTGTATGGCCCAAAGACTGATGAATCATATCAAATTGCATATCCCCTCAGCTATTCACAACAGGAAAATTGTTAGCTGGACTCAACGAGACTGCACTTGTAGAACTCAGAATACAGTGTCCAAAGTCTTATGCGATTCTGCAATTGGGCAGCATTTACTGAAAACAAAACTCAAGTGTCCCATGGATTACACAAACAACCAATTTAAGCCAAAACAAAACAGAAATTGCTGGAGAAACTCAGCAGGTCTGTCAGCATCTGTGGAGAGAAAGCAGAGTCAACATTTCAGAACATTGTTGTAACAGTTCTGAGGAAGGGTCACTGGAGCGGAAGCATTAACTCTGGCAGACCTGTTGAGTTTCTCCAGCGTATATATATATGTTGATAGGCAGAATTTCTTCAAATACATTGATAAACAAAACCCAGTCATCTGGAGGAAAAAGGAATTTCTCCAGGAATTGCACATTTTTAATGAAACTAAAGCCTTGTGGACACCGTTCCCTTGTGCAGTCTCTATGATAATACCTCAATCAGTCAGAACCCACCAGAAAACCAACCAACACCTGGTGTGTCGTACAATACAAATTATTGTCTCCTTTAAAATTTGGTAATCTTGTAGCTACAGAATCCTTACAGTGTGGAGGTGCGGCCCACCGCGTCCGAACCGACCCTCCAAAGAGCATCCTACCCAGACCCCACATCTGTAACCCTGCATTTCCCATGGCTAATCCACCTAGCCTGCACATCCAAGAACACTGCAGGACAATTTAGCACGGCCAATCTACCTTTGGACTGTGGAAGGAAACCAGAGCAAACCTACACAGACACAAGAAGAACGTGCGCACTCCACATAGACAGCTGCCCGAGGGTGGAATCGAACCCAGGTCCCTGTGAGGCAGCAGTGCTAATCACTGAGCCACCATGCCACCCTAGTAAGTCCAAAAAAACCTTCACCATCATGTCTCTTTTCTGAGGAAGACGTGAAATTTGCTCTGGCAATGCACCAGCATGGATGCTTTAGATTGAATGGCCTCCTGTAACCATTCTTTAATTTTGTGAAAATAGATCAAAGCTGATTTCAGAGATCCCTAACAGTGAGGTAATCAAATAAATGCATTCAGAAGAATTAGCCAAACCATTATTACAGCACACTTCCTAGATTCATGACTTTCTTGTTTCACAGTTCAGAGCCAGGGCCTTGTAGTGTTTCTAAAGATAGTATATCCTCAGTGAATGTATTATGGATGTGCATGGAGACCTACAGTTTAAGGCTTATGTGTGCAAGGCCAGTATCAGAAAAGTCAACTGAAAGAGTGCTTATCAAACATATGTTCAATTCAAGGCAACAAGGAGAGCCATGTTGCATTGTGACTTCTGATTAAACACACATTTATCTTCATTCAAATTTAATGAGAAAATTAGCTTGATAAGCCTGCTTAATGGACAAATTTGGGACAAATGTATTGAGTTTTGACAAAATTAATCACAGTATCACGTTACAGAGATTATCTGTGAAAGCAATTTTGACACTGCATGTGCAATGTAGCCAAGCAAACTTGATATGCTTTTAGAAAGTAGTTAAGAATGCTACACAATTCCAAAAGATGCAGTTTACTCCAAGTGTAATTGAAACAGTTAAGTAGGTCATAAAAATTAGAAACAAAACATGGACTATAAAGTGAAGTTGGGGTGGAAACTATTCTCCCTAATTTGGGACCCAAGAGTGTAGCCAACCTCAAAAGGATAAGGCACAAGCTTTTTTTTTCTGGGCAGTTGTTAAGAATCCATTTAACCGAAAGGAGCTTTTCCACGGTTACTATTCAGTCACTTGCACTGCATCTAACTTTCTTGCATAAATAAATTATTGTAAAAGGCTTTTTGCATTGACCAAAAATAGCCACAACACACGAGCAATGTTACATTCAGGAGAAAGAATGTCTCAATATAAAAGAGGCTGAAGGCCTAGATCAGGAACATATTCAAGTTTAGCCGTGTTACCAACCCTAAGACACTACATGCCTGTGAATTGACAGCTAAGGAAATAGAAGATAACAAGTTAAGAAGTAAAATCTTTTGGACACATCAAGACTTCCCCTTCTACAAATCATGCCAATCTATTCCATCATGAAATCCATCTCAATTCATCTCTTGAGGAAATGTTTGCAGAAAAACTCTTTTCTCCACCAAAGGGAGTTGCAATAATACAGAGTGAAGGTTTCTGGATCTTATTGTTTTTAATTTTCATTTGAAAATGAAGAACATCAACAAAAACAACAATGAAAGGAATTACAAGAGATGTTACCAGGATTGGAAGGTTTGAGCTATAGGGAGAGGCTGAATAGGCTATTTTCCCTGGAGCATCGGAGGCTGAGGGGTGACCTTGCAGAGATTTATAAAATCATGAGGGGCATGGATAAGGTGAATAGACAATGTCTTTTCGCTGAGGTGGGTAAGTCCAAAATTGGAGAGCATAAGTTTAAGGTGAAAGGGGAAAGATTTAAAAGGGATCTAAGGGGCAACCTTTTCACACAGAGGATGGGGCGTGTATGGAATAAGCTGCCAGGGAAGTGGTGGAGGAAGGTGTATGAATAGGAAGGGTTTAGAGGGATGTGTGCCAAATGCTGGCAAATGGAACTGGATTTATTGAGAATATCTGGTTGGCATGGACAAGTTGAATCGAAGGGTCTGTTTCCTTGCTGTCTATCTCAATGACTCTACTTGTGTTCAGTCTTCTGGAAACAAAGTCAAATCTGAGGCCACAATTACCTATTCAAACTGTTGCAAAAGGAAGGAAAATATTCAAAGAAAATTAGACAAATTCTTTTAGAATTTTTAGTTGGGGTAAGAGGGGCGTTTTCAAGATAGCAAACTGTAACTAGTGGTGTGCCACAGGGATAAGTCCTGGGGCCACACATACTAATAATATGTATTAATGACTTGGATGAGGAAAGTGAACATACTATGACCAAGTATGCAGGTAATACAAAAATAGATGGGAAGGCAAGTGGAGGAGAAATAAAGAGCTCTGCAAATGGATATAGACATGTGCGAAAAAACTTAGCAGATGGAAAATAATGTAGGAAAATGTGAGATTATGCACTTTGGCAGGAAGAATAGAGGAGCTGAATATTATTTAAATGGAGAAACACAGCAGAAAGCTACAGAATAGAGGGATTTGTGAGTTCCAATCAATGAATCACAAAAAATGCTGGCATCCAATTTCTGTGAGTAATAGGGAAGGTAAATAGAATTTTGGCATTTATTTCACAGCAAATGGAATATAAAAGGAAGGTGACAAATATGGAGAACGCTGGAGAAACTCAGCAGGTCTGGCAGATCCGTGGAGAGAGAAACAGAGTTAATGTTTCAGGTCTGGTATGATTCTTCTTCAGAGTTGACAGAGCGGATATTGTGAGTAAAGTTAAAAATCCAAATTTTGGCAAAAGTAACTTTTTAAATTAATGACTCAGATTTGGCTAAGAAGACTACAAGTTAAAAAGGAGTACTGACAACTTACAACAAACATTGATGCAATCACAAGCAGACATCACAAAGATGGCTATGGCATGGAAATAATTTAAACCTAGCACCTAGCTAAAACCAGAATTAAGGTCACAAATTTACAATTTACAGGCAAGTTACAAGCCTAATTGAACACAGTCTAATAGAAGTAAAGAGTAGAAGACTGTTGAGGCTTCTGTTGGAGCAGTTAACCCTCCTATCAAACCTTTGGGAAAAAGGTCCAGATTGGGATGGGATGAGGGAACTGGTAAACCGCCACCTCAGAGCTCTTTTCTGTTTAGACCTAAATGTTTAGCTATTAATTTTTCATTGTATGGATTTTCACAGATGAGAAATGTTATATAGTTACAATAAAATCATTTTATAGGCTTCATTCTAGAGATGTTCTCATCTGCATTTAAATCTAAGCAGAAACTAATGAGGACTTCATATTTCAGCATTGCTTTCGAATATTCGTTCTTCTCTGACAAAAACTGAATTAGTCTCATATTGAGACAACCATGACCAGCTGTAGGGTATTAGTTACAGTTTAAATAATCACAATTTCATCCCCTTGTTTTAGGTGAGACACACAGGTAGTCAAACTGGAAAACTTTCTGGTGAGCTTTGTCAGCAGGCAAGTGATAAAATGTGCATTGTTTTTTCCTTTACAGTAATAATGCTTAGCAACATCTCAGAAGTGAGCCTTTTCCTAAGCAGTTTTGCCACAGCCAGATTTCCCACACGTTGAGGGCTGCCAGCCTCCCAGGATTATCCTGGAATCTGCAGGAATTAAAGGCACTGCAGTTGAGTTTCAGGGACTTGGGTGCAAATTGCAGCCAAAATTTAAGTTTTCTTTCAAAACCATTTGCAGATCATCAAGCACAACATCCTTCATGGACCAGTGTGATCAAGCAGTGTTTTAAAGCTCAAATTATAAAAAGAAAATATGTTAAAAAAATTGTTGATGCATTCAAGTGTGTTGTCATTAACAATTACAGCCAAAAGTTTAATCAGAGGGTCAAGTCAACCACATGCAAGTAATTCAGTCTAAAGAACTGCAACATAACCATTATCAAAAACCATCTGTAGATCTATAGAACCATCTGTTAGTCATCTTGGAGGAGAACTAAGAAGAACTGTGATGAACTAGATAATAAACGCCGTCAAAATAAACATGGAATCTCCAGGTTAAGGCTGCGTACGTTACAGGAGTTATCATATTTTTACACTCATTTGCAGGAATATTGGACATTACTGGTCAGGCTAGCACTGATTGCCCATCCCTAATTGCCCAGAGGCCAGTAAAGAGTCAACCAATTGTTTGTGGGTCTGGAGTCACTTGTAGGCCAGACCAGATAAGGATGGCAGTTTCCTTCCCTGAAGGACATTAGTGAATCAGATTTTTTTTTTACAACAATCAACAATGGTTTCATGGTCATCATTAGACTCTGAATTCCAGGTTTGTTGTCAAATTGAAATTCCATTATCTGCCATGGCAGGATTTAAACCTGGGCCCTGAGGACATCACCTCCCCTATGGATAAAATGGATGCAGTTTTTAATGAAACACCATTTCAATTGTTACATTTAAATCTGAAATTCAGATCTGGTATGCAATTTGAAACAAGGTAATAACTATCTGATTAAAACTTCCACTTTTGAGCACATGTAATGGTAATGTAATAATTGTGCCCTCACCAGATGGTGTGTCTAGCATGATGGCTTTTTGTCTGGAGAAATGTATGTCAGTTCCTTTGAAGAAAACTATTCAGAGAATCATTGAATCCCTACAGTGTGGAAACAGGCCATTTGGCCCATCAAGTACAAACCGATCCTACAAAGAGCATCCCACCCAGTCCCATTTCCCTACCCTATCCCTGTAACCTCTGTATTTCTCATGCTTAATCCACTTATCCTACATGTTCCCTGGACACTATGGGCAATCTAGCATGGCCAGCCCACCTAACCTGCACATCTTTGGATTGTGGGAGGAAACTGGAGCACCCAGAGGGAACCTACACAGATGCAGGGAAAATGTGGAAATTCCACACAGACAGTCTGCTGAGGGTGGAATCAAATCCAGGTCCCTGACACTGTGCTAGCAGTGCTAGCCACTGAGCCACCATGCTGCCTCAACGTTATAAACTTACGCCTGTTGTCTTATACCAAATTAAATACTGTGATGTCTAAGAAATTATGTTTTCCTTCTGTGTTTTCAAAAATAATGTAGGATTGATAATTATTGAGGATGCCGAAGAACTCTTCTAATTTTGTGACTGTGCGAGTACAAATACTGTATATGTTAAAAATTTACAGAAGGTAGCAGGAGAAACACAGCAGGTCAGGCAGCAAGAGAGGAGCAGGAAAGTCAGTGTTTCAGGTCAGAACACTTCATCTGTCCTAATGAAAACATGTAACTTTCACATCTTCTATTCTGAAAACAACAAATGCTGGACATCACAGCTAACAAAACAACAAGATGCAGGGCTGGATGAACACAACAGGCGAAGCAGCATCATAGGAGCAGAGAGGCTGACGTTTCGGGCCTAGACCCTTCATCAGAAAAGGGGGAGGGGAAGGGGGTTCCGAAATAAATAGGGAGAGAGTGGGAGGCGGATAGAAGAGGGATGGAGGAGAGGATAGGTGGAGAAGAAACAAACAGGTCGAAGAGGCGGGGATGGGGCCAGTAAAGGTGAGTGTAGGTAGGGAGTTAGGAAGGGGATAGGTCAGTCCAGGGAGGACGGACAGGTCAAGGGGGCGGGATGAGGTTGGTCGGTAGGAGATGGAGGTGCGGCTTGAGGTGGGAGGAGGGGATAGGTGGGAGGAAGAACAGGTTAGGGATGCAGGGACGAGCTGGACTGGTTTTGGGATGCGGTAGGGGGAGGGGAGATTTTGAAACTTGTGAAATCCACATTGATACCAATGGGCTGCAGGGTTCCCAAGCGGAATATGAGTTGCTGTTCCTGCAACCTTCGGGTGGCATCATTGTGGCACTGCAGGAGGCCCAGGATGGACATGTTGTCTGAGGAATGGGAGGGGGAGTTGAAATGGTTCGCGACTGGGAGGTGCAGTTGTTTATTGCGAACCGAGCGTAGGTGTTCTGCAAAGCGGTCCCCGAGTCTCCGCTTGGTTTCCCTGATGTAGAGGAAGCCACACCGGGTACAGTGGATGCAGTATACCACATTGGCAGATGTGCAGGTGAACATCTGCTTGATGTGGAAAGTCTTCTTGGGGCCTGGGATGGGGGTGAGGGAGGAGGTATGGGGGCAGGTGTAGCACTTCCTGCGGTTGCAGGGAAAAGTGCCGGGTGTGGTGGAGCTGGAGGGGAGTGTGGAGCGGACAAGGGAGTCACGGAGAGAGTTGTCCCTCCGGAAAGCAGATAAAGGTGGGGAGGGAAGGATGTCTTTGGTGGTGGGGTCGGATTGCAGATGGCGGAAGTGTCGGAGGATGATGCGTTGGATCCGGAGGTTGGTGGGGTGGTACGTGAGGACTAACGTTAGCTGGCTCTCTCTCTTCATGGATGCTGTCTGACCCAATAATCCTTTGAACCACCGTTACATTCTGCTCAGCTCAAAGCTAATTCCTGTCATTGATTAGCCCAATTGATACCATATTAATCCTGAGTGCACAAGCCCAGTAAGAAGTTTGAATTTCCTGCTATCTCCATTGCTACTTTCATGTGTTGGTGCCGTTTTTGAAAGTCATTTAAAAAATAGCCAACGTGTTAGAGCTTGTGAACACTGAGAGAAGTCTACTAAGGCGAAGGGAATATTTTGACAGATAATTATGTGTTTTGACAGCTTCAACTGTCATATGTAGGTACTGTTTTGCAATGGAGATGTGTTCACATGAAAAGGTATGTTGACCATAACGTTTACGAACATTGATTAATGGCTGAGATTCAGCTCCAGGTGTTATTGGCAATTTCTCAATGCAGTGTCAAGTGAGGTTCCACAAGGATCAATCCTGGCACAAATGCTCTTCATTTACATCTAAGATTCCAGGCAGAATCTGCCCAGACTTTGAAAAATGTGGAAATCTGGGAGAATCATGTGAGGCATTGAGTGAAGCCTTTCCTGACATTAACAGCAAGTCGCACATTTCGACCTTCATTCTCGATGCTGAGATGAGATTTTCAGTAGTGAGCAGCATTAGGCCTCTTCCCAGGGTTTGACACTCATTATACTCTCATTACTATCTAATCTCACCTCATTAATGAGAAGGTTGCCATTCAACCACACACTGAGCAGAAACTAGACACCAAGAATTGGACACCAACAGTGCCATTAACACCTGGAACACTAGGCATCGAGAAGTCCTGACTTGAAAGTCAGAAATCGGTGTCTGGTGATTCCAACTTGCTGCTTGCGCCTCTGGATCGCCACCTTGGACATGCAGCACCAATATCTCAGGGCATCCTCCAGGACCATATACACCCCACAACCACAGATGTTGGCATCTAACACATGCCAACATCTCCACACTATCATGGCACAACTCCAGTACTGTTCAGCATTTCAATGCTGCATTTTGAAGCACATCAGTACCCCTCACTGCAACGTTGCTGCAAAGACACTTTACATGCTAAGACAGGAAGCTTGTGCATGGATTGGACCAGGTTTTATCTAAATCGATTGTTTTATTAGTGCTCATGCACTTAGCACCTCACTGGATGCTCACATCATCTCTGCCTTGTCTTGCTTCACCTATTAGCTCTTTGCTCCCTCAGCCAAACCTCAGAGACACACAATACTTCTTCATGATTTGTCTTTCAGTGCTGACACAATGCCAGGAAGATTGTCATAGTTGTCAGCAGTGATTAGTTTGATTTGATTGATTGATTTGAGTTATTATTGTCACATGTTGCTAGGTACAGTGATAAGTTTTGTTTTGTGGCACTACAGGCAGATCACACCATACAAAGTGCATTAGGGTAATAGAACAAGGTGAGGAATACAATGTTATGGTAATAAAACAGAGTGAAGGATACAGTGTTATTGTAAAAAACACAACAAGGTACACAATGTTATGACTGCAGAGAAGGTGCACAAAGAGTGAGATCAACATTAAATTTAAAATTTAAGAGGTTCATTTAGAAGTCTAACAATGGCGAGGAAGAAGCTGTTCTTGAACCTGTTGGTACATGTGTTTAAGCTTTTGTATCTTCTGCCTGATGGAAGAAATTGGAAGAGATTACAGGTGGGATGGGAGAGGTGTTTGATGATGTTGGCAGCCTTCCTAAGGCAGCAAGCGCACATGGATCGGTCAAGAGCACGGTATGTTACTCTCGAATCTTCCGCTTGTGCTAGCACATGCTTCCAGAAAATGGCCACTTCTCGGAGTCGAAGGGAAGTAGTTCTCAGAATAATGTCAAGCAGGGTCCAGTACAAGATGCCAAGGGCAACTTCCAGGGACTGGGAACAGCAATTTGGCTGCTCGAGGTGGAGGGTCATGATCCTGACCTCATCGGGAGTGAAGAGCTAAATGTTGGCTATCACACAACTCATCTTGTCTTTTCCTGCCCTTGGACTATTTCCTCCTCAAATGAGAGAAAGGGAGGAATTGGTTGAGACAAAGTGTAAGGCACAGCTGTCTGTGCTGGTACAAGTCGGTGAAAGGTGGTGAGGTGCCCTGACCAAGTGAGTAGGCAGTGTAACAACATGTAGGGTTACTATTGGGGGTGAACTGGATGGAAATGAGCAAGTGAGGGAAAATGTTGCATGAAATAGTGAGAGTGATAGAGCAGGAGCCTTAATGAGAGGTGGCTGCAAGGATCGAGAGAATGTGAGGTAGCAGAGAGATAATGGCAGCATGTGCCCTGGTGGAGTGGAGAAGGTCATTGACCATTCTACTACATTACTCAGCACTCCTTCAGATGGTTAATGTTTTAACAAAGATCTGTAGCTCGGGTTGTGGTTGGAGTTGTTGGTTGGTTCGCCAAGCTGACTGGTTTTCATGCAAACGTTTTATTTCCCTTCTAGGTGACATCATCAGTGCTGTGTAGTCTCTGTTGAAGCGCTGTTGTTCTGTTCCGCTTTGATGGTCTGGTCTGTCATGATGGGTATTCTTGTTTCCAGTTTTGTACCATAATGGTATGTAGACAGGGTCTATTTCAACATGTTTGTTTATCACACTGGTGGTTGAAAACAGAAAACAAGAACAGACTTCCTAAAAATGAAACCTGATGGATCAAACACCCCCCGATTCTACGGACTACCCAAAGTACAAAAATCTGACATTCCCACTCCAACCCATAGTTTCCCTACTGGGCACACCAACACACAGGCTAGCCAAGGAGCTACAACGGAGACTGAAACACCTCACCAACGGATTGATCCAATCCATACACTCAGCACAGGAATTCCTGGACAACTTCAGGAACATAAAAATCGACGAGGAAATTATGGTGTCCTTTGACATTACAGCATGATTCACCTCTATCGACATGACACCAGGAAAGGAGACATAGACCACATTACTGGACAATCTGAAAACACAAACCTCCAATTAAACCATCGGCAAGGACAACAAGCTAAAATTATTAAACCTATGTCTTATCATGCACTTCATCTTCAACAGCCAGATGTACGAACACCCATGGGTTTACCTATCTTGGGGCTGAAGCTGTTATGCAAAGGCTGGAACACACAGCTCTCCCCCATATCCGGCCTAAACTCTGGGTTAGATAGGTGGACGATACCTTCGTGATCATTAAATGAGCAAAGTTAGAAGAAACACACCACCTTATTAACAGAATATTCACTGGGATCAAGTTCACCAGGGAAGAAGAGAACAACAATCAACTTCCGTTTCCAGACATCATGGTGGAACGAACGAACAATGGTGAACTCCTTACCACCATATACAGAAAGACCACTCACACAGACCAAATCCTGAATTTATAACAGTATCCACCCCAACGTCCACAAACAGAGCTGTGTCAAGACTCTGTTTAAATGTGTGATAACACACTGCAACACTCTGGAGCTGTGCAAAAACAAAGAGGAATACCTATACAGAGTCTTTACAAACAATGGATATCCTAACAACTTTGTCTGCCAATGCCTGGCAAATAAACAACACCCAAGAAGACACTCTATGCCCCAACGCACTAGCCACCCTTCCCTCCGTTAGGAACACATCGGAACTGACTACAAGACTCCTACGAACTCTTGGAATAAGGATACCACACAAACCAACAGCCACACTTCGCCAGGTACTCTCAAAGGTGAAAGCCCACAATGAGCAGGACAAATGTGATATACAAAATACCATGCAGCAACTGCGAGAAACATTTCATTGGACAGACAGCTAGGAAACTTGCCACCAGGATAAATGAATACCAACTCGCAGCAAAACGCACGACCAACTCTGCCCCATTTCATTACACGCTGACATAGAAGGACATCAGTTTGACTGGGACAAAGTTACAGTACTAGGACAAGTGGGACAAAGACAAGCATGAGAGTTCCTGGAGGCCTGGTTTTCAACCACCAATGCAATTAACAAACATGTTGAAATAGACCCCATCTACATACCACTACGATACAAAACTGGAAACAAGGCAGCCCACTATGACAGATTGGACCATATCAAAGTAGGACAGAACAACAACGCTTCAACAGAGGCTACACAGCACTAACAATGTCACCTCGAAGGGAGACGAAACATTTGCATGAAAACCATGTCAGCTCGGTGAGCCAACCAACAACTCCTTCAGATGGCTGAGGCCATACTGACCTGGGTGGCAATATCAGAGCACACTGGCAGAGTCTGGTTCCTTGGCCTCCTCTGCCAGTCCAGAAGGAAGGAATGCCCTTCCTTTGCACCACCCTAACTAGCAGGACCTCCAATTCCCCATCCATAAAGGTGGGCGTCAACCTTCCCTGGCTTGTCATGTCCAGGGCAAATGTCATGCAGCTCTAGACTGGCACTACTTGTCTGGGTTCAAAAACAGCTTTTTAAAGGTGGCACTAATGCCAGAGATCCCTGGATACAATGAATGGGCCAGTGTTAGACAAGAAGGGTATCATAGAGATAGGGCAAGAAGTTCCTGAAATGAGTTTGGAATGATAGTGGAATAAACTCACAAGGCCTTACTGAAAGAAACCCTGCAGGAAACTAAATGAAAATGACATTTTGCCAAAATATGATAAAGTTCAGCCCTTGGAGAACAGGTTAGAGGGAGCAGTGTCCAGTTTTGCTCAAAACAATAAAGGGGATGCGATTATAGGAAGTAAAATGAAACAACAGAGAAGTATGAGGGATTTGAGGTTCAGATTCACAAAGCCATAAACCATTCACAGGAGTCCTAGGTTTTATTGCAATTAATGTTGAAGTTAAAAGTTGAAATATAATTGCAGAACTTTGGGATACACTGTACAGGAGGAATGCTGAATAGGCACAGCATGTAGTGATTGTAACAAGGTCAGCCGGGTGGACCACATAGAACATGATCTTAATCTGGTGCAATCAGGGAGCCCTGGCTGACAGATATAAATGGGAATGTCAGGGGTTCTGTTCACTCTGAGAGCTGGCTCTGAGGGGGCTGGATCAGTGTCAAGGACTTTCCATGTGAAAATAAAGGGTAACTTAGTAACAGTATCCCAGCCTCTGTGAAATTATTTCACAGTGCAGCTTCACTAGGACACTGAGAATACAAAAACAGGACCAAATTTATTTTTATTTCTCAGGGGATTAGCGATTAAGAGGTAATTTGATAAAAGATGTTGAAAATCATGAACGCATGGAGCAGAGTAGCAACTCGTGGCTAATCTATACCTTAAGTTTTACCCTGCTGTTGATCAATAATCTCACCCAATAAAAATTTATATATCTCAGTCAGCCAAGCATACTTAATCTTCAGAGGAAGCCAGATCCAGATTTTCATTATCCTTTATGTGAAAAAAATGCTCTTTAATTCGCTTCTTACTAGTTCAGCTCAAATATTAGGATTGAGCTCCCTTGTTCCAGAATCTCCAACTGAGGAAAGAGCTTATCTCAATCAAATCCATCCAGCGTTTTAAACATCTCAATTGGATCAAAAGCTGAATTTATGTGACCTGTTGTCATGATTTAATCCTTTAATAATGGTATAATTCTGGTCAATCTGCACCACATTTCCACCAAAACCAATATTTCCTTCCCGAAATGCAGCACTAAAAACTGAACATGAAACTCCGAAAGCACTTATATCACAAAGGTATAACTTCCTCTCCTTTGCTTTCCATGCCCCTTAAGACAAAGGTCAGCTGTTTGGAAATCTGGTTGGATTGCTGTTTGTACCCATTTAATGGTCTCTATACCTGGATATATTCCAAATACTATTGCTTCTCCACTGTTTCTCATCTTTAGAAAGTACGCTGATTCATCTTTCGTGTACACCAAGTGGCTGATTTCAGACCTCCTCAACAGAACTAGTGCCTGCCTCATCTTTGCCCTCGTCCTTAATCTTCCTACATCTGTTGCAACTTCCTTCTCTCTTCTACATAATGCACTCTGCCTCTTCATTTTGTGTGTTCAGGTTTGCAGACAACACAGCTCTCCAGTCTTCAATCCACATTATTGATCGATAATGATGAAAAGATGAGGCCACTTTGGGAGTCTCTGAAGGACGTGACTCATCACATTCCAGTGACCAGAATTCATTGCTCTTCTCCCTGCTTTCTGTCCATTATTTCCCAACTAATTGCAACTTATGTCACAAGGCCAGAGGAATCAACCATCCCAGATTTGCTAGGACTGTCTCATAATTCTGCCTTTTGTCCTGCACATCTGATTAGGTCCTCTCAGGAAGCTAGAGATTTTCTCAGCCTTGTTGTTCAGGACAGTTTCGGGCCCCATATCTCAGGAAGGATGTATTGGCCCTGGAGCGGGTTCAGAGGAGGTTCACGAGAATGGTCCCAGGAATGGAAAGCTTAACATATGAGGAACGTTTGAGGACTCTAGGACTATATTCATTGGAGTTTAGAAGGATGAAGGGGGATCTGATTGAAATTTCAAAATACTGAATAGCCTGGACAAAGTGGATGTTTAGAAGATGCTTCCATTGGTAGGAGAGTCTAGGACCCGAGGGCACAGCCTTAGAGTAAAGGGAAGACCTTTTAGAACAGAGATAAGGAGAAACTTCTTCAGCCAGAGAGTGATGAATCTATGGAATTCACTGCCACAGAAGGCTGTGGAGGCCATGTCATTGAGTACATTTAAGACTGAGATAGATAGGTTCTTGATTATCAAGGGGATCAAGGGTTACGGGGAGAAAGCAAGAGAATGGGGTTGAGGAACATATCAGCCATGATTGAATGGTGGAGCAGCCTCGATGGGCTGAATGGCCTAATTTCTGCTCTTCTGCCTTATGGTCTTATGCTTTTATGGACATACCTTTGGTATGGTTTGTATTCAAACCTGGGCTACAGGCATCCAAGAGAGATGTGAGCATCAGAATCAGCTTCACTCAGCACCTAACTCTTGATCTACAGTTGGTCACCCTTCATAAGGGTCCACTAAAATCTGTGTGAAACATTATTTTTGGGAATAATCACAGGGCCTCATTAAATGTGTTTTGAAAATATATCATCAAATGCCCTCCTGTACAAATATTTCTCCCTCTGCTGCAGGGGGGGCTCCATAATTATGGATGATGCAAAGATAAGACCATAAGAAACAGGAACAGAAATAGGCCATTCAGCCCCTCAAGCCTGCTCCTCTGTTCAATAGGATCTCGGCTGATGCGAGGTTCCTCATATCCACTTTCCTGCCCTTTCCCTGTAACACTTTATTCTTCTGCTGATCAAGAATTTATCCATTACACACTTAAGTGTACGCAAGCTAAAATATGACAGAGTCAATCTGACTTCTTTAAGTGGGGGGAGGTCATGCCTGATAAATCTGTTAGAATTCTTTGAGAAGGTAATGAGTAAATTAGACAAAGGAGAACCGGTGGACATGATCTATTTGGATTCCCAGAAGGTTTTTGCCAAGCTGCAGAGGAGGCTGCTAAATGAGGAAAGAACTCATAGTGTAAGAGGCAAAGTACAAGCAAGGATAGAAGTTGGGTAGACGATGGCCTAGTGGTACTATCGCTGGACTATTAATCCAGAAACCCAAGTAACGTTCTAGGGGGGCTCAGTTTGAATCCCGCCACGGCAGATGATGGAGTTTGAATCCAAAAATAATCTGGAATTAAGAGTTGAATAATGACCAAAGAACCGTTGTTGGTTGTCAGGAAAAACCCATCTGGTTCACTAATGTCCTTTAGAGAAGGAAACTGCCATCTTTACCTGGCCTGTCCTAATGTGACTCCAGACCCACAGCAATGTGATTGACTCTTAACTGCCCTCTGGGCAATTAGGGATGGGCCATGAATGTTGCCCTGGCCAGTGATGCCCTCACCCCATGAATGAATGAAAAAAGAAGATTGGCAGAAGGCTGAGAGTGGGATATAAAGGTATTTTTCATGATAACAGCCGGTGACCAGTGGAGTTCCACAGGGGATCCCAACTCTTCACATTATACATTAAGGATCTGGACAAAGGAACTGAGGGCATTGTTGCTAAGTTTGCAGATGACACAAAGATAGGTGGAGGGGCAGGTAGGATTGAGAAGTGGGGAGGCTGCAAAAGACGTGTACAGGCTCAGAGATTGTTTGATTTACTGTTATCAAATATACTGAGGTAGAGTGAAAAGTGTTGTTTTGCTTGCATTACAGACAGATCATACCATACAAAGTGCATCAGGGTAGTAAAACAGAATGCAGAATGGCTCAGTGGTTAAATCTGCTGCATCACAGCACCAGGAACCCGGGTTCAATTCCACCCTCGGGCGACTGTCTGTGTGGAGTTTGCATGTTCTCCCTGTGTCAGCATGGGTTTCGTTTGGGTGCTCTGGGTTCCTCCCATAGTCCAAAGATGTGCAGGTTAGGGTGGATTGGCCATGCTAAATTGCTCATAGTGTTCAAGGACGTGTAGATTAGGAGGATGGGTCTGGGTGGGATGCTCTAAGGGTTGGTGTGGACATGTTGGGCCGAAGGGCCTGTTTCCACAAGGTGAGGAACACAATTTTATGGCAATAAAACAGAGAGAAGGATACAGTGTTATTGTAAAAAAATACAGCAAGGAATACAATGTTATGGCTGCACAGAAAGTGCACGATCAACATTTCCACACAGACACAGGGAGAATGTGCAAACTCCACACAGACGGTCACCCGAGGGTGGAACTGAACGCAGGTCCATGGCACTGTGAGGCAGATGTGCTAACCACTGAGCCACCATGCTGCTCAATTACATTGCTCTTTATATTAGGGGGCTGCAACTCCTCATTGTTCTCCAGATGTGGTCTCACCAGTACTTGGTATAGTTGCAGGAAGGCTTGAATGAGCTGCCAGAGGAAGTGATGGTGGCTGGTATAGTTATAACTTGTAAAAGGCATCTGGATGGGTATACGAGTAGGAAGGGTTTAGAGGGATACGGGCCAAATGCTGGCAAATGGAACTAGATTTATATAGGGTATCTGGTCGGCATGGACAAGTTGGACCAAAGGATCCGTTTCCTTGTTGAACATTTCTATGACTCTATGAACCCATCAAAATAAGGGCAAACTTCAATTAACCTTCCTGATTACCTATGTGCTGGATCCTGACCCTGTACAAAAACCAGATTATAGCAATGATTGGTCATGACCTCCTGGTCATTTCGATCTCCACGAAAAGGACATCAGGAAGTCTGATAATGAATGTTCTGGAAACTAACACTGACAACTGGAAGACATTCGCTGATGGACCAGTTGCTAGAGGATGATGATTTGAGAGGGCATTGGAGGAGGTAAGCAGAAATGGATAACTCAGCTGCCCTTTAGAGACCTTTGTCTCCCTCTATCTGATAAAGAAATTGATCAGAAAGCCGTTCACATCAGTAAAGGAGGCATGATACACTAACAACACTTGCAACAATATTTTTAATTTGGCTTTGTATGAGCTACTCAGCTAAGGTTCAATTCTCTGATCTTCCTGCATAACACTCTATCACAAAATCAAATGAATAATTAATAGCCCACCAGTAGCAAGGTACTTATACAATGTACTTATTTATTGGACTTGTAAGCACTATAATTATGGTGTACTGTATATTGCCTCTGTTACTGCACTTAACTGCACTTTGTACAAGAATAGGCTTTACTTAAGAACAAGTTTGCCTTACGTACACATTTTTCAATTCACGTCAATGGTAATATTCTCCTCTTCAAAGTAAGTTATTCCTCTTTTGAATACATTTATTGTTCTTTACTTTCAAAGTCTGTAGATAGAAAGAAGAAAGCTCTGATATTGTATCTGTCACATTTAAGTTCAGCGCTCAAGCTACTCAAAAGATTTAGAAACGCTATAAGGGTTGTGAAATGTGTGAGTGTGAAGACCATTTTGTTCACAAGTAGATGAACGTCCAGATAATTTGTTTTAAATAGTGTTAGCTGCCAAGACACTGAGAAAATCTGCCTTTTCCTCAATGTATCTATGTAGAACAAGTCTTGGATCCGACGGCTCTACACCAACATCATTAGCGTAGTCTTGGTTAATGGGTGGGAATCAGAAAGCTTCTCGATCAGATTTGGAGTCAAGCAGGGCTGCCCACTCCCTCCTGCCCTGTTTGTGTGTTATATAGAGCCCTTTGCTGAGTCCATTAAGAAGGATGCGAGCCTGACAGGGGTAACTATTCCAGGCAATGCAGGCCTGCTAGTCAAAACCTCCCCGAATATGGATGACGTCCCCGTTTTCTGCTCGGATCCGCTGTCAGTGCACAGAATCGCAAGCATCTGCGACCAGTTCGAACTGACCTTGGGAGCCAAGGTAAATTGAGGCCAGGGAAAGCCACATTCATTGGGAACTGGGCTGACTGATCTTTTATACACTTCACTGTCAGAACAGATGGCCTGATGGTGCTGGAAATATGGTTAGGAGGGGCTGGGGCATGCACAAAATCTCAAGAAGAGCACATCACTAAGGTAAGGTAGAAACTGGTCTTTTGGGAGCACCACTCCCTCTCCGTTGAGGTGGGTAGACTGAGTGACCGCTTCACAGAACACCTACGTTCTGCTCGCAAAAAAAGTCCCTGAGCTTCCAGTCGCATGCTACTTTAACACACCACCCTGCTCCCTGGCAAAAGCTCTGTCTCTGGCTTGCTGTAGTGTTCCAGCGAAGCCCAACACAAGCTGGAGGAACAACACCTCATTTTCTGCTTGGGGACCCTACAGCCCTTCGGACTCAATATTGAGTTCAATAATTTTAGGGCCTAAACTCTCCCATGTCCCAGCCCCCTACCCCACACACCAGGCCTTGTTACCACATAGCCTGCCATTACACACCCCCTGTTGTTAGTCACTAACGGTCCCCATTTACAGCTATTCACTCTCCTAGCCAGACTGTTATCAACTCCTTTGTCTATCCAACTGCTCTTCTCTCTCTTTGGACTCTATCCTTTATCCTATCATTTATTCCATACCCCATTCCCCTTCCTATCTTCTACATATAAACCAACAATTTTCTAGTTACCATCAGTTTTGAGGAAGGGTCACCAGACTTGAAACATTAACTCTGATTTTTTTTCTCCACAGATGCTGCCAGACCTGCTGAGCTTTTCCAGCAACTTCTGTTTTTGTGTGCAAGTTAGAACCGCTGTTAGCTAAGTGTCAAACATTTACAAAGCCCTAACTTGTTAAAAAATTGTTCTCTGCTTTTTCTTTCACCAGTTTCATACAGTTGATCATTGTTAATTTTAATTCTGAGCTGAAACCAAAGATTTTAAGACAAATGATGCAAAGGCAAATGTGTTGGATTAAGATCACAAACCTGTCATCATCTCACTTAACTGTCTAATAGGCTGAAGGAGTTTAAATGGTCTCTCATTCCTATCTTCACTATCTAGGTTAGTGTCAAACTTTGTGAAATGTTTCTTTGGAACTCCATCAAAAGTTTTGTTACAATGAAGGTGATATATAAATGTCAATTGTTATTTCTTATGGGTGTTGTAAATCTTTGAGGTTCCATGAGCAACAAGTCAGATCAAGCCAGATAGGCAAAAACAGTCAGATCTGTCAAATTAAGATGTTTAAAAAATCATGAGGGACACAGATGGGGTGAATAGTCAAGGTCACTTTCCCAGGGTGGGGGAGTCCAAAACTAGAGGACATAGGATTAAGGGGAGGGGGGGACAAGATTTAAAAGGGAATTAAGGGGCAACTTTTTCACATAGAGGGTGGTGCGTGTATGGAATGAGCTGCCAGAGGATATGGAGGCTGGTACAATTACAACATTTAAAAGGCATCTGTATGGGCACATGAATAAGAAGGGGTTAGAGGGATATAGGCCAAATGCTGGCAAATGGGACTAGTTTAATTTAGGGTATCTGGTTGGCATAGACGAGCTGGACCAAAGGGTCTGTTTCTGAGAAGTACAACTCCATGACTCTATGATATGATTTGTTTTTTTCCAGGCCTCTTGGACACTACGCAAAAGTAACTTATCATGCACTTGCAACATTTTTCATTTTGAGTTTAAGAATTGGCAGTTTATCTTGCTCGCTGCATTCCCCATCTAATTATGTATTTACAGATTGTACAACTGAAAATGCAAACTTGTATTGAGAAAGTTGAGTATAAAAGTGGACACAAAATTGACAGCTAGTTACTTTCAATTGAGAGTTCAGAGTTATCAGATGACACCTGAGCATTATTACTAGCATTCTGACAATGTCCCTCAGGCGACAGATTTTAATTTTGCCTCTTGGACAAAACAAAACTCTAACCAAAGCATGATATAACAAGGTGTAGAGCTGGACGAACACAGCAGGCCAAGCAGCATCAGAGGAGCAGGAAAGCTGACGTTGCAGGTCTCGAGCAGTTCTTTTTATGGTTACATTTTAAAGAATGCTCAATATTCATTCATCATATCTAATAAATCTTGCTGTGAAAAATGGTGTTCCTGATGTTGCAGAGTCAAACTAAATTTCTTCTCAAAAGTAGACTAAGTTGTTACAAAAATAACTTACATTGTATCAGCAGACTGTCGGTAGCATTTTATTAATATTCAGTCTTTTCTCCAAGGTTCCAGCAAAGATTGCAACAATCCCAATCCTTATTCTAATGCAATTTATCAATCTTGTTTCTTCAACAATGCACACAATGTTTAAAATGCACTCTGCCTTGCATATCAAAATCCCTGTTATGCATGATCCAAAGCCAAGACAATATAAGGGGCTGAAGTCCCTTGAAGTTACATTACTGTAACTCAGCCATCTTAGGGAGCCATAGAGATCTATCGCAGATATAACCCCATTGTGTTTGCACCACTCAATAACAACCACTTAACTATTCCAGTCCCATTCTCCAGCCTTGTATGCCTCAGCATTACAAGTGCACACCTAAATGTTATGAGGATTTCTGCCTCTCACACCCTCACAGGCAGATCCAGATTCCCTCCATTGTCTGGATGAAAAGGTTTTTCCTCACATCCCCTCTAAACATCCTGTTCCTTACTGTCTCCGTGGCCATTAATCCCTTCATCTACAGGAAACATTTCTTCCAATCTACCCTATGTATGTGCCTCATAATGCAATCTCATTGCAATGCCTCTGTTACTATCATGATCCCAGAATTTTTGACGACCTGCACCTTTTTCCAATATAACATCTGATATTGTGGTGTACAAGCATGTCAAAAATTTACAATTATCATTGTACTCACTGACAGACAGAGTAGACGGATGGTCTTATTGAAGGGATTTAGTAATAGAATGGCCCATATTCTTTGGTCTGCAGGAGCATGTTATTCCACCATCAGTTTCAGCTTTTATGTTGCAGCCTCATTGAGAGATATATATCTTTGCTTATGTGGGGATGAAGTGATGTATTTAGCTGAATATTGTTCTGTCATAGACACACAGAAAGATATAGCTCAAAAAGAGACAACATTTTTATTAATTTATTCATGGGACGCGGGTACTGCAGGCTAGGCCAATATTTATTGCTAGGTGAAGTTGATAGTGAGCTACCATCTTGTAGTCCTTGGGGTGTAGGTACATCCACAGTGCTACTGGAAAGGGAACAGAATGGAGGGAAAATTGCAGGTGGTGGTGTCTTTATGCAGCTGCTACCCTTACTTGTCCTTCCAGGTGGTAAAAATTGAGTTGGTGCAGTGCATCTTGTAGATGGTACACACTGCTAACCCTGCACACTGGTGGAAGGAGTGAACTTTGGGGGTGGTGTATGGGCTGCCAATAAAACAAGCTGTTTTGTCCTGGATCGTGATGAGTTTCTCGATGTGTTAATGGAGTTGCACACAGCCATGACAACAATGCTTGAGCCTTGTCGATGGTGAGCAATCTTTGGGGAATCAAGAGGAGAGCTCATTGCTACAGAATTACAGCATTTATATGGTTGGCTCAGCTCAGTTTCTAGTCAATGGCATCCCCAGAATCTTGATATGCTAGACTTTTTGAAAAAGCTAGCCAATGAGAGCTATGCGGTGATTGTAATAACGTCAGCCAACTGGAGCTCATAGAATATGCTCCCTGATTGGTGCTGTTAATCTGGTCCAATTAGGGAGCCTTGGCTGAAAGATGTAAAGGGCAGTGTCAGTGACACTCTGGTGCCTGACTCTGAATGAGGCAGAACTATAGTCACGGACTGCTCATGTGTTAATAAAGGGGGACCTGGTGGCCAATACCTGCTTCTGTAGAGTTATTGCAGGGACACTGTAGATTTGAGATTACGATGAGATCAGCTATCATCTTACAAAATGGTGGGGCAGTTCTGTGGGGCCGAATGGCCTCCTTCTGCTCCTGCTCCAAACTCATATGTGTATATGTAAGGAAAGAATGCAGTTCTCCTCTTCAGCCTGTCTGGGAATTAAACCAGTCTATGTCAATCTCCAGCAAGACCAGGACACATTCGGGGGCAAGTAATATTCACACCACACATGTGCAGGCAATGGTCATCTCCAAAAGGAGAAAATCTAACCAATGTCCTTTGATATTCAATAACAGTATCATCGCTGAATGTGAACATCCTGAGGCTGACCACTGACCAAAAAAACGGAACTGACCAGCCAAAGAAATATTGTGGCTGTGAGAGCAGGTCAGAGGTTCAGAATTCTATGGAAACCGATTCCCCTCCTGTCTCACTAGTGCCTGCCCATCATTTACAAAGCATAAATCAGGATTATGATGGAAAATCCTTTGCTTGCCTTGATGAGTGCAGTACCAAAAACATTCAAGAAACTCAATAGCATCCAGGACAAAGCAGCCCACTTGATTGGCACCCCAAACAGTACCTTCAATATTCACTTCTACCGCCACCAGCCCTCAGTGGCAGCAACGTATATCATCTACAAGATGCAGTGCAGTAGCTTACCAAAGCTCCTTTGAGTACCTTCCAAATCTGCCATCTCTACTATCTAGAAAGACAAGGGCAGCAGATAAAAAGGGTACTCTACGCTTGCAAATTTCTCCTCTCACCATGTCTGGCTTGAAAATATATCACCGTTCCTTCACTGTCATTGGGGTCAATATCCTGGAACTCCCTCCCGAAGGGCATTGCAGCTCTACCTACACCAAATAGACTGCAGTGTTTTCAGGTAGGCAGCCCACACCCCATGAATGAATGAAAAGAACACATTGGTATACTGAATCACCAGTGTTGGTGCTGTGAAAAGCATTACATTTCAGAGTGTGCAGCCCCAGAAAACGAATCCCCTCTCAAGACACATTCCTATTTTGAGTTCTCAATGCATTTTAAGAGTGAGAAATGTTCCTTTTGCAAATTATAGCATGGCTTTGCTACATACAAATTCATTTCATCTCCTCCCAAACCTGATTATTTCAATTACTTGATGAATAGGATTTCTTCTGAATTTATCACAGCATTCATCTAAACCTGGCAATGGAATGGTTATTTGAGGAAATGAATCCACATGGCGATAAGATTTACTTGTGATGTCTTGCACACAAATAAGATTAAATTCAACATTTGTTTACCACAAACAATGAGCATAATCATGTTTGCCAAAGCAACATCCACATAACTAGTAAGTGGAGCTTGCATATCCACCTTTATTAAGTGGATGTCACTTCCAAAACTAACCTTTTAATTTCAGCTAACATTCTTCTGCTGTGTGCTCACCATACAACCCACAGCAATCTACTTAGCTTCCAGTTTCATTTCACAGAAAGACTGACTGAGAATGTAAAAATACTTCTGTCTAACAGTGGATGGCACATATATGACATTGATGGCATCCTAAGCACATGCACAGAATCCAATGCACACCGGCAAACACTTGTGTGCAGCATCTCGCATTTAGCATCTAATCCATTTACATACTTCATTCAGAATTGTGATGGCAGTGGCTGAACCCTAACATCACGTAAATCAATGACAAGGATACAGAGCTCAATGGCAAAACAAAATCTGGGCAAATGGAAGCGATAGTCCATCTTCCTAGAGGCAAGAACCTGGTCATCAAGTACAAGCAACTCGACATGGTTCTGTATGGCAGAGGTCTAGCCAATACCGTATCCCTGATTTATTACAGACATCCGGCTGGTTTCCACTCTATCTGGAGATTGAAAATAAACTTTCATCTGCACCACACACATTTACAAATCACTGGACAATGTTGAAGAAAAGTGTACCTGCCATGACCATCTTTGTAGGTGGCTGCATCCAGTTGTGAGTAGAACCTTCTGACTCTGAAGCAAGCTATAGACACTATAAATTGAACAAAGCTGCCACATGAAAACAAAGCTCCCAAATGTTACTGGAATTCCAACATGCTGAGGAATAGCTTCACTTCTCACTCCTATGTCTTTTGCCATCAGTCTATTCAGTACTTCTTTCCTGAAGAGAATGTCTCCTTCCTCACTTACAGTCCTTCTGTGGTCATCCTGAAAGACTCTCAACCATAAGAAATAGGAACACCAGTAGGCCATTCAGCCCCTCAAGCCTGCTCCACCATTCAATAGAATCATGGCCGATTCGACACTTCTCACGTCCACTCTCCTGTGTTTTCCCCGTAAGCCTTGATTCCCTGACTGATCAAGAATCTAACTATCTCAGCCTTAAATGTACATTCTGGAAGGGGAAATCTAGCTTTTCATATGTTGAAGGTCAAATGTCAGTGTCTGAATGGTGTGGGTCCCACCTCAACTGTCATCTCTATTCCTTTGCTCAAACTGCTGCTGTGTTTGAATGTTGTCCTTCAATTCACTCCTTCAAATCTTCTGATCCTCGAATCGCAGGTAATATGTCATCCTTATGTACAAGGTTGGACAGGAAATCTCAACAAGTTCTTAAACTGTGTCAAATACCCAAGAGCAAGCCCAGCCTTGTCTTTGGCTAAAGCCCATGTACACTTAATCTTCAGCCTAGGATGTTTGAAGCTGGACAGAAGCTGGTATCTCTGACTGACTTCATCTTACCTCAGTGGTAGTGCTCGGAGGTTAGTTTAAGCACATCTGCTGACATCAAATCATTCAACACAAGTCAGGTATTGAACCTAAAAGCAAATTTTAAAAATACTTATCTAGAACTCAGTATTCACCACCCCTAGCATTCACTCTAATTCAATCCTAACTGTTCATGGAAACTTTAAACCTTAATGGCCCAGTTTTATTCTTGTAGTCATGTTGCATGCAGTTGCACAATCACAGAGCTTAAACTGAATCACAAATGATGCATATATAAGTAAATGACAAATATAGTTTGCCAAATAATTTCTCATGAAAGCAGTCTCCCTATAAGCATTAATGCAATTAGAGATAGTAAATATAGAAACATAGAAAGTAGGAGCAAATGAGGCACTTCGAGTCTGCTCCACCATTCAATATGATCATGGCTGCTCATCCAACTCAATAGCCTGTTCCCACTTTTCTTCTATATCCTTTGATCCCTTCAGCCCCAAGTGCTATATCCAACTCAGTCATGAAATCGTACAATGTTTTGGTCTCAAACAAAAACAGAAATTGCTGGAGAAGCTCAATAGGTTTGTGGAGAGAGAAACAGAGTTAACGTTTTGAGTCCAGTGACCCTTCTTCAGAACCTTTCTGCTTTCATTGCAGATTTCCACCATCCACAGTTCTTTGTTTTATTTTAATGTTGTGGACTCGACTACTTTCTGTGGCAGAGAATTTCACAGGCTCACCATTCCCTGGGTGAAGAAATTTCTCCATGTCTCAGTTATAAATGTTTTGCCCTGTATCCTTTGACGGTGGCGCCTGGCTCCAAACTCTCACGCCATCGGGAGCACCCTTCCTGCAACTACCTTGCCTAGGCCTGTGCATAATTCCAATGACATTTGGTACTGATCACTATCCTAAGATATTAGCTACAGAATAAAGAAACATCACTAATTCTGGAGACAGTGATGCTAAATCCAGAGCTAAATGCATATTTAATTTGGGGAAAAAGAGCTATTTCCTTTGAATCTAAAAACATGAGCCGTTGTTCTGTGCCATTGTGTCACAATTCAAATTGTGCATTCAAGGCTGGGGCTCAAAGCATTGCATTGTGTTTTGAAGGTTGCATCTGTCTACCCTTTTAATATTGGATCAAAGACAGAGAACAGGTTTTGATCATTGTATCCCTCCCACCTGATGCTCAATGTTACAAGCTGAGAATCCAGTCGTCCTGGCAGCTGTTGTTAGTTATTCTATTGTAGATTAGAAGAGTAAAAATGTCCTTATTAGAAAATCCATTCTTTACTTTGATTGTTATTGAACAGTCAGTATTGTCTTCAATTCAAAACATCAGCATTCACTTGCTGTATCATAGTCACATCACTATGTTGATTCTCATCCATCTCTCTGATCAAGAAACTGGTGTTACATTCTTCAATTACAGGGAGATGGATCCATCAACAAAGAGGACACCTTAATAGGGAAGTCTTTCAGATTGTCACAGAACTTGCAACAAACAATATCCTAAGCAAAGCCATAAAAAGGTATTGGTCCATTAGTATGCACTTATATGTGGCACCGTTTTTTTGTATGTACTGTAAGGGACTGCATGCTACACTTGATGCTCCCATTTGTAATGGCTAATGCAGGTCAGTTTCATCCTGATATTGGATTTCTATTTGCCATTCTCAACCACTTGAGCCATAATTTTCAGTTCAGCACCAGTGTAAATCAGACTCTTTTTCAGGGACAGGTTTCAGTTTGTGCTGCTTCAGGTGCAGGCACAAATCCAAGAGGAGAAGCAGAGCCACTTTCCAAATATCTCTGGCTCACTGTTGGACTCCTTCTGATTTTGTTCTTTCCTCTCGCCCCCCCCCACCTTTCCCTTTAAGATCCTGGGAACAAGTGTCTAACGTAGTACCAAGCCTCCAGAATGTCACAGACTCAAAGAATTGAGGATTGATCTCCAAGACAATATTGAAACTCAGAGAGAAGAATCATGGGCAAATTGATAAAAGTTGTATTTTTTTTTCTAATTTTCATCAACATTTTTGATTTCTTTACTTATGACATGCTGAGAGATAGGGAAAAGGTCTGCCTGTCTAACCAATAGTCAAGAATCATCCATTTTGGAGAGGACTTATTGGACTTTTTAGTTAACTTTACACTTTAGGAAGGATAAAACTAAGAATGGCAACTGCTGGAGATCTAAAATAAAAACAGAAATTGCTGGAGAAACTCAGCAGGTCTGGCAGCATCTGTGCAAAGAAAGCTAAGTTAATATTTCATGTTGGGTGACTCTCCATCAGAACTGACTTAGGAAGGGTATGTTGGCTTTGGAAAGTCTACACATAAATTTAGAAGAATAATATCTAGACTTCATTGGTAAAGTTATGAGGAGAGATTATACAAATTTGGCCTGTTTTCTCTAGAATTTAGAAGGTTAAGAGGCAATCTGATTGAATTCTTCAAGATATTAACAGGAAAAGCCAGGATAGAAAAAGATAAACTATTTCCACTGGTTGGGGATTCTAGAACTAGGGGTCATTGACTAAAAATTAAGGTCAGACCATTCAGGAGAGATGTTAGGAAGCTCTTCTACACTCGTAGGGTTGTGGATACTTGAAACTATCTTCCACAAATGGCATTTGATGCTAGAGCAATTTTTAGTCTTAAATCAGACATAGATAAATTTTTGTTCCGCAAAGACATTAAAGGATATGGGCCAAAGGCAGGTATATGGAGTTAGGCTACAAATCAGCCATGATCTCATTGACTGGCTCAGGGGGTCAAATGGCCTATTCCTGTTCCTGTGTAATGAGGGAAGATGGTTGCGATGATGAATGTGTTGAATGGCCAGTGTCATGAGGATGGAGAAGGGAAATTAGAACCAGGC
The DNA here is from genome assembly GCF_021869965.1 of Rhincodon typus. NCBI lineage: Eukaryota > Metazoa > Chordata > Chondrichthyes > Orectolobiformes > Rhincodontidae > Rhincodon > Rhincodon typus. Next base: position 49,269,102 of record NC_063351.1, on the reverse strand, counting down.
AGGAACAACTTCAGGTTGAGATATTTCAGGAACATGTGTGGTCATAAATTGTAACAAATTGAACTTGTAAGAAAATTTTTAAATTAGCAGGCATAGTATGGCAGAAGATTGCCTTTTAGGGAAAATCACACAAAAGGCTGCTGGTCATCAGGGTGCAGACAAAACCAAGAAAATGGTCAAGGAGAATGATGTTACAGAATCCCCACAGTATGGAAGTTGGCCATTTGGCCCAGCAGGTACACCACCCCACCGTATAACATCCCATCCAGACCCACTCTCTACCCTATCCCTGTAACCATGCATTTCCTATGTCTAATCCACCCAGCGTGCGCATCCCTGGACAATATGGGGTATTTTAGCATGGCCAATCCACCTGACCTGCTTATCTCTGGACTGTGGGAGGAAACCAGATCACCTAGAGGATATCCACACAGACATGGGTAGAACATGTTAATGGCATCTTGTGTAAGACTCAATAAATGGCAAACAGCATAAAATAATCTGGAAGATGACCTTGAGCTGAAGTGTTGAACAGGGATGATGTGACACCTTGGGTATCTACCATTTGGCACTTCTCCAGAAACAAGGGAGAGACGTAGATACTTAGAAATAAAGGCTATTAGCAAAGTTCAGAATGGAAGGTGGTAGATCTCATCATCAGAAGAAGCTCCAAACCCCTCTATCTGCTTGAGAACTCAGAGAACAGAAGAGAAGGCTATGAACAGAAAAGACAAGCGACTGCCAATAAATTCTCTTTTACCTATTCATGAGATTTTTTTCCTGTCGATTTAACTTTCGCATCATTGTTAAACTGTTGCTTTTTAATAAACTATCTAACATGTTATAGCGACTTTAAAATAATTTATGAGCTTGGTCCATGTTTTAGCTAAATCTGATTCCCAAAACTTAAGCTTACAAATTTGCAACACTCAGCCTATATTTCACTGAAGGTTTCAGAACTGTGCAGTTCCTAGGCAGAAGCTTTCAATTCAAGATCACAGCAGGTCTTAAAACACTGTGGATGTGAAAAATCTGAAACAAAACCAGAAAATGCTGGAAAGGTTCAGAAAATCAGGCAGTACGTGTGGCTAGTGAAAAAATATAGGTGTAACCTTTCAGTCATATACTTACATTTCTCATCACACAAACACTGTCTGATTTGTTGAGTGTTGATAACATTTTCTGTTTCTATTTCAATATTGCGCCTTCTCAGATTCTAAAATTACAATTTAAAACCTTCAAATGTTCAACTTGCGCATTTGATACTACAGCACCACGTTCATGTTGTTTTCACTTCAGTTTCATAAATAGAATATCAACCAGAATTTCATACGTGTTTGTATTAAGGTGGCATCGGTTAAAGTTGAATTTGGGGAAAACACAGACAGTCACATGAGGCTGGAATTGAGTCCAGGTCCCTGGCACTGTGAGGCAGCATTGCTGACCACTCTGCCACTGTACAACCCCCTAAAAAGGCCATATGTTGGGGCCAGCAGCATTACTCGATTGCAACAAAACCCCCATCCATCCTCCTGACCAATCTTATAGAATCTATAATCTATACTAATCTATAGAAGTGACCCAAGTGAACTAAAAACAGCCTGACATGGAGCTGTATAGGCTCCAGATCACATTGATTTAGCTTGGGACTGTGAGCCAATATTCAGGCAAAACCATCTTTCATCTCATATCCTATGCACTTGCTTGCTTTACTCTAAGTCGCCAAATGTTGGAAGCTGGTAAATCAGCACTAGCTGCAGCAATGAGCTCCAAAGGTACTTCTCAAACTCTCAATATTCTCACTTAGGAGCTAGTCATGAGAAAGAGGACACTTTCGTTGAAATACATTTCATGTGCTGTACTGTTATAAGTAATCACATTTTCTTTTTTGACATGCACTGAAATTTATAGATTCAGTTGTTGATGTCACAATGTCATGGCACTCATCAGAGTTTGTCGTGTCTCATTGTAAAAGAGGCAGGACAGGCAGAGAGATAAGAATCTCACCAAATTACGCACCAGAGATCGTGGGAACTGCCGATGCTGCAGAATCTGAGATAACAAGGTGTAGAGCTGGATGAACACAGCAGGCCAAGCAGCATCAGAGGTGCAGGAAAGCTGATGTTTCGGGTCTAGACCCTTCTTCAGAA
>NC_063351.1:49253064-49266552 GCF_021869965.1 Rhincodon typus | reverse complement strand
GTTCATCCAGCTCTACACCGTGCTACCTCAAATTATGCACCACTTCCCTTTTGTTTTTGGAAACCATCAGACTTTCAAAATATCAAAAGTGTCAAGGAAAAACAATTGGCTTTTGTAGTTCTGAGGAAGGGTTACCAGACCTGAAACGTTAATCCTGATTATTTTCTTCACAGATGCTGCCAGACCTGCCGAGCTTTTCCAGCAACTTTTGTTTTTGTTCTTGGCTTTTGTAGTGCTGGGATTGGATCATTGCTCCATTGCAATTGTAACATTTTAATCAACCCCATTAATACCCAGTCAATATATGCATCCAGCCTTCATGCTAACACATCCAGGTACTGTGTTACAATTCAGTTACAACCCTGAAGTCAATAGCAATTCATTCAATCTCTGCAAAAGCATCCTGCAGTTAAATTCTAACCAGCTCAGTTATGAGGCTTGAGGGAATGTTCTGTCATTATTGTTGAGGAATTCACAACTAGTTTTTGCTCTTCATTTTAGGCTGTTTACATCTCACCACAGAGTAGTTGAAAGACTTTTATTTTTAAAAATCATTTGAGGTTTCAATGTTTCATGGATTATTTTCAACACTGTGATCTAACACAATCCCATTAAACACTTATTTGGTTCAGCTCATTTGCTCGCACGACACTATAATGACTGACCAGGTAACATGTCAGCTGTGGTTCAGTTGGCAGTATTCCCACATTTGAGGCCTCTGAAGACTGGAGCACATAATCTAGTCTGACATTTCAGTCAGTATGTTAGTGGAGTTGAGATGCAAAACAGAGGCTTTGTGCGTCCTCCACAAAGATCTAAAAGATCTCATGATGCTATTCATAGGAGAACGAGGCAGGTCTCCCCAATGTGCCAGCTCATTTTTATCATTCGATTAATAATGAAATTATCTAATCACTATCAGAGTGCTTTCCAAACTTTTCACCACTGTGACCGCATTTTGAGCATTGAAAATTGTTGTGACCCCTCCAAGAGAATGGAAAGAGTTGTTGGTTGGAGGGGGTGGTTGGAGGAAGGCCAATGAGAGCAGGGAGCAGGGGAGAACTGTGAGAGGTGGGGTTGAGGGCATGGGAAAGGGAATAGAGTGGAGAAGCGCATGACCCCTGCTGTGGTCCAAACCCCCAGCACAAACCACCCCCCCTCCAATTTTGGGAAGCCTTGCTTCATCACCTTGCTGTTTGGGGAACTTGTACAAAGCAGATGCCCTGCTTTCCAGCAATCATTATTCATAAAGTGTTTCATTGATTACAAGGCACTTCAGGAAAAGTCAGGCCTTGTGGAAGTTCAATATGAATGCACCATCTTTCTAGTGGTGCTGGATCAAGGAGGAATATTGGCTAGGGAGCGTACATGCTCGATTTTCCCTGCAATAGTGCCTCGGGTCTTTAACATTTATCAGGGTCGCTGAAACATGTAGACAATCTTCTTCCAAAGTTCAGAACCCATTGGATAATACAACATCCCTCAAGGGTTACACTTGGAATTTCAGCGTCTCTCTGCTACTCATATTCCGCATCATCATCAACCCCACAGCCTCCTGATCCTGGGGGGACAAATTCTGCAAGATGAGCAGAGCGTTATCTTCGCACCATGGAAAATCACACCATTGCAGGGTTATCATAGAAAGGTGAATCTGATGCTCACTGGAGATTGTACCATCAACAACTTATGAATAGAGGAATTCCAGATGCCTGGAATCACTGAGGAAGTGGCAGATGCAAATCAAGCAGATTGTAAATTCAATGTGCAGTAGTATTCCGAGAAGGATTCTCCTGAGCACTGAATAGAGCCATTTCAAATCAAACAATGGCAGTGACAATTTGCCTGGCTCTGGGCCCAATGTATCATTGTAATATGACAGCTGTTCATTACATACATTGCACTTGTGTTTGTGCAGCATTTTTTTTCATATTTTGCTGTTCCATTTCAGTGTAACAACATTACACAGTGGGGGGCAGAGTTAAAATAACAGATTACAGTGATCTGCAATCGGTATAGATTGAATGGCAGCAGAAAATTGCTACTTAACTATTCAGTGACTTACTATATTGTGCTGTTGAGGTTTTAGATTTTAATTTGGTGAAGGCACCATTTGCAATCCCTTTCTCCTCTCTTTCGGCAAATCTACTGGGCTGGGAAACTAAAACAAACAAGAAAAGACATTACTGGAGAAACTCAGCAGGTCTGGCAACATCTGTGTAGAGAGAGCAGAGTTAATGTTTTGACCTTCACCTGGAGAAACTTTATTTATCAAAATTAAATTGCTGGTGGGAGCAAGTACCACATAAATAATCTATCACGTTTCTGTGCATGACAACACTTCACAAGGGTATTTTGGCAGATACAAAGTGGTTTCAGATCACCCTGATACAATGAAATCAATGTATCAATGAAGTCTTTCTTATTGGATGTTAATGTCAATCTATGCTCAAGGCCACATATGACCAATGTGCCATCAAGGAGTCCGAGCAAAGATGGAGTCAATGGGCATCAGAGGGCAAACCTCTTCTCTGGTTGGAGTCATACCTGGCACACAGGAAGATGGTCGTGGTTGTTTGAGGTCAGTCTCTCAGTTCCAGGACATATCTGCAGGAGTTCCTCGGGGTAGTGTCCTAGGCCCAACCATCTTCAGCTGCTTCATCAATGACTTTCCCTCCATCATAAGGTCAGAAGTGGGGATGTTCACTGATGATTGCACAATGTTCAGCATCATTCACAACTCCTCAGACACTGAAGCAGTCCATATTCAAATGCAACCAGACCTTTCCTATAGCAAGCTCAAGCTGAAAATTACCAAGTAACATTCACACCATACAAATGCCAGGCAACAAGAGACAATCTAACCACTGTCTTTTGACACTCAACGGCATTACCATTGCTGTATCCCCACTATCAACATCCTGGAGATTACAATTGACCAGAAACTCAACTGGATTTTCCATGCAAACACAATGGCTACAAGAGCAGGTCACAGGCTAGGAATACTGCAGCAGGAAATTCACCTCCTGGCTCTCCAAATCCGGAGTCAGGAGTGTGATAGAATACTCCCCACTTGCCTGGATGGGTGCAGTTCCTTCAACATGCAGGAAGCTTGATACCATCCAGGACAAAGCAGATCTCTGGATTGGCACCACATCCACAAGCATTCACTCCCTCTACCACCGATGCTCAGTAGCAGCAGAGTGTACTATCTACAAGATGCACTGCAGAAATTCACCAAAGGTCCTCAGACAGCACCTTCCAAACCCACATCCACTTCCATATAGAAGGACAAGGGCAGTAGCTCTGGGAACAGTACCACATGTAAATTCCCTTCCAACGCACTCATCATCCTGACTTGGAAATATATTGCCGTTCCTTCAATGTCGCTGGATCAACATCCTTCTAGGGATGAGCAATAAATGCTGGTGCAGCCAGCAATGCCCATGTACCAGGTGTGAAAAAGAGGTAGCTATTGGCAGTCATAACTCTGTTGATCTTTCAGTTTTAATTTTAAAAAGGAGACAAAGAACAAAGAACAGTAGAGAACAAGAATAGGCCCTTCAGTCCTCCAAGTCTGTGCCAACACATGATGCCTTTCTAACTTAAAAACCTTTTGCCTCTACATAGTCCATATCTCTCTATCCCCTGCCTATCCATGAATCTTGCAAGATGTCTCTTAAACATTGCTACAGTATCTGCTCCGAGCACCTCCTCTAGCAGCACATTCCAGGCACTTACTACCCTCAGTGTAAAAAACTTGCCTCTGACATCTCCTTTCAATGTTCCCCCCTTTATCTTAAACCCATTAATTGACATTTCTACCCTGGGTAAAAAGACTTCGACTATACATTCTATCTATGCCTCTCATAATTTTGTAAACTTCTAACAGGTCATCCCCTTCATCCTACGAAGATCAAGTGAAAACAAAACAAATCTCTCCTCATAGCTAATACCCTCCATACCAGGCAACATCCAAGTAAGCCATTTCTGTACCCTCTCCAAAGCCTCCACATTCTTCTGGTAGTGTGGTAACCTGAACTGTACACAATATTCCAAATGTGGCCGAACTAAAGTTCTGTACAGCTCCAACATGATTTGCCAATTTTTATATTCAACGCCCTGGCTAATGAAGGCATGGCATGCCATTTGCCTTCTTGACCGCCCTATCCACTTGTGTTGCCACTTTCCGGGAACTGTGAACATATGTACGTAGATCCCTCTGTATGATAATGCTACTAAGAGTTCTACTATTTATTGAATACTTCGCTCCTGCATTAGATCTTCCAAAATTTGTCTGGATTAAATTCCATCTGTCATTTCTCCACCCAGGTCTCCAGGCTATTTACTATCTATACTCTGGCAATCCTTCTCACTATCCGCAACTCCCCAGTCTTTGCATTGTTCACAAACTTACTAATCAGACCACCTACGTTCGCCTCCAAATCATTTATATACATGTTGCAAACAATAGCGGTCCCAGCACTGACCCCTGTGGAACGCCAGTGGTCTCGGATCTCCAGTCAGAAAAAAATCCTTCTTAGTTCTATATCTGTCTGACCAGATCACTGCAGATCCCATGTCACCTTCTGTTTCAGCCTGCCATGAGGCACCTTGCTAGACTAGACAACTTCCACCATCTTGCCCTCATCTTTGTCACTTCCTCAAAAAAATCAATCAAATTTGTGAGACATGACCTTCCCCGCACAAAGCCATGCTGCCTATCAATAAGAGGTCCATATTTTTCTAAATGTAAGTAAACCCTGTTTGAGAATCTTCTCCAATAATTTCCCTACCACTGATGTAAGGCTTACTGGCCTGTAATTTCCCAAATTACCCTGATGCCCTTCTTAAACAAAACAACAACATTGGCTGATATCCAGTCCTTTGGGACCCCTCCTGTGATTAAAAAAGATACAAATATTTCATACAAGGGCCCAGCAAAATCCTTCCTCACTTTCCTGAGCATTCTGGGAGAGATGCCTTCAGATCCTGGAGTTTTGTTTATCTAATGCATTTCAAAACGCACAACATTTCCCCTTTTTTAATCTCAAGATGCACTAAAAAATAAACATGCCCCAGAATATCAACATACCTGTCTCCAGATTTGCCATCAACATGTCCTTTGCTTTTATGAATACCGATGCAAAAGTTTTTGTTAAGGACCTGAACCACTTCCTCTGGCTCCATGCATGGATTCTTTCCATTGCCCTTGAGTGGACCTACCTTTTCTTTGGTTACCATCTGATTTGATTTTGATTTATTATTATTGTCACATGTACCAAGATACAATGAAAAGTACTGTTTGCTGTGCTGTTGAGACAAATCATACCTTACATAGGTACATCAGGGCGATAGAACAGAATGCAGAATATAGTCTTACTGCTGCAGAGAAGGTGCAGAGAAAGATCAGCTCTAATATATGAGAAATCTGTTCATAAATCTGATAATAGCAGGGAAGAAGCTGTTCTTGAAACTGGTGGCTCATGTTTTCAAACTTTTGTATCTTCTGCCTGACGGAAGAGGGTGGATGAGATTATAACCAGCCTCAGCATAGGCCCAACAAAGCACCCTCTCAGCTTGGTGCGGTGGCCTCCCAGCCCAGCATGACATAGTCTCGGTCCACTGTGACAACCTTCCAACGGCCCAGCATGGTGGTCTTTGGGCGGTATGTGGCCGTCTCTCAGCCTGGCATGGCCTCGGTGTGGACCTCCAGTCTGAAGGTGATTCCAGGGTGGTATCCCAGCCTCATGAACCTCAAGGTGAAGCCAGGTCTGGTCTGGAGTCAAGGCATCATGCAGGCTGGAGGCTAGGTGCCAACATGGACTGGGTCGGAAGACCATTCTTCTGAGCTGTTCTTTTCTCCATTTCGTAATTTATTTCTAACTCTGCAATGCTGAACATTTTTACCTGTCTATTTTTCCGAAAAAAGATGTACCAAGGGACCGTTGTACCTAAGATGGCGCCGTAAGCAGCAACTTATACAGTTTTCACTCTACTCATTTCTGTACATGCGGCAGTAAAGCTAATTCTAAGTCTAAATTTTGCTTCTTATATTTCTAAATTGCCTTGAGATTCTCCTTAGTCTTGTTTGCCAATGACATTTAATGGCAGCATTTAGCCCTCCTATCTCATTGTTTAAGATTTTTCCCTGCTTTCTTTATAATTTTCAAGGGCTCTTCAGTTTTTTTTAACGTTATATACACCTCTTTTTCCTTTTTGACTAATCTCACAATTTCTCTTGTCATCCAAGGTTCCTGAATCTTCCCATCCTTATCCTTCATTTTCACAGGAACATGCTGACCCTAAACTCTGATCACCTGGCCTTTAAAATATTTCCACATGCCGAATATGGATTTACCTTCTAACAGCTGCCCCCAATCTACATTCCCAGGTTCCTATCTAATATTGTCATAGTTAACCTTCCCCCGGTTCAGTACTTTCACACAAGGACTACTCTTATTTTTATCTGTAAGTAACTTAAAACTTATTTTTTTTCTTTAAATTCTGTCCACTCAGTGAAACTTTGATCAGGTGCAGCCAAGATCATTCTCCAATACCAGATCTAGTATGGCCCCTCCCCTAGTTGGACGGTTTAGATTTTTTAATATGTTGTTTCAAGAAACCTTCCTGGATGCACCTAATAAAATTCCCCCCAATTCCAAGCCCTTGGTGCTAAGGGGGTCCCAGTCAATATTGGGGAAGTTAAAATCACCACCAATATAACCTGTTGTGTTTACACTTTTCCATAATCTATTTGCATATCTGTCCCTCGATCACCCACAGATTGTTGGAAGGCCTGTAGTACAGCCCCATAAAAGTGATTGCACCTTTCCTACTCCTGAGGTCTACCCAAATGACCTTGCTGGATGAGCCCTTCAAAGTGTCCTCACTCAGTATAGCTCTGAAATTCTCCCTTATTTCCCTTATCACTCCCCGCCTCTTTTACATCTCTCTATCTATTTGTATACATGTAGCTTTTTTTTTCTCTATTCATTCACGGGTTGAGGGTGTCACTGGCCAGGCAGCATTTATTGTCCATCCCTAATTGCCCAGAGGGCAGTTAAGAGTCAACCACATTGCTGTGGGTCTGGAGTCACATGTAGGCCAGACCAGGGAAGGATGGCAGTTTCCTTTCAGATGAGTTTTTCCAACAATTGACAATGGATTCATGGTCATCATTAGATTTTTAATTCCAGATACTTATTGAATTCAAATTCCACCATCTACCATGGTGAAATTTGAACCTGAGTCCCCAAAACATTGCCTGGGTCTCTGGGTTAACAGTCCAGCAATAATACCTCTAGGCCATCACCTCCCCTACAAAATCAAACAGTGCAGGCGAAATCTGTAGTCTTTTATCTTCAAAGCAGTGACTCTGGGGCTGTTGTGGGGGGAGAGTGAAGATGTGATGTGGGAGAAGTGGTAGGATACCTGTGAAACAGAATATGTCATTACAATTTCCCAGGCTCTGCATCCTTATCAGAAGGTTTTTCTGTTACCTCGGTTCTTTAAATATTGGTTAAGTAATGCTGTGATAGAGAGTTTCTGATTTTCAGGAAAGTTGATGGGTTGGCTAGAGGGAAACCCTCCACTGGCTGGGGGAGTCTAGACCCAGGGGAAGTAACCTTAAAATCAGGAGGGAAGTGGTTTCTTTACACAAAGGGTGATAGCAGAATGGGCTCCAAAACCAAACTTGATACTGTATCAAATGATCATTTTAAATCTGAGATGAATAAAGCTTTTTTGGGGGGGGTTCTTGTGATGGTAGTGTTTCTGATTCTAAACCCAAACACAGTTGGGTTCAAGTCTCAACTGCTCCTGAAATGTGTTGTAACATCCCTAGAAAAGTTGACTTTTTTTTAAAATAGAATGGACTTTTGTTGGCCCAAAGGTATCATGGATGGAGATGAAGTACAGTTGAGCCACACTCTTAGTGATGGACAGAACAGAATGAAGGATCTTAATGGCCCATTCTTAGTCTATACAGGAACATAGAGTAAAACACATTGTAAACTAATGAGCGACATGCAGTAAAACCACAGGGAGGAAAGTACAATATTCTGATAAGGTGGGAGCTTATGGCCCCTGGTGCTGTGGTCCTTTATATGTCACCAGTTAACACACTTTACAAATAGATAAATCTGATTTTTCAGCAATTTGTTACCAGGTTTTCTGTAAGCCATGAACCAAATGTCATTGAGTTAAATGGTTATGATTCAGAGGGTTCCTCCACATTTCCTAATCTAAGATTCAATAATCATTTTTACTTAAATCAAATTCTGGAGTCGCAGAATCAAGGGGAAGGTTTCTCTAGGGTTTCAGGGTTCCGATCAGTGGGCTAAATCATCCTGCAAGTCATGTTTTCAAGCACCAAGGGATACTATTCAGCTTCAAGCTCCTGTATCTCACCTGTGGAGCTGATACAATGAAAAATATCAGAATAGAGTCGTAGAGTCGTACAGCACAGAATCAGACCCTTCGGTTCAACTCTTCCATGCCGACCAGGTTACTCCAAACTAAACTAGACCCATTCGACTGCATATGGCTCACATCCCTCTAAACCTTTCCTGTTCATGTTCCTGTCCAAATGTCTTTTAAATGTTGTAACTGTACCAGCATCTCCCACTTCTTCTGGCAGTTCATTCAATATATGCACAGCTCTCTGTGTGAAAAAGTTGCCCCTTGAGTCCCTTTTAAATCTTTCCTCTCTCACCTTAAACCTGTGCCCTCTAAAGAAACAGTGCTGCTTGATGTTGTATAAGAACTAGGAGCAGGAGTAGGAATTCAGCCCACTCTCCATAACCATTTAACCCATTGCTAATTCAAAATCTGTTGATCTCATCCATAAATTTATTCAATGTCCTATCACCCACCACAGACCAGGATGGTGATTTCCACAGATTCACGACCCTCTGACAGAAATAATTTCTCCTCTTGTCTATTTTAAATCTGCTGTCCCTTATCCTAAAACCATGACTTCTTGTTCCAGACTGGCCCACATGTGGAAATATTCTCTCTACGTCTAGTTTGTCAATCCCGTTTAGCATCGTATATATTATATATATAACTATTTTAGATTTCTTCTCATTCTTCTAAACTCCAGAGACAATAGGCCTAAACTGCTCAATCTCCTTTCATAAGACAAACTCCTTATCTCTGAATTCAATTTAATTGCTTCTGAACAGCCTCCAATGCAGCTACATCCCTCCTCAAGAAATGGGACCAAAACTGTACACAATATTCCAGCTGCAGTCTCACTAATACCTTGTACAGTTGCAGCAACACTTCCCTACTTTTTTTACATCATTCCTTTGACAATAAATGCTAAAACTCCATTTGTCTTCCTTATTTTGAAAGGATTAACATTGGAGACTGCTTTAAGCTCCATCCAATCTGTTGATGTTATACTGCCACAGTGGGGAATAAGGCAGAATATCTTAGGATCCCATGGAGTGTAAATCTGAATCCATTGTGTCTTCACAATCTTAGGGACTAGGTCCAAGAACTAGTATAACTTCTACCCCACTGTTGTCATTCAATATTTTCTATCTTCTTAAAACAAGGAGCCTCTTTGTTAAAACTCAGTTAGTTGTTGATTCTCTACCAATTTAAACCAAATAGGCCCTAATACCCTGTCAAAGAGGATTGGTATCAGCCTCCTTCTACTCTTAAATACCACAGTGGTGAACACAGAAAGCAACAGAGGGTGCAGTTTGGTTTCTTTGCTTCAAATTGTGTACTAGAGAAAGCTTTCAAATTAGCTCAACAGGAGTCTTTTCACTTGAGACTGCTCATACACACGTACCTACAGACACATTAAACAAACATTCACACACAGAGACACACATTAAACAAGTACACTCCATGCTGCCATTGTAGGAATCTAGAAATTATGAAAATCAAGTCTTCAACATTTAGATTTTTGCATGAACACTCCTCGAGAATCCTCGCAACTAAACTGAACATTCCCTGCTCTGCCTCAGCATGATGCCCATCAATGGGCTCATGTTTTTTAACACTTCTTGGGATTGATATCACACTGTGCATTTTAGAGACAAAGTGTCTTTGTGTGTGAATGAATGTCATCTGTTGTTTTAATGCATTTTAAAATAGCAGACAAAAGAATTTCATGTGAACACATTAACAACATCGCACAGCAAAGACAGAGATTTCAACCCATTAATTAGCAAACATAAGCAAACAATTATTGTATTCACTTTTACTTTTCCCATCTTTAATTAGATTGGTGTACTTACGACTTACAATTTTTGAATAAAGTGCCAGGTAGAAAATTAAGTTCAAATAATATTTCTTCAAATGATATTTTGAATAAAATAAGTGAATTGCAATCAAGTTCCATCCAATTAACTAATAGAGCTGCATACAGAAAATGAGACAAACATATCATCTTTTTCAGGGAAGGTGGCTGGGCATGTATTAAAGGTTATGTATGAAGGATGAAAGATTTTAAAAAAAGGAAGAAAATAGCATTAGGGTAAGACAGTTCCAAGGAGAGAAAGGACAAGTGCTGTCAAAGGTAGAATGGGATGAATGGCCTCATGTCTCATAGTAAAATGACACCATGATGAAAACAGAAGACCTCTCTTGTCATTCTGTGAGAAAACCAGTTCTGGTACTTCATCTGCTGTGATTGTAACGAGGTCAGGAATTATAATTTCAGTTATTAGGAACTTAATATTTCCTGAGGCACCAGACACTAAAACCTTTCCAGACATGATGTATTTAGGTAAGGAACATTATGATCCCAAGCCTCCTCTAATTCTGAGATGCTCTTGGATTTACTTGGCAGTTCAAGAAACAAGGGAATCTGTGTTGGGGTTTTGGATGAGGTTAAGATGACTGGCAGAGATTTTGGAAAATCAGACCAGCTCTCATGCAACTACAGGGACAGCTCCAGGGGAGTTGCTGATGGGGAGAAGACTCTGCACCAGGTTAAATCTGATCTTCCCGGACCTGGGGGATAGGGTGAAATGGCATCAGGAATGACCAATGTCAGACACAAACTTCCCTAAGCAAGAGAGACAATTTACTTCAGGGGATGAAGTTTGGTGCCTAAACCACAGGAATGGTCCTGCATGGGTAAGAGGCATGGTCAACACGAGGTCAGGTCCCTTGATGTACAAAGTTTGGGCAGGTGCGACGGTCCTGAATGAGCATGTGGACCACATGAAAGCTGCAAACTCACAAATGGGGCAGGAGCAAAACATTTGCTGCCCCTCAGAATATTGAAGAAACCTCGGAGACTGAGATGGACATAGCAGATGTCACAGCCTCAAAGCCTTTCACGCCTGAAGAAGAGAATGAATTTCTACCAAGATGCTCCGGGCATAAAAGGTGAGCTTTGGTCCAGTACACGCCACCATATCCAAGACTGAGTGAGAGGAACCGGACCTGGTGTGTAAACAGCACAGCAGAGGCTATAGGATAAAGAACAGCCTTACGTCCCAGGACTGAGAAGGGGAGGGATGTCGTGATTGTAACAAGACCAACCGGGTTGATCTCATAGAACATGAGTTCCCTGATTGGGCGCTGTCAATCTGGTCCAATCATTGTGACAGACATAAATACAAGTGTCAGAGTTCTGCTCACTCTGAGAGCTGGCCCTGAGGAAGCTGGATCAATTACACTCTCCACATGTAAATAAATGGTGACTTAGTGACAAGATACTGGCCTCTGTGGTGTTATTTCATCATCAAAAGGTATCCATTACCCTTCCAGGCAGCCAGCTGTATCCTCTACACTATTTAGCACCAATTGTTAATGCAAGGCTGTTGTGCAACTGGGAGATCTTCCAAGATCCAGAAACTGTTGAGAGGTGTAACAGAAACTGTTGAGAGGTGTAACCGTGCATGAATTGTCAACAGGTTGAATAATATGTGCAGGGAATTGCCAAGTTTGAGGACTGAACAGATCCTCATGGCAGATTTACAAAGAGGAGAGATGTCCTGAAGATCACTTTCCGCAAGACTGTCCACCTCACAGATGAATGATGGCAGAATAATGAAAAAGATATTGAATTCCAAATAGATATTGCAAAATAAAGAGTTCCAACACTCCAGAAAGGCTTTACAGATTCAATGATAGAAGGCTGGTTATGAGTGAGCATCCAACGTTTTAAAATCTGCCCAATATGCAGACAGGTTAATTCTCAATTGCAAGGGTCAACAAAGGACCAAATTTCTGTCACCAGCTGCAAGGATTACTACTTTCTTAAGCAGAGAAAATAGGAGCAGGAGTAAGGCACTGGGGCTCTTTGAGCCTCCTGATCATGGTGGAGCCACTATCTCAGTGCAATATTCTCATTTTCCCTCTACCGCATGATGCCTTCGATATCTAAAAATTTATCAGTCTCTTTATTGACTGTACTCAGTGACCCAGCCTCCACAGCCTTCTGTGGTAGTGAATGCCACAGACTGGCCATCCTTCCTCATCTCAATCCTACATGGCCTATTTCATATCTAGAGACTATGACCCCTAATTCTACCATCTGTTTTATCTGTCCACATGACTTTAACCTTCATCTGAACCTCCATTTTCTGAGCCCTCCCTCCCTCATCAAGCTATCTCTGATTTCACCCTTTCACAAATGAAGAGTTAAAGGTACATGGAAGATTTTCATTTTCATCACATTAAACCATTTGGCCCATTGTATCCATGATATCCAGAAAGGAGCAACATAGCCTAAACTCATTTTCCAGCTGTTGGTCCATAACCTGCTGAGTTACGGTACTCCAAGCTTATAAACATGTTTTAAAGCAATGATTGTTTCTGCCTTTACAACCTTTTCAGGAGTCAGCTCCAAGCTTCCAGTATCCTGTGATGGAAAAACAGTTTTGACTCCCCCCACTAATATTTCTGCCAATTACTTTAAATGTTGACTGAAATGAAGTTGACCCGGGAAAATTGTGTTACTAACACATCAGTTAAAAATTGCTGCAAATCTAATTGCAGACCAAAGATTGACTTACATTCTGATGGAAAAAAAACTTTCATGTTACATTAGTTAATAAAAGTGTGTGTGAATGGGATGGTCAAACCTAATTTTACCTCGATTGGATGAAAATTAATTTTTGGTGCACTGGATACTGGAATTGCTTTTCCATATTTTGTGGGGCGGGTTTGGGACTGGGGGTAACACTCTTGCTCAGTCGTTAGCACTGCTGCCTGACAGTGCCAAGAAAACCCATCTGGTTCACTAATGTCCTTTGGGGAAGGAAATCTGCCATCCTTACCTGGTCTGGCCGACATGTGACTTTTCAAAACTTGCGATGGTGGTCATCACACAGGTGGAATTAATCTAATTTTCTTATAATTTCTAACATTGTATCTACTAGAGAGTTAAATCAAGACCTTCCTTTGAGTTAACAAGGTGTAGAGCTGGATGAACACAACAGGCCAAGCAGCATCAGAGGAGCAGGAAGGCTGACGTTTCGGGCCTAGACCCTTCTTCAGAAGAAGGGTCTAGGC
>NC_063351.1:49220903-49248064 GCF_021869965.1 Rhincodon typus | reverse complement strand
AGGTGAGTACAGGGAGGCAGTGGTGGGGATTGGTCACTGAGATGGGAGGACCGGATAGTTGGGAGAGAAGATGGACAGGCTGTGTCAGGCTGTGTCGGGTCAAGGAGGCAGGGATGAGAGGGAGGGTTTGTCATGGGATGAGGCCGGGGGTGGGGAGATTTTGAAACTGATAAAGTCCAAATTGGGACAATTGGGCTGTAGGCTCCCAAGGCAGAATATGAGGTGCTGCTCCTTCAGTTTCCAGGTGGCTTTATTGTGAAACTGGAGGAGGCCCAGGATGGACATGTCACCAAGCGAGTGGAAGGAGGTGGTGTTGAAATGGTTTGCGACTGGAAGGTGTTGTCGTGTGTCGCAAACAGAGCGCAGGTACGCTACAAAGCAGTCTCCGAGCCTCCGCTTGGTCTCACCGATGTAGAGGAGGCCACATCGGGAGCAGCAGATGCAGTAGATGCAGTAGACCACATTGGCGGATGTGCAGGTGAACCTCTGTCTGATGTGGAAAGTTGTTTGATGCCTTGGATAGGGGTGAGGGGGGAGGTGTAGGGGCAGGTGTAGCACCTCCTATGGTTGCAGGGAAAGGTGCTGGGGGTGGTGGGGCTAGTGGGGAGTGTGGAGCAGACGAGGAAGTCACAGAGAGAGTGGTCCCTATGGAAGGCAGATAGGGGTGGGGAGGGAAATATATCCTTGGTTGTGGGGTCGGATTGTAGGTGGCAGAAGTGGCGGAGAATGATACGGAGATTAGTGGGATGATACATGAGGATAAGAGGGATTCTGTCTTTGTTTTTGTTGCGGGGAGGGGATGGGAGGGCAGAGGTGCAGGGAATGCAAGAGATGCAATCGCGAGCATTTTCGATCACTGAAGGGGGGAAGTTGTGGTCCTTGAAATAAGAGGATATCTGGGATGTTTGGGAGTGGAACACCCGATCTTGGGGGCAGATATGGCGGATGCAGAGGAATTGGGAGTAGGGGATCGCATTCGTACGGGAAGGTGGGTGAGAGGAGGTGTCTCCAGGTAGCTGTGGGAGTCGGTGGACTTGAAATAGATATTGGTTTCAAGACGGTCACCAGAGATGGAGACAAAGGCCCAGGAAGGAGAGAGAGGTATCAGAGATAGTCCAGGTGAACTTGAGGTTGGGGTGAAAGGTGTTAGTAAAGATAATGAACTGTTCAAGCTCCTCGTGGGAGCACGAGGCAGCGCCGATACACTGATGTAACTGAGGAAGAGGTGGGGGATACGGCCAGTGTAGCTGCAGAAGAGACACTGTTCCACGTAAACTACAAAGAGGCAGGCATAGCTTGGGCCCGTGTGGGCTCCCATGGGCACCCCCTTAGTCTGTAGGAAGCGGGAGGAGTTGAAAGAGAAGTTGTTGAGGGTAAGGACGAGTTCAGTTAAGCAGATGAGGGTGTCAGTGGAGGGGGGCTGGTTGGGTCTGTGGGGAGAGGACGAAGAGGAGGGCTTTTGGGCCATCTGAGTGGGGAATGCAAGTGTATAGGGATTGGATGCCCACAGTGAAGATGAGGTATTGGAGGCCAGGGAATTGGAAGTCTTGGAGGAAGTGGAGGACGTGGGTGGTCTCCCGTACGTAGGTGGGGAGTTCCTTGGACAAGGGGGGAGAAAACAGAGTCAAGGTAAGTGGAAATAAGCCCAGTGTGGCAGGAGCAGGCAGAGACAATGGGTCGACCAGGGCAGTCAGGTTGGTGGATTTTGGGAAGGAGATAGAAACAGGCGGTGCAGGGTTGGGGAACGATAAGGTTGGAGGCTGTGGGTGGGAAGTCATCTGAGGTGATAAGGTTATGAATGGTTTGAGAGATAATGTTTCGGTGGTCAGGAGTGGGGTCATGATCGAGGGGGCAGTAGGAGGAGGTGTTGGAGAGTTGGTGCCTGGCCTCGTGATGTAGAGGTCAGTGTGCCATACCACAACTGCGCCACCCTTGTCCGCGAGTTTTATAGTGAGGTTAGGGTTGGAGTGGAGGGAGCGGAGGGCTCCACATTCTGTGGGGGAGTCGTTGGAGTGAGTGAGAGGGGTGGAGAGGTTGGAGTGAATGAGAGTGGTGGAGAGGTTGAGGTGATCGATGTTGCGACGGCAGCTGGAGATGAAGAGGTCGAGGGAGGGTAGGAGGCCTTGGGGTGTTGTCCAGGAGGATGGAGTGTGTTGGAGGGTGGGGAAAGGGGTCAGTAGTGGGTGGGTTAGACTCGTGGTTAAAGAAATATGCACGGAAGCGGAGGCAGCAGATAAACTATTCAACGTCCAAGCGTGAGCGGTATTCATTGATGTTCGGCTGGAGGGGGATAAAGGCGAGTCCTTTACTGAGGGACTGACCTTTCGTCCTCAGTGAGGGAGAGGTCTGGGGGGATGGTGAAGATTCAGCAGGGTTTGAGGCTGGGACTCGGTGTAGATCTGGTGGCCGTGGTGCTGGAGTTATCTTCTGTTTGCAATAATGATCGCATGATGTGTTTCCACTTTGAAACATGTTTCAGTCACCGCCACTAGAACAGATGGTGATTTTAATAAAAAGCCTGTGCCCCACGCAAGGAAAAATGGCAGTTTATTTTTCAATGCAATTTTCTATGCAATCAGAAACCTTTTCCAACCTATGCATTGTTATTTTACCTGCAGATGTTCTTTTTTAACACATCATTACATGGATTGTGGTATTGTGCATAAGCATTACAGCCTGGAGAACTGCATGCTCTCCACAGGAGAAAAAAACAACTTTTTTCTTCAAGAATGCAGTGTTGGTAACTGATAATAAAGGAGGTGATGGACAAGTGGTATTATTTCATAGAATCCCAATGGTGTAGGAACAGGCCATTTGGCCCAACAAGTCCATACCAACTCTCTGAGGAGCATCCCACCCAGACTCACTCCATCCCTGCAAACCCCGTGGCTAACCCACCTAGCCTGTACATTCCTGGACATTATGGGCAATTTAGCATAGCCAATCCACCCTAACCTGCACATGTTTGGGCTGTGGGAGGTAACCCAGGCAGACACGGGGAGAGTGTGCAAATTCCACACAGACAGTCACCCGAGGCTGGAATTGAACCCAGGTCCCTGGTGTTGTTAGGCAGCAGTGCTAACCACCGAGGCTCTGTGCTGCCCCTATCACTACAGTATTAATCCAGAGGTCTGGACAATGTTCTGGGGCCTTTGGTTCAAATACTGCCATCACAGATGGTGGAATTTGTGTTCTCTAAATCTGAGGTTAAGGTTGTTTGTCAGGAAAAACACATCTGGTTCACTGATGTGCCCTAGGGAAGGAAACTGCCATCCTTACCTGGTCTGACCTACATGTGACTCCAGACCCACAGCAATGTGGCTGATTTTCAACTGTCCTCTGGGCAACTATGGATAGCAATAAATGCTGGCCTAGCCAGTGACTCCCACATCCCTTGAACAAATAAAAAAAAAGCCTAGGCCTTCAACATTGAAAACATTCCTATTGGATCTCACAGAATTATAACCAGATCAAAATGGATGTAGAGCTGAGGGAGATACTGCACTGTGAGATTATTATTTGTTACATCAATCTACTCCTTGTGAGGAGCTAAGTTAGCTTTTATACTGTTCAACATCATGAGGTATTTAATAGAAGCTCAGGGGTTGATGTTATGAGGTTGGAGGACAGTGGGGGTTACTGCTGTGCAACATGATTGAAAAGTCTCCAGAATGGTATGACATTTTGCAACTCTTACCCAAACACAATGTCATACAGCGGAATAATTTAACCATTTGAAATTGATCACAAGAGGGCTGTCAGCAATGTTTCGCAGAGCCTTTGGTTTTGAAAGTGCATTCTGCAACATTAGCTAATATTTTTCTTTTCAAAGTGGCAGATCAAAGAATTTCACATGAATGGATAACACATGCATTGCTGATGTAACACAATGCAATTCAATCCATTTTTTTCTCCCTTGCTGTTAGTTCTTTACCCACTATCCACAGGCATCTCCTTGCACAAGGTGATTTTTATAAAAGTACAATTATGCAGTCAACTGATTACTTTCTCAAAGGAAAATGAGTGATAGAAGAATGAGAATGAAGCTAGAAACTGACAATAAATGGTCAGCTTTTACGAATAACTTTCACAGGCGTGATGGGCAGAATGGCTTCTACCTACAGGATTCTGATTCTGCACAAAATACTTCCACTCTCCTGAAACAGCTTTCCTCTTTCTCTTTTTGTCTTACAGAAAACAGTTTTAGTATGTCAATTTTTGTTCAGAATCAAGGCATTAATTCCAACTGTAAACATTCAGAAAGTAAATGCTCTGACATTCACAATCACAGCGTTGTATGACAACTGGTCTGGTCAAGAGCACAAGAAATCACAGAGAGTTATGAACACAGCCCAGTCCATCACGAAAACCAGCCTTTCTCCTATTGACTCTGTCCACACTTCCTTCTGCCTCCGGAAAGCAGCCAATATAATCAAAGACTCTCCCACCCCAGTATATACTCTTCCACTCTCTTCCATCGAGTAGAAGGTACAAAAGTTTGAAAACACATACCAGCAGATTCAACTTCTTCCCAATGTTATCAGACTTTTGAACGGACCTCTCATATATTAAATTGATCTTTTTCTGCACTTTCTCCGTAGCTTTAACACAATATTCTGCTCTCTGTTCTATTGTCCTGATGTACTTACGTAAGGTATGATTTGTCTGTACAGCACACAATACAATAATTTTCACTGTGTCTCAGTAGATATGATGACAATAAATCAAATCAAATCAAATCCATAAAATGTCCATCAGCTTTCGACAGCATTTTGTGCGTGTTTATTAACTCGTCAGGGAAAGAAAATTAAAACGTTCACACTTGTGGGGCGAAGCCAGCATTTATGTTAAACCGTGCCAATTTTAGTGCATGTAGTTCAATAGCTGCAGTGTGTTTTGAACAGGCTGAGTGAGTGGGTAAATGCATAGCAGATGCTGTATAATATGGTTAAATCTGAGGTCATGCACTTTAGTAGCAAAAATAGGAAGGCAGATTATTATTTGAATGGTTGTAAATTGAGAGAGGGGAATGTTCAACCAAACCTGGGTGTCCTCATGCACCAGTCACTGAAAGTAAGTGTGCAGATGCAGCAGGCAGTAAAGGAGGCAAACTGTATGCTGGCCTTCACAGTGGGAGGAGACAAGTACAGGAACAAGGATGTCTTGCTGCAATTACACAGGGCATTGGTGTGGCCACACCTGGAATACTGTGTGCAGCTTTGGTCTCCTTATCTGAGGAAGGACGTTCTTGCTATAGAGGGAGTGCAGCGAAGATTTACCAAATTGATTCCTGGGACGGCAGGCCGGGCATATGAGGAGAGATTGAGTTGGTTAGGATTGTATTCACTAGAGTTTGGAAGAATGAGGAGGATCTCATAGAAACTTATAAAATTCTAACAGCAGTAGACAGTTTAGATGCAGGAAGGATGTTCCTGATGGTGGGGAAATCCAGAACAAGGGGTCATAGTTTAAGGATAAGGGGGTAAACCTTCTAGGACGAGATGAGGAGAAATTTCTTCACCCAGAGGGTGGGGAGCCTGTGGAATTCACTACCACAGAAAGTGGTTGAGACCAAAATATTATGTGGTTTCAAGGAGGAAGATTTAGCTCTTGTGGCAAAAATGATCAAGGGATATGGGGGAAGGATGAGATTAGAGTGTTGAGTGATGATCAGCAATGATCATATTGAATAGCAGAGCAGGGTCAAGGGATCGAATGGCCTACGCTGCTCCTATCTTCAATGTTTCTCTGGTAGGAAATGTGAAATGGACAGACAAGCTAACATTTATGACACATCCTGAATTGCCCGTCACCTACCTTCTTGAATGGTGTGGTGTAAGGACATACATAGTACAACTAGGAAGGGAGATCCAGGATTTTGACCCAGCGAGGAATGACAATACATTTCCAAGTCAGGATGGTGAGTGGGTTGGAGGGGAACTTGCAGGGGGTGGCCTTCCCATATATCTGCTGCCCTTGTCCTTCCAGTTGGCAGAAGTCATGAATTTGGAAGGCGTTGTCCCTTCAGTAGTGACAGCAATGTTCACTGAAGCATACTCTGGTGTGAGTGACCTTAGACAGGAATATTTTTATAAATAAAGGACTTGATTTAATCGTTGCAATGCTTGGGTCTTTTATCAGATCCAGCAACTTTCACATGATGCCAATTTTGGTATGTAAGGTTCAATGGTATGAAACAAGGTAGTGGACAGACTCAAATTGGCTCTAAATATTTTTGCAGAGTCTCGCTGTTAACGGTCTAAAGAAATCAACACATCTACAGGGTCAGTTATGATGATTAACCAATATATAAAAACCCGATGAAATAATTTAAGCAAGAAATGATGGAAGGACACAAGCTATCAATATTTACATTTCAGGAATTACTGGCATTAAACAAAACAGGGAAATATATGGGATAACAAGGTGTAGAGCTGGATGAACACAGCAGGCCAAGCAGCATCAGAGGAGCAGGAAGGCTGACGTTTCAGGTCTAGACCCTTCTTCAGAAATGGAGGAGGGGAAGGGGGTTCTGAAATAAATAGGGAGAGGGGGGAGGCGGATAGAAGCTGGATAGAGAAGAAGATAGGTGGAGTGGAGACAGACAGGTCAAAGAGGTGGGGGTGGAGCCAGTAAAGGTGAGTGTAGGTGGGGAGTTAGGGAGGGGATAGGTCAGTCCAGGGAGGACGGACAGGTCAAGGGGGCAGGATGAGGTTAGCAGGTAGGAGATGGGGGTGGGGCTTGAGGTGGGAGGAGAGGATAGGTGGGAGGAAGGACAGGTTAGGAAGGCGGGGATAAGCTGGGCTGGTTTTGGGATGCGGTTGGGGGAGGGGAGATTTTGAAGCTTGTGAAGTCCACATTGATACCCTTGGGCTGCAGGGTTACCAAGCGAAATAGGAGGTGCTGTTCCTGCAACCTTCGGGTGGCATTGTTGTGGCACTGCAGGAGGCCCAGGATGGACATGTCATCCAAGGAATGGGAGGGGGAGTTGAAATGGTTCGCGACTGGGAGGTGCAGTTATTTGTTGCAAACCGAGAGTAGGTGTTCCACAAAGCGGTCCCCAAGCCTCCGCTTGGTTTCCCCAATGTAGAGGAGGCTACAACGGGAACAGCCGATACAGTATACCACATTAGCAGATGTGCAGGTGAACATCTGTTCGATGCGGAAGGTCTTCTTAGGGCCTGGGATGGGGGTGAGGGGGTGGTGTAGGGGCAGGTGTAGCACTGCCTGCGGTTGCAAGGAAAAGTGTCGGGTGTGGTGGGGCTGGTGGGGAGTGTGGAGCGGACGAGGGAATCATGCAGAGAGTGGTCCCTCCGGAAAGCAGATAAGGGTGGGGAGGGAAAAATGTCTTTGGTAGTAGGGTCAGATTGCAGATGGCGGAAGTGTCGGAGGATGATGTGTTGGATCCGGAGGTTGGTGGGGTGGTACGTGAGGATGAGGGGAATCCTCTTCTGGTTGTTATTGCAGGGAGGGGGTGTGAGGGATGAGTTGCGGGAAGTGCGGGAGACGAGGTCGAGGGTGTTTCCAACCATGGTGGTCCTTGAAAAACGGAGACATCTGGGATGTCTGGGAGTGAAATGTCTCATCCTGGGAGCAGATGCAGCAGAGGCAAAGGAATTGGGAATAGGGGATGGCATTTTCGCAGGAAGGTGGGTGGGAGGATATATATGGGACTGTGTCACTGTGGGTCTATGATATTATTGCCTCTTCATAGAACGGAAGGAGGTTTAAGTTTGTGGTAGCCATCAGCCACAGTCCTGTATTAGAAAGGGGTTCCAAAATTTCTCTGCTCTGTTTGCAACTTGGAGACCAAAATAAATTCAGTTAACTATCTTGTATATTCTTGTATTGGCTTCTTTATAGAATTGCAGCACAGTCAAAATAGATTTTGACTTAGGCATGGAGATCTTCCAAGGCAACGCTCATGGCAGTCAAAATATACATCATAAGAAATTAATGAAATCATAAACAAAGCCGAAATTGCTGGAGAAAATCAGCAGGTCTTGCAGCATCTGCAGGTCTTGCAGCATCTGTGGAGAGAGAAACAGATTAACATTTCAAGTCCAGTTACACTTCTGAAGGTCAGAAGGGGGGTCACTGGAGTCAAAATATTAAGTCTGCTTTCAAAAGAGATTTGAAGGATATTCGCTTCCAGAAGATTGCGAGCACAGTAGCGTACAATGCACAATGAATGATTCAGTTGTTCTACAGCTGTGTGCAGCTCAGTGTGTACAATGTGTATGGCTTGGGCCTCATGCAGGTCAAACATCCTTAGGTTATCAATTCAAGAACAGTCTGCTTTTCACTTCATTTTTAATAAGTGCAATTCTTGTCCTCAATACGAAGATTATTTTTGTAGACTTGGAAAGTCAAAGCAAGGCTAATTGCACTTAACAGATCTCCAGGTAAATGAGATATCAAGGTAGACTTCATTATCATACTGCAGTGAACTTTTTTAATATTAAAGTGGAACTCAAATTAAATTTAAAAAGAGCCCTTCTGTTTCTAGACAGGTTCATCTACTTTTAGACGGCTGGTTGTTAATTTGCTCTGATGTAAAATGCTTAGAACATAGCTAAACAGCAAGTTTTCTTCCAATTTTGTTGGACAGTGCTCAAAATTCTTAACTGAAATTTCTGGATGTAAAATAGCAACCACTTAATGATATGAAAACCTAGGGATAACTTCCAGTTATTGTTGAACAGATGAGAGCTAAAACTACCATTGATTTCAATTGAAATATTTTATAATATTCAGAGATATCAAACACACTGTCCACGTGCTATCACCTGCTATACATTATTGCTCAAATTTACCCTTCTCTAAAATTTGAAGAGTAACAGATAATTTAATCATTGCAAGTGTTAATCGGGGACAAAAAGTCACAGACAGGAAGGGTGGACAGGTTGCTGTCTATTTTTAACATATGTAAATGTAGAATCAAGAGAAAATTTTTGGATGTGACTCACTTGTTAGCACCCTCAGCTATGAGTCAGAAAGTCATACGTTCATGTCCCACTTAGGACTAGAGCGCAAGGTTCTAATCTGAGCATCAATACTACAAATGGAGCAAGATCATAAGACATTGGAGCAGAGGCAGGCCATTTGGCCCATTAAGCCTGTTCTGCCATTCAGTAAGATCATGGCCGATCTGCTAACCCTCAACAACACCTTTCTGCCTTTTCCCCATTACCCTTGATTCTCTCACTAATTAATAATCCAGCGTCAACAGCCCGCCATGGTAAAACATTGCACAGGTTGATTCCCTCTGAGAGTACAAATTCCTCCTTATTCCTGTCTTCAATGGAATGGAGATTATGAGACTATTATTCTGAGGTGTTGCCCTTTGATCCTAGACTCTTCCACAAGGGGAAAGAACAATTCCATCTGCACTGTCAATTCCCCTAAGAATCTGATATGTTTCAAGAATACGTCTCATTTTTCTGAATTCCAATGTACCCAAGCCCTCATCGTAAGACAGTCCCTCCGTATCTGGTATCAGCCTAGCGAAACTTCCTGGGGCTCCTTCCAATGCCAGTCTGTCTTTTCTTAGATACGGGGCCCAAAACTATTCATGCAACTTCAGCTGTGGTCTGACGAGTATCTTGTATATTTTTAGCAAAACCTCCCTACTTTTGAATAAAGGTCAGCACTCCATTTGTCTTCCCTATTACCCACTAAATTTGGATACTAGCTCTTTGTTACTCCTGGACAAGGGCTCCCAGATCCCTCTGTTTTGTAGCTTTCTGCAATCTTTCTCAATTAAAATAATATTCAGACTCTCTATTCTTCCTGTCAAAGTTAATAACCTCATATTTTAACACATTGTATTCCATCTGCCAAGATTTTTCTCACTCATTCAATCTGACTATATCCTTCTACGGATTATTTATGTGATCCTCACTACTGCCTTACCATTTAGTTTTGTGTCATCTACAAACTTGGCTATTGTACGTTCATTTTCCTCATCCAAATCATTAATACAGTGTAAATAATTGTTGTCCCACTACTAATCCCCATGGCACACCAGTAGTGATAGGTTGTTATTCAGAAAATGACCCCTTATTCCAAATCTCTGTTTTCTATTAGTTAACCAACCGTCTATCATAAATGGTCCAAACAGCTGTTCTTCAGATACGGTGTAAAACAGAGTTTCCATTTGCCCTCGCAGGTGCATGCAAAGAAAAAGAGTTGCAGTTTTTTCCTGGTATTTTGGTCAATACTTCTCCCTCAGTCAACATCATAAAAACAGATTGTCTGTTCTTCATTACATTCCTATTTGTAAGGGCTTGCTCTACAGAAATTAGCTGCTGCATTTCCTACGTTACAACAGCAATCATAATCCAAAGTAATTAATTGATTGTAACAAAAACAGAAATTGCTGGAGAAACTCAGCAGGTCTGGCAACATCTGTGGAGAGAGAGCTTAGTTAATGTTTTGGATCCAGTGCCCCTTCTTCAGAACTGATGGTAACTAGGAAAAGGTCATACATGTGCTGACGAGAGGGGTCAATGGTGGGAGTTTAATTGGTTAAAATAAGTAAGTGCTAGGTGGAGATGGAACTCAGAGGGAGAGAAAGACAGGTAGAAAGACATGGATAATAGTGAGACAGGGAGAAACAAGAGCTGGTAATGAGGACCTTAAGTAAAGGAAATGGGTTGGCTGTGCTGAAAGCAGCCCAGCTGACGACTGGACCTGGGGTGTAATGTTGGGAAAAGGACGTGGAAAAAGCTACAAAATTATTTTTGATTTTTTTATTCATTCATAGGATGTGAACATTACTGACCTGTCTAGTATTTATTGCCAAATCCTAGTTGCCCTTGAGAAGTTGGTGAGCTGTCTTCTTCAACAGCAGTCCATTTTTTGTAGAAAGTCTGATATTGTCATTCGGGAGGGAATTCCAGGATTTTGACCCCGCACCACTGAAGGAACGGTGATATACTTCGAAGTCATGAAGGTAAGTGGCTCGGAGGGTAACTTGTAAGTGTTGGTGCTGGCGTGCGTGTGCTGCCCTTGTCCTTCTAGATGACAGTGTGGTCATGGTTTGGAAGGTGAAATCTACGGAGCCTTAGTGGATTTCTGCAATACATCTTGTAGATGGTACACATGGTGGTGGAGGAAGTGAATGCTTGTGGTTGTGGTGCCAATCACACAGATTGCTTTTCTCTGAATGCTGTCAAGATTCTTGAGTATTATTGGAGCTGCACTCAACCACGCGAGTAGGAAGTATTGCATTACACTCCTAACTGGTGCTTTGTAGGTGGAGGATGGGTTCTGGGGAGTCAGGAGGTGAATTGCTCATCACAGGTTTCCCAGCCTCTAACTTGTTCTTGTAGCCATTGGCTAAGCCAGTTCAGTTCTGATCAATGGCAACACACAAGAATTTGATAATGGGGGATTCAGCAATGATAAGGTTCTCTCTTGTTGAAGATGTCATTGTCTGACACTTCTGTGGCACAACCGCTAATTGTCACTTGTCAGCTCAAACTTGGGTATTGTCTAGGCCTTGTTGCATTTGAACATGTTGGAGAGGATATTGACGAGGCAGCTGAAGATGATAGGCCTAGGACACTACCCCGAGGAACCTCTGCAGAGATGTCCTGGAGCTGAGATGACAACAACCACAACCATCTTTCTTTGTGCTGGATATGATACCAACCAGTGGAGCTTTCCCTGATTCCCATTGACTGTAGCTTTGTTTGGGCGTCTTGATGCCACAATTGTCAAATGTGGCCTTGATGTTAAGGGCAGTCACTCTCTTATACTGTTTGGCATGTAATCAGTCCTGTTTTGCAGCTTCACATTTTTACATAAATCTGGTGCTGCTTCTGGCATGTCCACCTACGCTCTTCATTTGAGCAGGTTAATCCCAGGCTTGATGATAATAGTAGAGTGGGGAATGTGCCAGGCCATGAGGTTTCAGATTATATTTGAGTATAATTCTGCTGCTGGCGACCCACAGTACCTATTGGATACTCAGTTTTCAGTTGATCTGTTTGAAGTCCATCCCATTAAGCACAGTGATAGTACCACGCAACACAATAGAGGATGTTCTCAACGTGAAGACAAAACTTGGTCTCCACAAAAATTGTACAGTCATCACTCTGACCAATACTGCCATGGGCAGATGCATCTGTGGTAAGCTGATTGGTAAGGATGCAGTCAAGTCTGCTTTTCCTTCCGGTTGGTTCTCTCAACACCAGTTACAGACCCAGTCTAGTAGCTATATTAGACCAGAAGAAATTCAGCCATTTGGCCCCTCAAGCCTGCTCCACCATTCAAAGGATCATGGATGATCCAATATTCTTCACATCCACTCTGCTGCCCTTTCCCCATAACCCTTGATTCCCCAACTGATTGAGAATACATCTATCTCAGCTGTATGTATACACTAGGGCTCTGCCACCACAGCTCTCTGTGACAATGAGTTTCATAGACTCAAAATCCTCTGGGAGAAGAAATTCCTCCTCATTTCAGTCTTATATTGGTGCCCCTTTATTCTGAGATTATGCCCTTTGATCTTAAACTCTCCCCTGAGGAGAAACATTCTCTCAGCATTTACCCTGTCAAGCTCCTTAAGAATCATATAGGCTAAATGAAATCACCTCTCATTCCTCTAAACTCCAGTGAGAAGAGTCCCAACTTGTTTCTCCTTTGCTCATAAAACAATCCTTCCATACTGGGGATGGTCCTAGTGAACCTTCTCTGAACTGTCTCCAATGAAACAACATCTTTCTTTAAATAAGGGAGCAAAAATTGCTCACAGTATTCTATTCCAGGTGTGGTCTCCCCAGCACCTTGTACAATTGCAGTAAGACTTCCCTACTCTTGTACTCCAATCCCCTCGAAATAAGGATGAACATTCCATTAGCCTTCCGTTAGGGCTGAACCAGCTCAGTCAGTATTGCTGCTGCTGAGCCACTCTTGACGATTGACATTCGAGCCCCCCACCCACAGTACACTCTGCAATATCACAACCCTCAGTGCTTCCTCCAACTGGCCGTTCAATTTGGGGAGCACTGAGTGGGGGAAAATAGAAAAATCATATTGATTGAAAAGAAAAACCTACTTTGTGAGGCATTTGACATGGATCAGTTCCTGCCATTTGTGGAGGGTGCAAGCGTTAGTCAATAGTTTTTAAACCCAATTGTCTCATGCCTGCTGATATGTCTTCAACTTAGACGGGGAAAACATGCTTAATGACGTGAAAAAGAAATAAAGAGAAATTGCTTCCACTGGCAAGGAACTTTAAAGCTTTAAGTTCATTGGCAAGACAGCAAGAGAGGAGATGGGAGAAATTTTTGCATGCAGGCAGCTATGATCTGGAAATCTCATCTTAAGCAAGCATACTGGAAGTAGTTTCACGAGCAACTTTTGAAAAGGCAAGAGGGTTTATACATGAAAAGCATTGCAGGGGTCTGAGATGAAGCAGGGTGAATGCAATTAATTAGGTAAGTCTTTCAAAGAGTTGGCTCAGGCACAGTGGCCCCCTTCTGTGCAGAATGACTTTACAATACGAATGACGTATGTTTTTGCCTGGACTTGAAAGAATTGTAAAAGTGGGTGGCAATTCGAAATCGTGACTGTTAGAACTGACTTTGAAGTTGATAAGTGAGTTAAGCAACTGAATTGTTAAAAAATGTGGGCAAATATTTGAAAGAAGTTATAATGGTATTAATATATTATAGCCCCTTGCTTTACGCCATGATTAAAAGCAAGTCTACCTAATCAGGTTAAAGCATAAATGTCTCAATACCAAAGATCAGCATCAAATACTTTATGACTTTTCTATCCTTGATGTATGAGTCATTCTGTTATCAAGACTATGGTTATAGACTCAATGCACATCTATCCCCCCACACCTCAGATATGTTAATCAATACAATAGACTCATCCAATATGTCATACTAAATATAAATCAAACTCTCAAGATGCCTTAAAGGAAACCAAAGCAATTTCTTTAGGACGATGTCATTTTGGGTCAGTGACACAGTTGTGTCACTAAATCATTATTGCAAGTCATCACATCAGGGCTCAGTCTTATCCATGGAAGTCAATGCAGTGAAATTGGAGCTATGAGGAGAGATTATACAAATCAGGCCTGTTTTCCCTAGAATTTAGAAGGTTAAAGGAGAATCTGATCAAATTCTTCAAGATATTAACAGGAAAAGAGAGGACAAATAAAGAAAAACTATTTCCACTAGTGAGGGATTCTAGAACTATGGGCATTGTCTGAGAATTAGGGCCAGACCATTCAGGAGAGATGTTTCTACTCAGAAAGGGTGGGAGAGGTTTGGAACTCTCTTCCGCAAATGGCAGTGGATGCTGGATCAATTGTTAATTTTCAATCTGAGATAGATACATTTTGTTAAACAAAGGTGTTAAGGGATTTAAGCCCAAGGCAGGAATATGGAGTTGGGCCACAGATCAGCCATGATCTCACTGAATGCCAGCTAGGATCGAGAGGCTGAATGGCCTACTCTTGTTCCTATATTACTGTAATTCCAGCCTCATGCACAAAGACTTGAACAACATATTAATAGACACTATGCCATCTATTTGCATTAATGTCTGGAATAAAATCCAATTAGCATCAACAAGAAAGGTAATAGTTGGATTGTAAGTTGACAATTCCTGAGCAGTGCCATACAACGATTGCCTTGTATACACAAGTTTCACTTTGGCTTGGTGGTGGCACTACCTGTGAAACAGAAAATTAAACATTCAAACATCACTTCAGAAACTTAGCACAAGCACGTGGCTGACTCTTCAGTGCCTGCTGTGGGAATACTATTTTTCAGAGGGACTACCTGTTGTGCTTTGTCTCATGGTCAGTAGGTCACTGTACCTTTAAGATAAATGCTCATAATCTTATCATTGTATCCTAGTATGTCACTGGAAGCTACAAAAATCTCATACTCCTGAATAACCGGGATCAATTGAAGTATATAATGCTACAAGAAGCATGTTGATCTGGGTAACTTTGCAGATTAATGTTATCCCAGACACTATTGTGCCTGAACATGTAATGCCTGTATGTTGAATGCTTCAGTATCACAATAACAGTGCCTGAGCTCTTGTGTTATGAAGGGTAACATAAGCATTGCTGCATTAAGAGCGTCAGTGGCTGAGGGGTGACCTTATAGAGGTTTATAAAATCATGAGGGGCATAATTAACCAAACATTTCCTCTATATTGCTGCATTGACTTGTTTAACTAGCTTTCATAGCCATCTGCCTGCAATGTACACTTCCAACGTTAGTAGACATCAATTACTGTTTATAACAGCAACTGAATGAACACAATAGTGATGACGAGACTACAACACTAGACTGTAGCATCCAACTTAAACTACTCAAAATATTTGTATTCATTTAAGATTTATCTAATACCAGAAACACAAGAGGAAAATAGTTATATGTACCAATCAGGACCCGAGGAAAGTGTCACATTTATTGAGAGCGATAGAAAATATAGCTCCAAAACACCAAAACAGGCCATTCAGCCCGACTCATCTAATGCTGGCTTTTATGCTTCTGTTCTCAGCATTCAGATGAAGAGGTGGTGACATAGTGATAGCATTACAGCACTAACAAACCTAAGGCCCAGGTTAATGTCTGGGGACAGGAGATTAAATCCCACAATGAGAGATGGTGAAATTTGAATTCAATGCAAAACATGTGAGAAGGCAGGAAAAGACTGAACCCGTGCTGTTGGATTTATTCTGCAATACACACACAAGTCTTACAGCTAACTGAACTGCTGAGAGGCATAGATAGAGTGGATAGCCAGAGACATTTTCCCAGGGCGGAAATGACTGTCACGAGGGGACATAGTTTTAAGGTGATTGGAGGAAGGTAGAGGGAAGTTCACAGGGAGGTTCTTCACACAGAGAGTGGTGGGTGTGTGGAGTGCACTGCCAGCAGTGGTAGTAGAGTCAGATACATTAGGGACATTTAAGCAACTCTTGGATAGGCACATGAGTGATAGTAAAATCAAGGCTAAGCAGGTTAGTTTTAGAGTGGGATAAGAGGTCGGCACAACATTGTGGGCCGAAGGGCCTGTACTGTGCTGTACTGTTCTATGTTCTATGTTTGCTCCATGGAATGAGAATGAAAGATTGAAGTGACTCAGGTGCAAATACCATTAGGTGCAGATATCAGAAAACGTTGACCCATTGGCACAAACGGGTGAAAATTTATATTCAACTGCACACATCTGTAAACAGAATCTTGGCTAATTTAAAGAAAGGCTGGATAGGCTGGGACTTTTTTTACTGGAGCGTAGGAGGTTGAGAGGCGACCTGACAGAAATTTATAAAATAATGAGAGGTATAGACAGAGTTAATGGTCGTTTCCTTGTCCCTAGGATGGGGGATTTCAAGACGAGGTGGTACACTTTTAAGGTGAGAGAAGAAAGATTTTAAAAAGAAATGAGGAGCAAATTTTTTACACAGCGGGTGGTTTACGTGTGGAATGAACTTCCCGAGGAAGTGACGGATGTGGGTACAAATACAACATTTAAAAGACATTTGGATAAATACATGAATACGAAAGGTTTGGAGGGATATGAGACAGAAACAGGCAGGTGGGGCTAGTTTTACTTGGGATTACATTCGGCATGGACTGGTTAGTCTGAAGAGTCTGTTTCTGTGCTGTATGGCTTTATGACTCGATAACTCTATAACAGTGCTGCATAGCAGCAACACTGCAACCCAGGGGGTGCTTGCCTTTTAGGTGAGAGGAGAAAATGAGACTCCAGTTGCCCTCTCAAACATGTGTGGAAATTCTCATGGTACTCTGAGCAATAAAAGGAGTTTGCCCCAGTGATCTGCCTCATAAATGGCCATAATTCATAGAAATATAGAAAATAGGAACACAAGTTGGCCACTCAGCCCTTTGAGCCTGCTCCACCATTCAATATAATCATGGCTGATCATCCAACTCAGTCCCTTATTCTTGCTTTCTCCCTCATATCCTTTGAGTCCTTTGGGCCAAAGAACTACTCTTGGGATTTCACCCTCAAGTGTTTGTCTGTGTGGAGTTTGCACATTCTCCCCATGTCTGCGTGGTTTTCCTCTGAGTGCTCTGGTTTCCTCCCATGGTCCAAAGTTTGCAGGTTAGGTCAATTCACCATAGGAAATTGCCCATACTGCCCAGGGATGTGTAGGCTATGTGGAGCAGAGAAACTGGGATAGGGTGGGGGGTTAGGTCTGGGTAGGATGCTCTTCAGAAGGGCAGAGTGGACTTGGCGGGCCGAATGGCTTGCTACCACACTCGGGATTCTATGATTCTATGAACTATATCTAACGCCTGCTTGAAAATATTTAAATGTTTTGGCCTCAAAAGTTTTCTGTGACAGAGAATTTCACAGGCACACCACTCTGTGGGTGAAGAAATTTCTCCTCATCTCAATCATATATGGCCTTTCGCATATCCTAAAACTGTGACTCCCTGGTCATCAAGAACAACTTTCTTGTGTTTACCCTGTCTAGTCCTGTTGGAATTTCATAGGAATCTATGAGACCCCACTCATTCAACATCATTAAAACAGATCATTTTTTTCAATATATCATTGCTACTTGTGAGACCCAGCTTTGTGCAAATTAGTTGTCAATTGTCCATCTAAGTACCACAGTGCCTGCATTAGAACTCAGACAGAACTGTGATTTAACACCATGTCACTACTGCAAGTTTGAAAGGATCAGTTAAGTAGCAAGATTTTAACAGATTTATAAAAGGATCATTTAGCTCTACAATTACTGTGACTGTCACGATGGAATAGAATTAAAATGAAAACTATGAAACTCTTCAATTTAATTATATTTCAGTGGTTTCTCTTACAGTTTCACTTTGGATTATTAAACTGCTTAAATTGTCTCTTCTCTTGGAGAGGTGGTAGGGAATCAGTACCCTGTGGCTGTGAAACAATTGGAAGATTGAGAGATAGAATTTTCAAGATAATTATCTTGCTTGGGGGCAATAAGGTGTAGAGCTGTTTGAACACAGCAGGCCAAGCAGCATCCTTCCTGCTCCTATGATGCTGCTTGGCCTGCTGTGTTCATCCAGCTCTACACTTTATTATCTTGCTTTGGGGCTTCCTTTCCCCTTGTTCTTGGTGTATCCTACCTCTAATACAATTCCTGACTGACTTCCAATAGACTAGAAGTAGCTGGACCATCTCAATCTTATGCAAAAGAGGTCAAACTCTTGCATAAAACATCTGAATTGTACTTAACATTTGTACTCTTCAATAGAATGACTAATGGTAGGATCTAAAACTTTACTATCAATTAAAAATTCTATCTGGAGTAATGAACATGGTAACTGAAAGGAGGCTCAAATCTTCAGTCACTGTTAGCATTATCTTATTTGGTTGATATAGATTTGATTCAGTCAGTCAATAGTCTTTTCATTCTAAACCCAGAGTTTCAACTTCAAAATCCATGTTTTGCACTTAAGATGGATTACCTAGATTCACATTCCCAGTGTAGTACTGAGGAAGGTTTGCATTGCTGGAGCTACAGTCAAATGGTTGAGATTAAATTGAAAGCCTATCGAATAGCCTGCGAGATTCAAGCCAACTTCCATTCAAACAACTAAGAATGAGCAATAAATGCCAGACAATGAAGGCATGAGAAGAAAGAGCATTTCCATGAAAAGCAGCCAGTTCTTCTTGTAAACGTTTGTGTCTATCAACCAACTTTGTCAAAAATTGTCACTTACCTCATGGCTATTTGTACATTAAATGGAGAATGTGCCTGAATAAAGAACTTCCATTGGAAATTCAGTTGTAAGATATTGAGAACAAGTAGTGAATAGACATTTCCTGTTAGACATTATCACTCAAAATCTAAAATCTAGAATTCCCTCCCTGCACAATCCAACACCCCCCACCCACACCTTTCCTCCTTTAAGATGCTCCTTGAAACCCATTGCTTTGGCCAAGCTCTTGCTTATTTGCCTTAAGATTTTCTTTTGCGATTCGGTGTCAAATTTTCCACCTGTGAAGCACCTCGAAATGTCCGATGATGCTAAAATCACAACGTAATTAAAATTCAACGCAGTTGCCAGTGTTAAGGAAATCCCATTGGGAAACTCATCTATTATTTCCCATGTTGTGCCCTCATCAGAGCTTAAATTCAGCCCCATGCTGTCACTGAAGTGACTTATTTTAAATAAAATTTAATAACAAACAAATAGACCATTCTGCCCCTCCGGTCAATGGTGTTTATACTCCACATGTGTCTCCTACCCAACTTCACCTCATTATATAGTCAAAAAACTATTGTTAGCATTGCACAGGAATGTTAGAATTCATTCTGAATCTCAACTTAATATTGATGTTTTAAGATGTGTACTTCTTTAATCTCTCTAAACATGGGGTGTGTCAACATTTGGCGAAAAGAAAAATCAATCTTGATTTCAACGGACATGTTTTAGCTTCCTTAAACCATATGCATTAAAAATTCATGCAACTTTATGGACAGGTAATAAAGCTACTGGTGAAAATTAAATGGGTAGAATTAAAGCTGGCATCTTCAATTTTTTCTTTCCTCTATTCATTCACGGGTTGAGGGTGTCGCTGGCCAGGCAGCATTTATTGCCCATCCCTAATCGCCCAGAGGGCGGTTAAGAGTCACCCACATTGCTGTGGGACTGGAGTCACATGTAGGCCAAACCAGGTAAGGATGGCTGTTGGGTTTTTCCAACAATCAACAATGGATTCACAGTCTTCATTCGTCTCCTAATTCCAGATTTTTATTGAATTCAAATTCCACCATCTGCCATGGCAGGATTGAAAACCAGATTCAAATCCAGAATGTTTTCTAGATTATCTGGTCTCTGGATTAACAGTCCAGTGATAATATCACTAGGCCATCACCTCCCCTTTTTGTACCAAAAGAACAGTTAGTTCCATTTCTTATCATGCAGGTTTGTGCTGCTCATTCCATAGATTCTTCGAAGTTTTTTTTTTCATGATTGGAAGCACGTGTATCATTTGTTTTCCCTGCTTGTCACTAGATAGGAAAAGACTTGCAAAAAAGCTCTGAATCTAGAAAGGGAATATTAGGGCAAACAAAGCCTTCTTTTCCATAGGTCTAATGCAAAAAGATTCCAAAACATTTCTCTGTCTTCAACACATCAAATCTATACATTTCATCCATATCAGTCCCTCAAAATCCAGGGCTCATGTTTGGTGAAGTATCAGGTGACTCAGCGCTGTGGAGACACTTTGAGCAGACAGGACAAGAGTTGCACTGAAGAAAGAGGGGTTCTCAAACCAAGGCTGTGCACTGCCTCCTTCCACTTTTGTGCAGCATATTTTAAGCAGTAAGTTTCTAGCTTTGTTTTGGAATGTTGAATGAGGCACCACCACACATTTACACAATGGTTTACAGAAAGTTCCTCCCAGCCACTGATGTTAATTTGTTCCATTTGTAATGTGGCCTTCAGGGTGTCCTTAAAATATTATATCCGTCCTCCTTGAGATCAGCTGCCTTCCTTAAGCTGGAAAGAAGGTATGTTTCAGAAACTGACAATTTGGTGTGTGAATGCATCATGCAGGGTAACATCACTCATTTCAGATGACCATCATTCAATGCTGGAGGAATTATTGTCATACAGATGTAGGTGGTTACAAAAACACTATTGTAAACTGAAATCTTTTATAAACACCGAGCACTGGAAGAGCTGTTGAAAGGAATATTGAAGCAGATCTCCCTCTTATTCCACCCAACCAGGGAGAGGATGACATGTAACCAATGCAACCATCTCACTGTCCAACCTAACGAATACATAATCTCCATTACCGGGATGTGGCCCCGACACACAGACACACACATTCACTCACACTCACAAACTCACACACACTCATACTCACACACTCACATACTCACACTCCCTCTCTCTCTCTCACACACACACACACACACTCCCTCTCACACACACTCACACTCACTCTCACACATACACACTCACACGCCCTCTCTCACACACACGCACACGCACACGCACACACACACACGCACACACTTATTCTAGTCAATGCAACACACCTGAACACTCAATTTTAATAAAATTGCCCAATAGTCTTTCACCATTCTCTTAAAACCACACAAGTTTGACAATCCAATCAAGGCTTTGAAACTAACCCAGCAACAATCATTTAAGATGATTAGATATCGGAGCAGAATCAAGCCATCAGCTCATTGACGCCCAAAGAATTTTTGTCTATTGGTTTAACAAACATTAAGCTATTTACTTTAAAACGAGAGCAATGGTGGTTAAAGTAACAAGAAATGTTAGCAAAACCATGAAACATTTACAAGCTAATATCCACACACTGTAATTACCATGTTCAAAGACATGGTACATTGTGGATAATGTGGCCAGAAAAGAAAATTGCATTGAAACTGACAGCTGTTAAAATTAAATCTCAGGGATGGTGGGTCTGACATATGAGCTTGACTAGGTTGGGATTGTTTTCTCTAGAATTCAGATGAATGAGGGGAGGAATTTCATAGACACTTATAAAATTCTAACAGGACTGGACAGGATAGATGCAGGGAAGATGTTCCCGATGGTGGGTGTGTCCAGAACCAGGGGTCACGAAATGAGGATTCGGGGTAGACCATTTAGGATGGAGATGAGGAGACATTTCTTCAACCAAAGAGTCGT
The DNA here is from genome assembly GCF_021869965.1 of Rhincodon typus. NCBI lineage: Eukaryota > Metazoa > Chordata > Chondrichthyes > Orectolobiformes > Rhincodontidae > Rhincodon > Rhincodon typus. The sequence continues at coordinate 49,226,384 of NC_063351.1, read as the reverse complement.
GAGCCAGTGGAATTCAATACCACAGGAAGTAGTTGATGCCAAAACATTGAATGTATTCAAGAGGTGACTAGATATAGCATTTGGGGTGAATGGGATCAAAGGTTATGTGGATAAAGCAGGATTAGGCTATTGAATTGGACGATCGGCCATGACTGTGAAGAATGGTGGAGCAGGCTCGAAGGGCCGAATGGCCTCCTCCAGCTCCTATCTTCAATGTTTCTATGTTGCAGTCATTGTCAATAATTCAGCAACTAATGTTAATTGCATTAAGACAGTACACACTAAAATCCAAGATGATCACAAAATCTGGTGTCTTAAGGCTGTGTGTATATATTTCCCATGAAAACTCACGGAAGCAGGGATTTCAAAGAATTATTCTTATAATTATTCTTATACTTTAGGCAAATAGCAGGGGGAGAAAATTGGACGACTTTCCTGATTGAAGAAAACTGAAAAGGAAGGGACACTGGGCTTGTGGCTTGAGCAGTGGACCAATGTTTGAAATGAGCTCATATTGGCAGACGGAGAAACTGATGTCTGTTATGTAGATGGATAAATTCTGTCTCCACTCTGAGGAAGTAATCTTGTTTAATAATGCTGTTGGTGCAGAGTAACAATGCCCACAACATTTAACAATATTGCTGTCTCAATGTAAAATGGAAATACATCTTTATGAATTGGCCTTTTTTTAACCAAAAATACAAAAGGAACGTCATTGAATCTTCAAAAAGGAAAAGACCAGGAACAAGGGACAGGAAATGTCAGTTACAATTAATCCAAATAAGATTTGTTAAATTTGAGAAAGGTGATGTCTCTCCTGAAGGAGGAACAGGATAAAGAGTTGTATATTGCTTTCCTCTGTTCAAATGTGCTCAGCGCATCAGTCCCCGTGCGAATATTATGAGATCAATAATGGCATTGAAAGTCCTAAATTATTTTGGACTGTCTTAATCTAGCTTCAAATAGCTGTGTCTTCACAGCTGCAATTTTGCTCAAGAAACAGGAAAACAGTTAGCATTATTACAATGGCACACTCAAGGGTACTCTTTAGGTTTTTAAGGCACATTGTTGGACCAGAAATAAGGAAACATGTACTTTTTTTTTCATTTGTTCATGGGAAGAGCATTTATTGTTGATCTTTAATTCCTCAAAGGGCTGTTAAGAGTCAACAACATTGTTGTAGGTCTGGAGTCACATGTAGGCCAGATCAGGTAAAATGGCAGATCTTTTTCCCAGAAGAATGCAAGTGAATCAGATGGGATTTTAAGAGCATTGACAGCAGTGACATGGTCATTACTAGGTTAGTTTTGTATCCTAAATTTTAAACTGAATTAAAAGTTTACCATTTGAAATGTGTCCCTGGAACATTAGCCTGGGATTGAATGACTAGAACAGTGACATTGCTACAAAGACCACTGTGTCCCATATGTCAAATTCATTATCTATGAAGTGAGGACATTTGATGTTGATGCAGAACCATAGCAACTGAGCATAGGAGAGGGATGTTTAATCAGAATATTGTACCTCTGCTGTATATTTCAAATCTAAAATGGGAAAGCATTGAATTTCAATATTCACCATATTTTTAATTCCTGGGGGCAATCGCTGCCCAACCCAATCATTCCTTGCCAAACAAGCATCTCTGCAAATAAATAAACAGCTATGTGCGGGGCTCTGGTGTTTTATATCCCACTCCCTGGTAAAGGAGATAGCAAGAACTGCAGATGCTTGAGTCAGAGTCAGTGTGGAGCTGGAGGAACACAGCAGGTCAGGCAGCATCAGAGGAGCAGGAAAGTCGACGTTTCAGGTCGGGACCCAGTCCTTCAGGATTGGGAATGTTTCCCCAGCAAGGGTGAAAGCTTTCAAGACATTGTGCAAGAAGAGAAAGTCAGCATCTCCCAACGGTTAAGTAAAAGTTTGTAATAAAAATGATAGAAATACCAGATCTGGGGAGTGAGACAGTGTTCACGTTACATGTTCTTCAAGATTGGTACTTTTCTTTTATAACTTCTTTGGTTACAAGTAAAACTTCTCCCTATGAGACTCAAGCTGTGAATCCTCTGTGGCTAATTAGTTAACCACATAATTTATTGGTGAACAAAATCCAGTGGTGAGCTATCTTAGTGATATATGACCATCAGTTTGTTGACTTTACTCGGGAGAATTTATATGGATTTGTGTTCCTTTGTCAATATTGCTACTGTTTATTCTACGTAAAAAAAACAAGAAACAATTTAAAATATTAGAAGTGAATTATTGAGTGAAAATGTAAACACTCACCTTGCCAACCAGCTCCATAGGTCAGTGAGTTCATTCCTTGAATAACAGAGCTTTAGAGATCTTTATGGAAGGACTTGCATGTTGATAAGCTGTTTTTGATCCCCAGACTATACAGAATGTTTTAATCTTAGCCACAAAAAGCAAACAGTAGATGGTTCCCTTAGCCCCTGCACTCCCTGGACTGGATACAGGAAAAGAAACAAACCAGAAGCCCTCATTGTGATTGCTATGGCTATCAAGAAAGGATTTGACAAAATTGGGTTCTTTGTGCTAGAAAACTGCGAAAGTTTGATAAGTAACCAGATAGAGTTTGTTATTATTACAAAGTGTTTAATAGTGGGCACCTAGCAAATGTGTTTCCATTATGTCAAAAAGTCCAAAGCTAGGGATGTAGATATACAAATGGTGGTGGTGATCACTCACTAAGTCTGAGTCATTATGGCAACATGCTCTTTTAGATGCATGTTGTAGACTGGGACTATGAATAGTGATGGTAAAGACTCCAATATTCATTCCATCACATTGGGAAGACCGGGAATTTCTCCCGCTCTTCAATTGAATGGAATTGAATTGAATTAGCCTTTTTGTCACATGTACTCAAATGAGTACAGGACTACAGTGAAAAGTTTACAAGTCGCCACTCGCGGCACCATCTCATGTACAAGGTACCTTGGTACAGACTCTTCAGTACAAGTTCTTAAGGAAAAGAATAGAAAAATAAAGAAATAAAAAGCCCAGCATTATAGATTTTGGGAGTAAATTAGAAAAATAAATTTAAAAGTTTGCTCTTACCACCTGGCATGTGTTGGTCGGATTTGGATTTGACAGTCAACCTGTTTACCTGCATACAAATACACCTTCCTCGGTCATTAAGCCTTGGAGTGAAACTCAAAGCCAGAACTTCTGACATTTGGGCAGGGATGCCTCCCAATGAGCAACAGAATCTCCTCCAAAATATATATAGTCACTAATAAAACCAAATGGAGAATTTAGAAGGAATTTCTTGACCCAGGCAGAGGTTAGGATATGGAGCTCACTACAACAGAGAGAAATTAAGGGGAATGGAATTGTTGCATTTAAGGCAAAGTAAATAAACACAAGAAAGGGCTGAAATGGAAGAATATGCTGACATTAGGCATGAAAAGACTTGTATAAAGCATGATTATTAGTTTAGGCCAAATGGTGCTATATGTTCTGTACAATTCCAGTAAGGTACATGTTCCTGGGAGGATATATTTGTGGAAATTGGGTGCAGGTAGGAGGTGGTTGTGATGATCTTTATGGTCAAGTGACGACTCACATAAATGATACTCATTTGGTACCTATTAACTCATCAATCTCAAAACACTTCTGGGTGGAAAAAGAAAAAAAAACCTGGGAAAATGGAGAGGAAGAAATCGATCAGTACAGCTTACGAATGAGCAGGTAAAAGATGGGGAGAGTTGAGTTTTTTGTGATTGAAATGACCTGACACAAGGAAAAGGGGAAAGAGAGCAAATACCAACAAAAGTGCAGAAGTCATATTGGCCCTAAAAGCAACATGAATGATCCAAATCTACTGTAGAATACTTTAAATCAAAATGTAACATCACTATTCTCAGAGTTAAAATGCTTTCTGCAGGAACTTCAGCAAAAATCTGGAATATTACACAATTACATTGAATGGAGATAGATCATTTGATTCAGCTAGTCTCTATCCACATCTACAGTCCTTAAGTCATCTCCCATTCCTCTTCACTAAACCCCATCAGCATAAATTGCTATCCAGATTTCCCCCACGTACCCCAGGTAGCTTCACCTTGAATACATTTTAGACCAAACTTAGGTTCTTAAAATATTATTTTTGACATGTTTCACCTACTTGGAAGTACAGAGAATGTCCACTTTAGACGTTTCTATTTAAACTGAAACTTCCTGTAATCTTTTCAGATTTCATCAACTTTAATTCAGAGAAGCAGGTTTTACTGCACCAGTATCATATTTCCATTCCATACATCAAAAAATAGCCCCTTTAATTAAGAGGAAGGTCATATCAGTGCTGTTTTTTTTAATAGCAGCAGTAGGAATTGAATTGAAACTTCCCAGGTTCTGTACTAGGAAGGTTGTAAAGAAGCAACTGTTCTCTCTTCAGTGTTCAGACCAATCCACAGGTGCTTTAACTGACTGGAACCTTCATATCCTCTCACAGAAGATACTTTCACCCATTTTGCACATGATAAATAATCAGACACAGGAGACATGATACAAACCATAGGTAGTTGTGAGAGGACAGTGATATTTTTCTGACTCTCCTGCTCAGGGAGGCAATGACCAGTGGTATTATTGCTGGGCTGTTAATTCAGAAACCCAGGTAATGTTCTGGACACCTGGGTTCAAATCCTGCTACAGCAGATGGTGGAATTTGAATTTAATAAAGGATCTGGTATTACAAGTCTAATGATGATCATAAATCCATTATTAATTATTGAGGAAAAACCCACCTGGTTCACTGATGTCCTTTAGGGAAGGAAACTACCATCCTTACCTGGTCTGGCCGACATGTGCCTGCAGACCCATATCAATGTGGTTGACTCTTAACCACAATAAATGCTGGCCTTGCCAATGATGTCCTCATTTCATGAAAGAATTAAAAAACCATGGTGTTTTTGATTTAAGTAAACAACCAGCTTCACTCAACCAGCCCAAGTTAGATACTGGTTGTGCTAGTGCCCTTCACTCAGCTCACTCATACCATGTAAAATTAGTTTAAATTAAATGATTTGTAGATAATGCAGTGCTCATGCCAACTAGTCTCTGTTAGAGTAACCAGCTGGAAGCTCCCTCACTCTCTTTGACCTGGCTGAGACAAGTCAGTCTAAAAATGCACCTAATGCTAGTTAAAAATAATGTTAAAAAATAATGCCAGTGAGTATAGAATGTGATAGAGAAAGATGCTATGCTGGATAAAAGATCCTGAGATTTTTTCAAGGTGCATTGTTTTGTGTTAAATCACTTCTAAAGTAAACTTTGAGATATTAATAGAGTAAATCATTTTACGATTAAGAGTATTGTTATCAGTGGCTCTTCACCACAGTGCAAATCTTGAAAACTACCTGACAGCATCTGCTGACTTCAAGAATAACAATTGCTTCTGAGATAACCTAACAGTTAACAAGGAGATAGCAAGAACTGCAGATGCTGGAGTCTGAGATAACACAGTGC
>NC_063351.1:49153485-49220503 GCF_021869965.1 Rhincodon typus | reverse complement strand
CACCCGAAACATCAACTTTCCTGCTCCTCTGATGCTGCCTGGCCTGCTGTGTTCTTCCAGCTCCACACTGTGTTATTTCTAACAGTTAACAACATTGTTTTCTTATGGAACAAGAAACTCGAATCATAGAATATAACAGTGTAGGAAACCAGTTAGCCCAAAGACTTTTTTTTTCAAACAAACACTTTTTAATGCCTTATTTTTTAAAAATGTTAATCCACTTCCAAATTTTTATTCTCGCACCATTAATTTTCCTGTCTTCTACGGAAGAAATGATTTTCCCTTCACTTCCCCCTTTGTTATGCAAATGATGATCTTCAATTTTAAAAAAAAAACTCCTGTTGCAAAATCACAAACCAGTGAAATTGGATCTTATTCACTTTGCTGATAAAACTCTCACATTGCTCCTTCTCCATGTTCCCTGCTCTAATGAGAATTAGCCCAAGCCTCGATAGTCTTCATCTCTGTCTTCACTTTTGTGAAGGCTTTTTGCACCTTCAACATGCTTTCTGCATGCAACAAAAACAGAAATTGAAATTTCTGTGGAGAGAAATCAGAGTTAACATTTCGTCTCGAGTGACCACTTCCTCAGAACTTCAGAACTGATTTCTCTTCACAGATGCTGCCAGACCTGCTGAGCTTTTCCAGCAACTTCTGTTTTTGCTTCTGATTCACAGCATCTACAGTTCTTTCAGTTTTTATTTAATCCTTTCTGTATGAGCATGCCCAAAAGCAGACACAATATTCTAAACAGCAGTCTGACCAGTAATTCATGTCCTAATTCTGCAAAGCTTTAAGAGAGACAGCGAAGGATAAAATTGTGGACCCATGGAAAAAGAAGTTAGTGAATAGGCCAAACAGACTCAAGGTTTATTAAAATGTAGTAAAGGTTCTGTAATGTACACAATACTGAGATTGATACAGAGCAGGTTAAGACGATATGGCAGCAGCAATAAAAGAAGATGACTACTTGTGAACTTCTGGGTGCAGGGAATGTTTTTATACATCTTCATGGGCTGTGGGCTTCTTTGGCAAACCAGCATTTGTAGTCTAACCCCCACTGCCTTTGAGATCGGGGATGAATTCTCTTGCATTGCTGTAGTCCATCTGGTGAAAGCATACCTATGGTGTTGTGTGAATTGTAGGCTTTTGACCCAATGACAGTGAAAGAACAGTGATAAAGTTCCAAGTTAACATGGTGTGTGACTTGAGGAGAAAGTTGCAGGCTGGCGTTGTTCCCATGTATCTGCTGTTCATGCCCTTCTAGGTGCTAGAGGACGCATGTTTGAAAGGTGCTGTCAAAGGAGCTTTATTGAGTTACTGCAGTACATTTTGCAGATGGTATACACTGCTGTCAATTTTCATTTGTAATGAGGGAATTGATTGTTTATGGTCATGAAAGGGTTAAGAACGTTGGAGAGAGATAGAGTCACCAAGGGGCAGGACAAGGAATGAAGGGACACCCAGGAATAATCATTACGCAGCGGGTAACCACACTGTACTCCACCAGGGAAGATCTCATTTTCAATTGCTGAACTGAATTGGAGCTAATGGATCTCAGATCTCAGTAGAGAAAGGAGAGTTGTATGCAGGATAATGTCTGGTTTGATGTACAGGAAACAAATGACCTAAGGTTGCCAATCATGATTGCCATTTTAAAAGTTGATCAACAAAGTTTGTTTTTTTTAAAAAAGGAGACTATTAGTTATAGGACTATGTACCAACAATAGTTGTGTGAAGATGAAACAGCATTTTCAAAACATAATAACATCAACAAGGTGGTCACCAAAATTGTCTGTAAGCACCTCAGAAAACTGTAACAACTGCATAGTAATGAGTAAGAGAAAAAAATCAGATTAAACTCCAACAATTTCCAGACTGTTTGAATGATAAATGGTATTATTCACTGTTTACTTTCAATAGGATGGGGACTGAGCATTGACACAAAAGTGGAAAAATCACAAGACCTGTTGTAAGAGCTTTCCTAGAATTTAATGATACTCTGCAAATAATTAATTCCCATACAATTACTTTAAGGCTGCAGCAAAATGGAAACAGTTAGAATGATGAGGCCTAGACTGCAAAAATTCCTGTCCTTGGTCAGAGTTTGGTACAAGCTTTCAGTGTTCCATTCAGTAATATCACATGGAAGGCAATCAAATACATATGCAGACCATTCTAGAATGTTTCACCTTCACTGGGACATCTAGCCTAAAGCAATAACTTCAGTCAATGCCAATTAACCTCTAATCTTGAATGATTAATTCCTCACCAAAAGCGTCTATTTCAGTTCATTGACCATGTTCAGCTCACAGATACACCTATTTACGGTTTATACACTTGCACATTAAACGTTTACCACAGATTACATTCACACATGTACAAAACACCTTCACACTTTCAGAACCTGTCAATTCAATTTCACAGTTTGAACAGTGTCTGTTTTTTTCCAGGTGTTCGCCCAATCAAATACAAGGCTGACATTGGTTCCAAGTCATTCAGCTTTCACCACTGAAAATGGATCTCTTCATGATATGCACCTCTGCATCGCAAGAATGAATTCATCATCAAGTTTGTATTGTGTTCCAAGCAAAGTTTAAGGAGGAATGGTTTAAATGATTTCCAGTTTTAACTGTTGATTTCAAATTGTATTTTTAAAGCTTAAAATGGAATGCAAGAAATGAATGTCGGAGAAAGATAACAGATATATGAAAATCTAGCATCAAGATTATAATGGCTTTTTATCTGAACTACGTACACTATTGTCTGAAGATAAATATTTGATAGCTAATCTGTATTTGAATCGTTGTTTGTACAGTGTGAATTTACATCCTATTCATACAAAATATGACTCATGAAACAAGTTATTATTGTTTTTGAGATAGGGTTCAGAAAAGATTTATCAGGATGTTGCCGAGAATGAAGGGTTTGAGATATAAAAATAGACTGGAAAGGCTGGAACTTTTTCCTTTGGAGCTTAGGGGGTTGTGCGGTGACCTTATTGAGGTTTATAAAATCATCAGGCGAATAGATAAGGTGAATGACAAGGGACTTTTCCCTAGGGCAGGGGAATTCAAATTTAGGGGGTATATTTTCAAGGTGGGAGGGGAAAGATTTAAGAAGGACAATAGGGACACTTTGTTTACACAGAGAGTAGTTTGTGTGTGGAATGAACTGCCAGAGAAAGTGGTGGATGTACACACAGTTATAATGTTTAAAAGACATTTGGATAAGTTCATGAATAGGAAAGGTTTGGAGGGATGTGGGCAGTTTAGTTTGGGAACATGGTTGGCATGGATTGGCTGGACTGAAGGGTCTGTTTCCAAGCTGTATGACTCTAAGACTAGTAATATTAGTCAAATTCCCAGAGAACCGTAGGGCTGTTGTCTCATTAGAGAAATGGCCGGTGGTAAGTTTAACTTGAGGATCACCAAACTTCAGGTGAGTGACAAGATCAAGGCAGTGGGATCTTCATGTTGGCCTCCGCTGGTGTGGGAATTAAACCTATGCTGCTGGTATCACCTTGTATCACAAACCAGCCATCCAGCCAACTGAGCTAACTGAGCTACCTTGTTCTTGATATAGAAATGATACCAAAACATTTTTTTGCCTGCCCAGAGTCCCCCTAAAAAAATGTGCACTATCTTCATTAATCACTTGAGTCAATGTGATGATGATACTCCCAACAGTATAAGGTAGAGAGGGGCAGGATTTTAACAGAGTTAACATTAAGAAAGGGCAATTTATATCCAAATGCAAAAGAACTTTTCAGAATATTGTTACTGGTCATTATCCATGGTTGAGTTCATGGGGCTTGGCTCATTTTATCCCATTCCCTTGCAAATGGATATTTCTGCTCCATTTCCTAACAGTCTAGTGTTGATCTGTAACTAAGCCCTGACAAAATAAAAATCATCCTTGCTCACACTAGGCCAATTTGAATTCAAGATTTTCCATATTTATATGCAATCTTATAAAGGGCTTCAAATAATATCAATTTTATTCCATTACAAATTCCAATCTGAAGTGAATGTAGGTATTATGTTCAGTCAAATTCCTGAAGTTATTCATCGATAACAACTCTTAGCTCTGAGGAATGGATTCAGGTCCCAAACCAGAGAACTGAGCATGTAATCCAGGACCAAAAACAGAAATTGCTGGAAAAGCTCAGCAGGTCTGGCAGCATTCGAGAAGGAAAAAACGGAGTTAACGTTTCGGGTCCGGTGACACTTCCTCAGAACAGCATCCGCAGTTCTTTTGGTTTTTATGTATTCCTGGACAACGTGTGCTAATATTGCATATTGCAGAAGTTGACACCTTTAGAAAGGATCTGAAATTGAGGCTGTGAGTGAGGTAAAAGTTTCAAAGGTACTCAAAGGAGGACAAGGGAACATTCTTGGTATTGTGGCCAATATCTGCACATAACCAATGGCAGTAAATAATCCATTTTTGATTATGGAACTTTATGTGCACACTGACTATCACATTTCTTTACATGAGACAGTGACTATATTTCAAGAGTACTTCATTAGCTCTGAAGTGTTTTGAACTATCATGAGACACTGATTCAAGTTCTTTCTCCTTTATACAAGTTACTCATTTGCATCTTACATTAGACAGTGTTTTTATCAGTTATTTGAATACTAAAAACAGCAACCATGTTGCAGAAATACTTTCAATATTCTTCAGGAACGGGCTCACTGTCTGAAAGAAATACCTTGAAAACCATGGCTAGGCAGATTAAGGTCTTATTAGAATCAGGAAACAAAAAATTTGCTTCATGTCTAAAAGTGGTTGAGGCTGGAACGCTGAATGTTTTCAAGAAGGAGTTGGATATGCTTCTTCGAGCTAACAGGATCAAAGGGAATGAGGAGAAAGCGGGAACAGGATATTGAGTTGGATGATCAGCCATGATCATATCGAATGGTGGAACAGAATTGAAGGGCCGAATGGTCTACTCCAGCTCCTATTTTCTATGTTTCTATTATCTAACAAAAGTAGCCAATAATTAAGTCCTTTGTAGCTCTTCAAATAAGACAGCGCCTTTGTCTGTGCTCATACATCACAGTGATCAACATATAGGGCACCATTGAGCATATCCACCCCAAAATGCCGAGAATCTTTCCATGGCATGGAGCAGCCAAATGGAGGAAAGTTGTCACCATCACTAGAATTAACAGACTTGCTGCTGATAGTCTCATAATCAACAGGATGCAGGGAGTGGATGTGGGAGAAGAGGATTGAAAAAGTGGGAGAAACAGCAGTTTTAAATCTATCAACAAAGGACCACTCATCTAACAGGAAACCAGGAAAACTGAAGTCACTGAAATAATTCTTTGCAAATTAATGTGGAGTTTCTTTCTCAAGGATGCAAGAGTTTAGGAGCTAGTGATGTGTAAAAATGTAATGGATGCTATTATAATGAACACAGTCAATTGAATAATTTAATACTGAAATGTTTTTATTTTATTAAGGTTTGTAGTTATGTTTTCTTGCATCTAAAGTGGTTCAGGCACTGTGAATTATTTGAAGTGTTCTGATGGTATTAGCAACAAACGTGCAACAAACTGTGACCTTACTACTTTGCAGAAAGCACACTTATGCTGCATTTTGTTTTTGGCCAGGTGCCTGGAATACTTGCATTTGCAGATCTGACCCATATATCTTTTGCAGGTCACCAACTGATGCATACCTAACCGTTTCTGTTTTTGATTCTGTCTGTTTTAGAAGTATGTTCCAGTTTTTTGTAAAACATATGCCTACTTCTTAAGCCAATTTAAATACTGTGAAATTAATGCATTCCTCATCGGTTGTGGCTTTAAGTTTAAAGGTGCAGTGATAAGTGAGGATATTGATGAATTTTTCTCATTCTGCTTTTGAGAGTTCAAATACATTCCATACACAAATACAGAAGGCAATGTTATGATATAATTGCATCATATAATAAAGGTGTTAGCGAGAATGACAAGGACCCCCTGAAGATCAAAGCCCAGTTGGTGGAGCTTAAATTCAATGATACAATCTGGAATATAGAGCTAGTCTCAGTCATGGTGACCAAGACAACAATCATCAACCATTCCTCAATGTCTGACAGAGAAGGACATCTGCAATATATCCAATCTGGTCTACATGTGACTCCAGATCAATGTGCTTGACTTCTAACTAACCTCTGAAATGGCTTTTCAAACTAATCAGGTCAAGGGCAACTATGAATGCACAAATTGCCTGCAACATACACATTCTATGTATGAATAAGCAAACTGGTGGTCCTCACCAGGGTAAGTACAGAAATCATGGATCCCAGTGCTGCTTTTAGCCCAAGCTTCCAGTCTCCTGGGGGCCCAAGCACTGCATGTTATTCAGCCTTCGTATACCCCACCTTTGTCCTAGGCCCTGCTCCTCACCCATGAAACTCATTACAACAAGATTACAAAGTCTCCTGGGCAAGGTAAACACTGTCACCATCTTCAGAAGAAAGTGAAATGTAATTAAACAAGTTAATTTAAACATAAAAATGCTATATTGGTAGATTCACACAGGGGTAAACACTTCAACATGCCATTCATTTAGTCTTGCACCAGGGTTCCTAATTAAGTTACACTGCAACAAACTTAATTAAACTCTGAATGGATTGTTCAGCTTTATTTAAAAAAAAAGGTAGATTTGCCAGTAACAGAGAATTTGCCTTATATACATAAATGGACACTACAAGGAAGGCAGAATGGAATGGAAAGGAAGCAATAAAATTCTTCAGCCCACTTATAAAAAGATGTACACTCCTGCGCACTATTTAATCAAGGCATTGACACTATGGATTTTTATCAACACTAAATCATCCTGGTTACAGTGCAAGCACCACAGAGACCAGCTTAGTAACTTTCTGACCTGTCAATGCACAGCCCTGTGATATAATATAGCTGCACAGCCCAGTAACCTGAATAACCCAATAGGAAGGCCGAATGGTAGAACAGTGGAATTTGCACCAATTATCTGTTAAGGGATGGTAGGAGACAAAATGATGACAAAATGCCTACTTCGGAGAACAGCTGAAACAAGAGGCAGGGAAAATTGAAATACACAGTATCATTCAGTTACAGAATATAGTCATGTCCCCAAACTACACAGTTAACTTGAAGATAACAAAATAACTACCAGAGGGGTTACGTGGATTGACCAACACTGCAAAAACAGTTACACAACTGGTTCTCCTTTCAAGGAGTTGAGTAAACTTTTCATTCTTCTTGCATTAAATCTGGGTTTCTTCAAAGTATTTTTCCATTCATCTTACCCCTCCACCTCCTGATGGCACAGTGGCTCAGGGGCCTGAAGCAGCAGATTTTCAGTGCATTGTCAATGTGATACCTTCAGGGTAGGAATCTTAGCTAAAATAGGGAATAGTGTGGAAGCAGGAGAGCATTAAAGTTAATTCACCATTGGTCCAGACCCGAAACGTCAACTTTCCTGCTCCTCTGATGCTGCTTGGCCTGCTGTGTTCATCCAGCTCTACACCTTGTTATCTCACCATTGGTCCGGTTGGTTTTCCAGAACATTCCCATTCCACGGCCATTTTCACAAAGGCCGCATGGGCCTCAGGATGGCCACCCATTTCACAAGTTGGGGATGATTAATTAAGACCATGAAAGGTTGGAAGAGACCAATTGGAATTTTTACAGTTTGCTTCTGAGGTATCAGTGATCTCAAAGGACAAAACCAACATAGAAGATACGAGATAGAAGCAGGAGTAGGCCATTTGACAACTTGACCTTGCTCCAGCATTCATTATGAGAATCAATCTCAGTACTCTAATCCCACCGTCCCACCCATATCCTGTATTCCTGTACTCGGATACACGTGACAATAAAGCAAATCTAATCTCTAATCTGGATCCCTTCAGCCACAAGAGCTGTACCTACCCGCTTCTTGAAAACACAATGTTTTAGCCCCAGCAACTTCCTGTGGGAGTGAATTTGACAGGTTTGCCACTCTCAGCTACCTGCAGATAGCCTCTCTGTGGCAGACTTGGGGTACCAACGCTCCAGCATGCTCAGAGAATATGCCAGCCTGACCACCTGATGTCTGCTGCCACAATAGCCAACCCATCAGGGGCCTATCAACTGCCGAGATTGTTTTTAACTTTCAGCGCTTAATAAATCAGAGGGAAGGTGCTTCTGAGGAACATGTCATAGAATCATAGAATTAAAGAATCCCTACAGTGTGGAAGAAGGCCATTCAGCACATCAAATCTACACCGACCATCCTATCTTTTGCCCTACCCTGTAACCCTGCATTTCTCATAGATAGTCCACCTAGCCTGCACATCCTGGACATTATGGGCAATTTAGCATGGCCTATTCTCTTTTTCACTCACCAGAACTGCAGTGTTTCGTTCCCTCAGTGCCCCATTGACAACTCACCCGCCACATTTAATAGGAACAGGAAGCCTGTTCTCTAGCCATTCATTTATCAATCACATTCAGTAATACAGTAGGAAACAGTAACCCCAATTTGACCAAAATGTCTGGTTTCTGATCAAAAGGGAAAAAATCCAGCAATTTTTTTCAGGGCCTAGACATCATACTGTCTGGCCTAAAGTAAGAAAAAGCAGGTCAATGAATCTGATTATGGAAACAAAAGGCTACATATATTCGCAATGCATTAAACTATCAGTGGGGTATGTGACTTTTCGAAAGGATAAGCTGGAAGGAAAGGGTAGTAGAGTCACATTGTTAGTATGGGGTGGAATAATTAGTCCATAAGTATGATAGCAAGAAATGATCTTGAACTAGAATTAGCAGAATCCATGTAGATGGAGGTAAGAAATAACCAAGGGAAAGAAACACTGGTCAGAACAGTCTTTCGGTCCCTGAACAGGAGCTATACAGTGGAAGAAAGAATATATCAGGAGGTAATGAGAACATGTAACAGAAGATGACATCAACCTTCATGTAGACTAGATTGGTAGAGGAAGAATTCATAGAGTCTATTTGGGACAGTTTCCTAGAAAAATATGTTGTAGATCCAAACAAAGATCAGGAACAAAAACTGAAGTTGCTGGAAAAGCTCAGCAGGTCTGGCAGCATCTGTGAAAAAAAAGTCAGAGTTAACGTTTTTGGGTCTGGTGACCCTTCCTCAGAACTGTTCTGTGCAGGGTTCCCATGTGGAAAACGAAGTTCTATTCTTCCAGCTTGTGCTGAGCTGTGCTGGAACACCGCAGCAAGCCCGAGGCAGAGATGTTGGCCAGGGAACACGGTGGTGTGTTGAAGTGGCACGCCACTGGAAACTCTGGGTCACTTTTGCAGACAGAATTTCGGTGTTCTATGAAGCAGTCACCCAGTCTGTGCATCATCTCCCCAGTGTACAACAGACCACATTGTGAGCAGCAAATAGAGTAAACTAGATTTGAATGAAGTGCAGGTAAATTCCTACTTCCCTGGAAGGTATCTGGGGCCTTGGATAGTCAGGAGAGAGGAAGTAAACAGGCAGGTGTTACACCTCCGACAATTGCAGGGGAAGGTGCTGAGGGGCTGTGGGGAGGTGATATGAGGGAAGGAGAAGTGGAACAAGGTGTCCTGAAGGGAACCTGCAGAAAGCTGAGGGAGGACAGAGTCAACATCGTCCCTCACATGGACAGAAATCTTTTGTGATATTCATTCATGGGGTGTGAGCTTCATTGGCTGAGCCACCATTTTTTTGCCCATTCCCAGCTGCCCTTGGGAACGTGATGGTGAGGGGCCTTGTTGAACCACTAGAGTCCATTTGCACAAATCATCTGTGATATCTGTAGTAAAACAGAAAGCAGCCAGTACTTTCTCCAGCTATTTCTAGAATGGATCTAGTACGCTAATGGGACATCCTAAACTTCACTAATCAGGCAATGTTGCATTTTATTTGAATAAATCAGATAACAAGAAGTTTCTCTTTGCTTCCCACACCACTGTTCCCTGCATAGCCATCTCACATTACCGAGTCTTAGTCAGTGACCTTCAATAACTTGTATTCACAAAACATTCTAGATAAAATGAGTTACAACTATTGCCTGGTATTTTGACAAGTTCAGGACATTTGCCAAAAGAGTGATGCAACATGCAACATTTAAAAAAATGTTGGAAGAATTCTGGCAAGTTTCCCAAAAGGACTTAGCAATGGTAACCACACTTTGTTTGGCAAAGTAGGTTTCTACAAATAAACAGACAGTCCATTGCACATATTTGCTTTGCTATATTACATTTCTGTTACAGATAAACAGCAAGCCCAACTCTCAACATAGGATAACATATAAACAAGAGGAGGCCACTTCACCCCCTCGGCTTGTTCAGTGAGATAATGGCTGATTTGTGACCTAAAAATATAGCTGCCTTTGTTCCATAATCCCTTAACATCTTTGGTAAACAAAAATCACAACAATGTGGAAGCAGGCCAGTCAGCACATCCTGACCCTCTAAAGAGCATTCCGCCCAGAACCACCCCCTACTCAATTCTTGTAACCGTGCATTATCCCACATCTAATCCACCAAACCTACGTATCCCGGGATACTATGGGAAGTTTAGCATGGCCAATCCACATAGTTGTACATCTTTGAATTGTGGGAGGAAACCCACACAGACTTAGGGAGAATGTGCAAACCTGAGGGTGGGAGTGAACCCAGGTCCCTGACAATGTGAGGCAGCAGTGCTAACCTCCATGCCACCCAATCTCAGATATGAGAGTACTGCTAGATCTAGCATCAGTTCCTATTTGCAGAAGAAAGATCCAAACTTCTTTGGACTTTAAAAACATTTCATTATTTCATTCATGAAAGGTTTGACTCTAATTTTTAAATTTTATCTTTAATTCTAGACTCCCCACCCAGTGTAAATAATTTCTCTCTATCTATCCTAATGGCTCCCTCTAATACTTTCAAATGATTCAATCAAATCATTCCTTAAATATCTAAATTTTAAAGAATACATATTTCATTTGTATAACCTTCCCTCATTAATTAATGGCCATCCAGCTTTATTCCAGCAAATGTGAGGGTTGCGTCATTGGTAGCACCCTTATCTCTGAACCACAAGGTCCTCGATTTAAGTCATACTCCAGGGCCTGAGAGTACTAAAGCTGAGGCTAATCCTCCTTGATGCAGGCCTGAGGGTACAGTGCACTTTCAGCAGGGACATTAAGCTCAGGCTCCATCTGCCATCTTTGACGGACTTAACACTGATTATACTGTTTGTAAAGAACAAATGAGTTATTCCCAGAATCCTGGATGATCATCTATCCCTCACACAAAATCGCTAAAACAGATTACCTGGTCATTTTCACATTGTTAAATTAAATATTCCCTTTTTTCTTAAAATGGTGGAATGGGAATGGCAGCCTGTGATGTTGACACAGCCAAAAATAAACCAAAAAATACCAGTTAGATCACCTTAGCACAATGTTACAATATGAACAAAACAAACCAAGTGCATAAACCAAGGTTCGTTCCTCTCAGGTACTGTGAACATTTTGGAGTTACGTTTCATCTGAAATAATTCCACAGAGGGGGGCATCCTGTCACCCTTTACTTATGCGTGGAAAGTCCTTGACACTGACCCAGCTCCCTCAGAGCCAGCTCTCAGAGTGAACAGAACCCCTGAGACTCCTGTTTGTATCTGTCATCCAGGGCTCCCTGATTGGACCGGATTAACAGCTCCAATCAGGGAACTGATATTCTATGATGTCCACCTGGCTGACCTCATTACAATCATGACACCATCTACAAATTGTTCATTTTTGGCACCTTAGGATACACCTTTTTTCAGTGTTGTACTTTTCTATTTTCCTGTTTTTCCACCTTCTCTCTAAAGGAGAATAATATACGTCAAGATACAATTCCCAAATTTGGCAGTTGACTTTCTAATCCTAACCTATTCTCATGGGAGTCTGTTTTAATTGTTGGACAACTGCTAAAAAAAACTGATGGCAGAATGGGAATGTTATCCTGTGATGCTGAAGAGTTGGGGGAGGATCGTGGCCATTCCTGTCTGGCAGCACAGCATGGTACTGATTGCCCAAGATTGAATATCATGGTCATGAATATTCCAGTTGAAATTGGAATCTATAGAAAGAACATCTCTTAAGGAAGTAGAGCAGAAAGAGGAGCAAATAAAAAGGCAGCCTGTTCACTCAAAAAATTGAAAAAGAATCCATCTATGCACTTACTGCCTTGTTACTCTATGTAGCTAGTTAAAAGTGATCATTTGGTTATAGAGACACCACCGTATTGGTTGCCTTGTTGAACTGAACTGTGGTACTTCATCCAGCCTACAGTAAAAATAGGCAGACCTTCCAGCCCTAAAGGCCAAGAGAGTCCCAGTTCAACTAAATCAGTGTTGAGCTGTCTAATCTCAGCCCATTATTCTGTCTTGCAATATTGAAAAAGAAGGAAAATTGGTTCAGGTTCCAACTCCTGATTCTCACCACAATGTACACACCACTTGCAGGACCAATAAGCTTTGACATAGGTCTCCAAGTATACCAACTCAATGGTCCATAGGGTTTAGAATTGTCCGAGACAAAAACCGTAGGCACTCCATATCAGGCAAGACCAAACTCCTTTAGTTTCCATTTGCACTCCTGGGTAAAAGGCATTATGATGAGTGCTGAGCCTGAGTGGGAGCAATACATGAGGCAAAGATCAAACAATTTTAATTGCTGAGCCCCATTTGCGGCACTTCCCAATTTCCTGACAAAATGAATTGGAAATTTAGTAGGAACCAATGGCCCAGTTGTTAAAATTACACCTGTCGGAGGCAGTTTTTGGGGTTCAGAAAAATATAAAAGCTAAAAAATTGTGGCAAGCATAAGCCAACTGGCAGAGGAACAAATTGAAGCTACAATATGAATGTGAAATCATTATCTGTATGTGTGTCAGCAACTATGCAGTCTGACACATTAAAAAAAACACTCTGTAGAATGATGTGAAGGTTGTAATCTAATTTTAGGCCTGAAATAACAATTGGAAAATAACAAAATTTTGTCTTACGGCATTGGCTAAATGCCTTGTTCCATTACAGCTCTGTAATCAGTCCCTGGAATCCATTAGATTGTATCTAATTAATTTTGAGTGCCAAGTGTGGCTTGCAATAAATTTGATTCTCCATTTAAACAGGAGAAAGGAGAATTTTCATCTTGATTCCATAATCCCGGTTCGTGAGTAACGTAGAGTCATGGAGTCATAGAGTAATACAGCATGGAAACAGGCCCTTAGGCCCAAACTGGTCCATGCTGACCATGGTGCCCACTCAGCTAGTTCCAATTGCTCGCATTTGGTCCTTATCCCTCTAAACCCTTCCAATCCATGGACCTATCCAAATGGTTTTTTAAAATGTTGCTACTGTACCTGCCTCAACCACTTTCTCTAGCAGCCCATTCCATAAACACACCACTCTCTGCGTGAAAAAGTTGCCCTTCAGGTCCTTCTTAAATCTTTCCCCTCTTCCCTTAAACCTGTGCTCTCTAGTTTTCAATTCCCTATCCCTGGGAAAATGACTATATGCATTCATCCTGTTTATGCCCCTTATGATTTTATACACCTCAATAAAGTCACCCGTCATTCTCCTACATTCCAAGGAATAAAGTCCTATCCTGGCCAACCTCTCTGTATAACTCAGGCCTACTAGTTCTGGCAACATCCTCAAAAATCTTTTTTGCACACTTTCCAGTTTAACTAAGTTTCCTATAACCAGCTGACTAAACTGTACACAATACTCCAAATGCGGCCTCACCAATGACTTATACAACTGTAACATAAAATCTCCTGTACTCAATGCCTTGACCGATCAAGGCCAGCATGCTAAATGCCTTCTTCACCACCCTGTCCACCTGTAACACCACTTTCAACAAACTATGTACTTGTACTCCTAAGCCCCTCTGTTCTACTACACTCCTGAGGACCTTACCATTTACTGTATAAGTCGTACCTTGGTTTGACTTTCCAAAGTGTAACATCTCACACTTATCTGTATTGAATTGCATTTACCAGTCCTCAGCCCACTTCCCCATCTGATCAAGATCACTTTGTAATTAACCCTTGCTATCAACTGTACCTCCTAATTCTGCATCATTCACATACTTACTAAACATACGTTGTACATTCACATCCAGATCATTTATATAAATAACAAATATAAAGGGTCCCAGCACCGACCCCTGTGGCACACCGCGAGTCACAGACCTCTCGTCCTAGAGAGAACCTTCAACCAACACCCTCTGCTTTCTACCATCGAGCCAATTTTGAATCCAATTAGCTAGCTCTCCCTGGATCCCATGCAACCTAACCTTCATGACTAACCTGCCATGCAGGATCTTGTCAAAGGCCTTACTAAAGTCCATATAGACAACATCCACTGCCCTACCCTCATCTATCCTCTTGGTTACCTCTTCAAAAAACTCTAAAGGATTTGTCAGACATGTTGCATTGAAGCAAATTCCTCGAGATTTCTGAGCTAAAAATGGAAAGTAAGTGTAAACCCAAGTACATTTAAGCAACAGCATCAATCTTTTTGTTTAAATACACACAAATGGGACCATCCATTCTTCTGAGCAGTCATTCCTATCAAATGATAAGAAGAAATCGGTTGGATTTAAATGACTGTGGGAATGACAAATGAAAACTACTCATAACCAGAGAATTGTCATTTGATGTTGTATAGAATGCACTTTAATGCATATTGTCCCCATCCAACAATCCTTCATTCTAACACAAGGTCACAAAGCTTCAGTTAGTAGTCAGATCTAAGGGTGACAAAGAGAGAGGTCGAGTTAGCATGTGTGCACAAGAGAGCAAGAGGACAGTAGATATTGTTGTTTCAGCTAGATTAAAACTTAAAACAGAAAGAAAAGTGCATCATCTAAGGCAAGTGCAAAAAAACAACTCACTGGAAAATAAATCAAGTCGACTTCCCACGTTATTTCTTTTTTTTTCTACTGACTTGAGTGAGTTGTGCAGTTCAACTTTAAATTATAGATAACACTGTGTGGAGCTGGATGAACACAGTAGGGTCAGGCAACATCAGAGGAGCAGGAAAGTTGACATTTCGGGTCGGGACCCTTCTTCAGAAATGGGGGAGGGGGAAGGGAGTTCCGAAATAAATAGAGAGAGGAGGGGTGGGGCTGGGAAAGGTAGGTGGGATGGTGATAGGTGACTGCCCACCTCACTGACCAATCCCCACCACTGTCTACCTGCATTCACCTATCACCATTCCACCTACCTTCCCCAGCCCCACCCCTCCTCTCTATTTATTTCCCAGCTCTCTTTCCCCATTTCTGAAGAAGGGTCCTGAACCAAAACGACAGCTTTCCTGCTCCTCTGATGCTACCTGGCCTGCTGTGTTTCTCCAGCTCCATACTGTGTCACCTCTGACTCCAGCATCTGCAGTTCTTACTATCTCAAACTTTAATTAGATCACTTTATCTAATTTAGCAGACTGTAACAACTAAGCCCACCACTAATGTGTTCAGCTTTGAGATTCGATAAGACGATAAGAAATAGGAGCAGGAGCAAGCTGTATGCCCCATCCAGCCTGCTCCACCATATTATGGCTGATCCAACATTCCTTGTGTCCATCTTTCTGCCCTTTCCCCAAAACCCTTGATTCTCTGACTCATCAATCTACCTCAGCTTTAAATATACACAAAGACTCTGTAGCATGAAGTTCTAAAGACTCACAACCCTCGAAGAGAAGAAATTCCTCCTCATCTCAGTCTTAAATTTGAGCCGCTTTATTCTGAGACTATGTCCTCTGGTCTTAGGTTCTCCCATGAGGGAAAACATCCTCTCAGCATTTACCCTGTCAAGGCCCTTAAGAATCCTGTATGTTTCAATTAAATCACCTCTCATTCTTCTAAACTCCAGTGAGCAGAGTCATGATCTGTTTATCCTTTGCCCACAAGACATTCCCTCCATTACCAGGGATCCTCCTGGTGAGGCTTCTGATTCCTGCTCTTGATCATTAGTGCAGAAGTAATGGTCAATGGATTGCATTTATCTCTCCCCAACTCTCCAAGCTCCCTACGCACAATGGATTATTGTTACTGGTTATCTCTGTAACAGAGAATGCTGGAGCTTTGTAAATTCATCCATACGATAGGGAATCACCAACAAGGCTACCATTTGTTTGTCTTTATGAAGGTCATGGTAAGCCCCTTGAACACAACTGAGCGACATCCCAGCTTGTTTCAGTGTGCAGTTAAAAGTGATTTTGCAATGGGTCTGGAGTGGCATGTAGAACAGACCAAATAAAGAAAAGATTTCCTTCACTAAATGATATTGTAGCTTTATTTAATTAAAATGAGGTTAAATTCTCACTCCGTCTGCAAGTGAGGTTTGAATTTCTGTCTCTGGATTATTAGCCCAGTCACATAACTATCCAATACCTAACTGCCAGAATAGTCACTGCATTCACTGATCCCTGAATGCAGACAGAAAGGTGAGCAGATCTTTCCCTCTCATTGCCGAATACCTTATGGCACACTGGTATTTACTCACAATACTAAAAGACAAAAAAAAGCTCGCATTCATATCGTGCTTTTCATTACCTGAAAATGTCCCTGAGCACATTACAGTTTTGCTGTGTCATCCCACCTGGAAGAGAGGATATGCAGCAACCAATTTGCACACAGCAAGTTCCCACAAAAAGTAATGAAATAATGACGATATATTTTGTTTTAGTAATGGTGTTTGAGGGATAAATATTGGCCAGGACACCAAGGAGATCTTTCCTTTTCTTTAAAATGATCTGTGGGGTGACAGGGCAGCTACAGCCTTCACTGAATATCCCATCCGAAGGAAAGCACTCTCTTACTGTCAAACTGGACTGGCAGCCTCAACATGTACTCTCAAATTCTTGGAAAAGGACTTGAATTCACAAGCTTCTGACTCGAGAACAGAAAGTGCTACAAGCTGAACCACTGCTGACACAATACAGGATTGTATGACCGAGAGAGAGCAAGTGAGATAGAGATATAGACCGTGAGATAGAGAGAGTGAGAGAGCGAGAGCATGAGAGAGCGTAAGAGAAAGTGCAGAGCAAGCAAGGAGAGAGATTATCAATGAGTGAGCCTTTGGAGGGATCATGTATAATGTCTCCATTGCACTTTTTTCTAAAAGTAAACTTTTCCAGTCTTGGAAGGACGTACACAAAAATAGAAACGAAGAGAACTGCGGATACTAAATAGAAATTGCCGGAAAAGGTCAACAGGTCTGGTAGTATCCGTGGAGAGAAATCAGAGATAATGTTTTGGGTCCAGTTCTTGTTACAAAAACAGAAATTGCTGGAAAAGTTCAGTAGGGTGTCTGGTAGCATCTATTGAGAGAACTATCCCTGATATAATGTCCTGAGCTGGAAAAGAAGTAAAAAAGCTGAAGCATTGCAAACTGTCAGAAAACAAGCATTTCTCAATTAATCCAACCTGATTTGGATTAACAAAACAGCATTGTAAATCTTTCCGTCTGAAATCAAACTCTCAAACAATCTGCATTATGGAAGGAGAGTTATCAGATATATAATACATATACAGACATATAAAGGGGCAGTTCAGCTAATTTCAGAGTCAAGACATACAGGGCAAGGGCTGCTGAATGAGTTAAAATCAAGTAAAAATGTAAAACTACAGAATTATTCAGCAGTTGCCTTTAATGCCTTGCTTTCAAAATGCTCTAACACAGCTTTACCAATTTTGGGAAATGTAAATTATCACATTTTCAAACTATATCTTGCACAGGGCTTTGTGCTGTGAAATATTGAAATGTATTTCACCAGAAATCTGTAGGTGTAGATTGTAACTTGTTTCTTCCCGTTCCTTCATGTTTTCAAAACAGCGTTGATCATGGCAAAGACAGAATTCTCCAGAAAGATGGCAGTTGTTCAGTGACAACAAGGTGTGGAGCTGGATGAACACAGCAGGCCAAGCAGCATCAGAGGAGCAGGAAGGCTGACGTTTCAGGCCTAGACCCTTCTTCAGAAGCTTTGCCCATCTGACCATTTTTCATCACCAGGCCTGGAATGTTCGGACAAGGAGCTGAATTTTACCACCCATCTGGGACAAGCTGGGAAGCAGAATGATTGGCAAGATAGGGACAGCCTGATGTCTTCTCATGCCAACATTCCCAACCGCTAGACCATTTTGATAGCAGTAGGAGAGGTGACCCCTATCCTATCCTGAGAAAGCGTGTCCTTCTCTTCCACCAACACGAGCAGTGACCACCTACTAAAATATGAAGAGAAAACAGAGATAACATTTCGAGTCCAGTGACACTTTATTTTCAGAACCTTCACTTCATAAATGCCAGACTGGCTGAGTTCCTCCAGCAATTTCCTTTTTTCCTTTGTTTTGGGTCACTAGCATCTGCAGTTCTTGGTTTTATTTAGCTATGAAACTGTGTTGCCCTCCCATGTAGCTCCGGAGTGGGATGAAGGGACACTCTACAGCTCACTAAATGTTGCCCAGATGGCTGGACTGCTCCCGAAGTAAAGTGCTACCCGACTTTAGTAACGTGCCTCAACCTTAAAAACCAGGGCGATTCGATAAAGACCTCAATGTGCATCCTTTGAGAGCACTTAGTCATCAATTTGCATGCATTTACAGGTGCAGTCGCAGCAATAGATCAGCAGTGTTGGTGTTGCTGATTCTCTGATTAGACGAGCAGCTGCTGGAGGCAGGAATACCCTCCCTAAAAAGGATGGTGGTCCCAGCAACAAATGCTGAATTGTTCAGCACCAAACACTTGCCTTCCCAATGCCAAACAAAGAATTTAGGTTTGGTATTATTAAAAAAGGATTCAGAAGATGAATGTCGCATTGAGGTACGGTTATCGGGGCCATAATGGACTGTGGGACAAATTGATCAGCTGCTCCTGAAAAGTGGTACATTTTAGCTGCTCTTTTAAGAGTTGCAATGTTCTCTTTAAACTAGGGACTATGACCTTATTGTCCCCAAGCTGGAGCCATTGCATGTTACTGTTTGCTATGTAAAAGGATGCCGCAAATATTCCTGAGTAATCAACCTGAGTAATATCTTAGAGAAGATATTAGGAATGGGGTGACAATACGTGTGTCTATGTGTTAAAGTTTTAAAACAGGAGACAATGGCTGATAGATCAGTGACAGCATTCTGCAGTTTAGGATCCAGGCAGCCAAAGGCATGGTCATCCATGGTACAGCCAGAGGAAGTCAGGACTTTGCTAATGCCTAAAGTTGGACTGAAAGACGCGAAAAAGACAGGCTTGAGGAAAGTAGTGGAGAAAATAGGTGAAACATTTTAGACAAAAAGCAATGTTGTATTGGGAACTGAAGTAGGTCACTGAACATGGAGATTCGGGGTGAACAGGATTTACTGCTGTAAAGGAAATGACTAATTTAGCAAAAACTTGTGTAAATTAAATTCATAGGCATTAATGAAAAGAAATGTACCCTCAGCAGCAGTTGAATACGTGTTAAGAAGCTAAAATAAAACACTAAATAGAAATGATGAGAACCATGAGAGTGTTGCAGATGAAGAGCAACTATTCCTAAAAGTGAAATTTGTAATAAGGGCTAAGAATTCTTGTGGGAATACAATGAAAAGTGGAAACCTCAATCCCTCTCACTGCTGTAGAAACAGACTATAATCTCTCAAAGGAAACTAACTGGCACAAAAATATGGAGACACAACTCTCTTCAGTCACAGGAAAGGGTTGAGTTCTAATAAAATTCCTCTTCTGAAGTTTCAAAGAATATAAAGAATATATTTCAAATATAAAGAATTTATACTGGATTGAGTATGATTGTGATCAGATGTATTTGTTTGAATATTAAAAATGTTCTTTTTTAAGATGGATTCAAACATTGCATATAAACTTAAGGAAGAATAGTTATGTTATAAACATCTTTGATTCAATATACAGCTCCCACTCTGCATTAAGGTAGCTTTGCATTGAATACGTACTTTTCTGCAGAGTAATAACTGTCAGCACAAGTGTTTGTCTTTAAGTGGAATACATCCTATATACAGTATTCAATGGATAATGTAGTTTAGATTTTATTTGTACAGTAAATATTCATAAGCAATCATAAAAATATTGCATGCTCATATATAACGTGAGCTCACAACTAGATAACAATATCCTACAATTCTTTATGTTAGGATTCTAATATGCTAACACTGGCAAAGATTTTTAAAAAGTGCTGTCTCTGCTATACCAAACCTCCAGATATATTCTACCTTGAAATAATTTTGCTGGTTTAAAAAGTCCTGGAGAGGAGATATTTTCATTACAACACCCAGTCCACAGCTAGTAAATCCCAGTTAAGTTCCTTTAATGGTGTGAAATTTCTCTAAATTGAGATGTTAAGCTAACAATAAAGTTTGACTGAGTTATAGAGTCATAAACTCATACAGCACAGAAACAGACCCTTCGGTCCAACCAGTCCACGCCGACCATAATCCCAAACCAAACTAGTCCCACCTGCCTGCATTTGGCCCATATCCCTCCAAACATTTCTTATTCATGAACTTATCCAAATGTCTTTTAAATGTTGTAACTGTACCTGAATCCACCACTTCCCCTGAAAGTTCACTTCACACACAAGCTACCCTCTGTTAAAAAGAAATTGCCCTTCATGTCTTTTTTTTCAATCTTTCTCCTCTGACCTTAAAAATACACTCCTAGTCTCGAAATCCCCCACCCTAGGGAAAAGACACCTGCCATTCACCTTATCAATACCTCTCATAATTTTATAAACATCTAAGACTGGAAGGTTTACATTTGTCAAGGGTAAAGGTAGCAGACCTTTTGCAATTTCAGGCACACAAGAGATTTGGAGGAGCTCAGTTTTAGAGGGATTGAAGTATTGAGCCCAGTCAGGAGAAACTGTACTGAATCATCAAATCTGATAGTAACAGAAGCATGACTATGGTTTCAGAAGTCATGAGGCTAGAGCAAGGGTTGAGATGAGAAATACAGATAACTAGACAGCCCTTGTATTGGAGCAGACATAGTTCTGGAAGTTTAATTCCGACTCAAATAGCATACCAAGGTTGCAATATATTGGCTCAGCCAAGATAAGCCTGACTAAGGAAACAGGCTGGAAGGGAGGGCTGATGACAATGGCTTCCTACTGTAGTAGCAAGAAAATAGATTCTCCTGCAAAGAACGTTATAACTGGGCATCTCAAATCAAACAGCAACAAATATTAGATCCCCTGTAACATCTGGGTACCCCAAAATGCATCAATGGTAATGCAGGTACATATTGCTTGAATGGAAATAAGGAATCTGTAATGAACTGGGCCATAGCTCAGTGGCAGTCAGTTCAAGAGGACATTGGCAGGTTTGAATCCTACATCATTTATGGGCTGATTACAATCCCAGTATTTCAGGACACTGCCCCATAGAGATCAGTAACTTTGGAAAGTAGATGTGAATATCCAGTGACCAACGTAAACTTGACATCTTGTCATGCAGTTCATTTTAAGAGTTTTGCTATTGCAAGAAAACTGAAAGTGACGTCAACTCAACATTACCTAATAGGAAACTAATGTGAAAATACAGAGAAGGTAAGCCTTATTTCTACCTTAACTTGACTGACAGCCCTGTGCTGTATACAAACTTTATAGTACACTTTCCACAGAATTTCAGTTATTACAGTAAGCAGCCTAAGGTTGCTTGCAATTTCATGACATGCACTCTCCCTCTTTCACTGATCCATGAAGTTCTGAGTGCCTTCCCCCTCAGACCTTGGAGAATTTCCAAACCAACTTTCAAGACTAAGTTAATTCTCCTCACAGTATCACCAGACTAAATCTTTCAGTGAATTTATGACTGAGGGTTCCTTTCCTTCAATCAGTCGACAATTTTTTCCCAGCATTGTACTTTAATCTCTTTCTGCAGATTGCAACAAATGCTAATCTCAGTGCCTTTTTCTATCTCCGTTCAAAGGGTTCTGAGACAGAAAGCCTGCAAATAACAAGAGCATGTGCCACTGGCTTTGTTTTCAGTTGTTAAACTTGAATCATAGAATTGTAGAAACATAGAAGATAGGAGCAGGAGGAGGCCATTTGGCCCTTTAAGCCTGCTCCGCCATTCTTCACAATCATGGCTGATCGTCCAACTCAACAGCCTAATCCTGCTTTCTCCCCATAACCTTTGATCCCATTTACCCAAATGCTATATTTAGTCGCTTCTTGAAAACATTCAATGTTTTGGCATCAACTACTTCCTGTGATAATGAATTCCACAGGCTCACCACTATATGGGTGAAGAAATGTCTCCTCATCTCAGTTCTAAATCGTCCACCGCAAATCCTAAACTGTCACCCCCGGTTCTGGGCATAGCCACCATCAGGAACATCCTCTCTGCGTCCACCTTGTCTAGTCCTGTTAGAATTTTATAAGTCTCTATGAGATCTCCCTTTATTTGTCTGAACCCCAGTGAAAACAATCCTAACCCAGTCAATCTCTCCTCATACTTCAGACCCACCAGCCCCGGAATCAGCCTGGTGAACCTTCGCTGCACTCTCGAGAGAGAGCAAGAGCATCCTTCCTCAGAAAAGGAGACCAAAACTGCACACAATATTCCAGGTGTGGTCTCACCAAGGCCCTGTATATTTGCAACAATGCACCCCTGCTCCTGTACTCGAAATCTCTCGCAATGATGGTCAACATACCATTTGCTTTCTTTAGCACCTGCTGCACCTGCATGCTTACCTTCAGTGACCAGTGCACAAGGACACCCAGGTCCCACTGCACACTCCCCTCTCCCAATTTACAGCCACTCAGGTAGTAATCTGCCTTCTTGTTTTTGCTTCCAAAGTGAATAACCTCACATTTATCCAAATGATACTGCATGTGCCATTGATTTACCCACTCACCTAACCTGTCCAGATCATGCTGAAGGATCTCTGCATCCTCATCACAGTTCACCCTCCCACCCAATGTCGTATCATCTGCAAACTTGGAGATGTTATGTTTTGTTCCCTCATCCAAATCACTGAGATACATTGTGAATAGCTGGGGTCCCTGTGGCACCCCATTAGTTACCGCCTGCCAATTTGAAAAGGACCCATTAATTCTCACTTTTTGTTTCCTCTCTGCCAACCAGTTTTCTATCCATCTCAATACACTTCCCCCAATCCCATTCACTTTAATCTTGCACAATAATCTCTTATGCGGGACTTTGTCAAATGCTTTCTGAAAGTCCAAATGTACCTCATTGTCATTGTCACATTGTCAACTCTACTAGTCACATCTTCATAGAATTCCAACAGATTTGGCAAGCATGATTTCCCCTTCATAAATCCATGCTGACTCTGTCTGATCCTCCCACTGCTTTCTAAATCTCTGCTGTATAGTCCTTGATAATAGATTTGAGAATTTTCCCCACTACCAATGTTAGGCTTACTGGTCTATAATTCCCTGTTTTCTATTTACCTCCCTTTTTGAATACTGGAGTGACATTAGCCAACCTCCAACCTTCAGGACTGTTCCAGAGGCTATAGTATCCTGGAAGATGACCACCACTATTTCTAGAGCCACTTCCTTAAGTACTCTGGGATGTAGATTATCAGGCCCTGGAGATTTATCCGCCTTCAATCCCATCAATTTTCCCAGCACCATTTCTCTACTAATATTGATCTCCCTCAATTCTTCCCTCTCACTAAATCTTGCATTCTCCAACATTTCTGGTATCTGATTTGTGTCCTCTTCTGTGGGGACAGCACCAAAATCTGTATTCAGTTGCTCAGCAGTTTCTTTGTGCCCTATTTTACATTCCCCTGTTTCTGTCTGTCGGGGACCTACATTTGTCTTCACCAATCTCTTTCTCTTCACGTTTAATTCTTACAGTGTGGAGATAGGCCTTTCAGCCCATCAAGTCCACACCAACCCTCCAAAGAGCATTCCACCTGACCTATTGCCCTAGTCCTGGGGAGTGCTGCCGAACAGAGAACTTGGGGTGCAAGTTCATAGTTCCTTGAAAATGGAATTGCAGGTGGACACAGTAGTGAAGAAGGCATTTGGTACGTAGAAACATAGAAAAATGTACACTTGTCTTTATGAGTCAGTACACTGAGTACAGGAGTTGGGAGGTCATGTTGTGACTGTATAGGACATGGGTTAGGCCACTTTTAGTATACTGCATTCTGTTCTGGTCTCCCTGTTATAGGAAAGTTGTTGTAAAACTTGAAAGGGTTCAGGAAAGATTAATAAGGATGTTGCCAGGGTTGGAGGGTTTGAGCTATAGGGAGAGGCTGAATAGACTTGGGCTATTTTCCCTGGAGTATCAGAGGCTGAGGGGTGACTTTATAGAGGTTTATAAAATCAATAGGGGCATGGATAGGGTGAATAGTCAAGGTCTTTCCCTGGGGTGGGGGAGTCTAAAACTAGAGGGTATAGGTTTAACATGAGAGAGGAAAGGTTTAAAAGAGATGTGAGGGGCAGCTTTTTCACACAGAGGATGGTGCATCTATGGAATGAGCTGCCAGAGGAAATGGTGGAGGTGGGTATAATTACAACATTTAAAAGCATCTAGATGGGTATATGAATAGGAAGGATTTAGAGGGATATAGGATTAGATTAATTTAGGATATATGGTCGGCACGGATGAGTTGGACCGAAGGGTCTGTTTCCATGCTGTATATCTTTATGATTCCACCCCATCCCTGTAATCCTGCAATCCACCTAACCTGTACATCCCTGGATACTATAGGCAATTTAGCACAGGCAATCAACCTAACCTGCATATCTTTGGACTGTGGGAGGAAACCGGAGCACCTGGAGGACACACATACAGACACGGGGAGAATGTACAAACTCCACACAGACAGACAGCCAAGTGTGGAATTGAACCCAGGTCGCTGGTGCTGTGAGGCAGCAGTGCTAACCACTGAGCCACCATGCTGCCCAACTTAGCATGGGAATTTCCTACAAGCATAAAAATAAAAATAAAATTTTGGGGACAGTTTGCAGGTCCAGCTGCACCAGTGTAGAGAGGAACAGAGTTATCGTTTTGAATCTGAAACGACTCTTCATCAGATGCCAAGCAGAGCTCTCAGCAGATCCTGTAATTTGATTCACTCCCATTTTACCCTTAAAGAGACAACCCGAAACATAACCATCTTATAAAACCTCACACTCACTGACAATTTTTCCACACCACTTAAGATTTATTGAAATCTTCAGCTAGATTCGCAATCTCACAAACAAAGAATGAAATCTTCCCAGATTGGAGAAATGCAGAATAGTTGAAGTCTTACATGTTATTTTTAATAATTTTCAAGTGGACAAGTACCAAAATATTTTGTCATTGACCATTAATATTCAATTAAGCTGACACAATATCTGCAAGTGGACAAAACGCTTTCAAACTGGGCCAGTTTTTAATTGGGGTTACCTGGGCATTGACCCAAATTCACAGACTTGGCTTCGGGAAGTGGCTCATGAATGCTGGCATCATGAGTGATAATAAGAGTTATTCAGCACAGACTCCATTTCTGCTTACTTAGATTTTCCTGGCATCAGCCTCAGAGTTATGATTCCTATCTCTTGGCATCCCCACTGTTTTGTTCTTGCATTCAGACAAAGAGTGATATGGACTTGGCTGGAGGCTTTGGTTAGGCTGCTGGGTGCATTGCTCCGTTAACAGATAATACAACAGATGGTTACTGTTTGTCAAGTTTGACCACACACATGAACGTCAGGCAGTATGGATGGAGAAGAGGCCAAGACGCCTCTACTGAGCACCATCCATCTGAGGCATTATGCATTGCGGCATGGAATCTACCAGTTTGTTTGTGTTTCTGAGGGGACTGGAAAAAAATAACTAGAGTTGAAATTTTTAATCGTCTTAAAGCAAGTCATTTAGCCTTTGGGCCTGTGCGATGATTCAGTTAAAGCATAGTTAATCTGCATTTTAACACCATCTACCCACTTTAGTTTCGCAACCTATAACAGCCTTGTCAAGCAAAAACCTATCCAGCTCAGGTTGGTATCTTCAATTATCACCAGTCCAAACCCACCACTGCCCATAGTACCTTGTTGGGGAATGAGTTCCAGCTGATTGCCACTATCCTTTCTATAAAGTAGTTCGACACACCGTCATAGAGATCTACAGAAAAAGGACATTCAGCTCATTGTTTTTGACTGGCATGGATATAATCACCTAACTATTCTAATCCCATTTTCAAACAGTAGGCAATTCAATGGATTATGAACAGAGGAATGAAGTCGAGAAACTTGGGAGACAGCCATTCAAACATAAATATTCACACCCACACACTCACAAGCTGCAAACCCTTCCAACACTTTTGGTGCATTGATATTTCAAACAACCAGTTCAGAAACATTATGACATATTTGGGGTGGGTGGGACTTGAACCCAGGCCTTCTGGCAATTTTCCAAAGATAGCCGAACCAATGTCCTGTACAGCCACAACATGACCCTCCTAACTCCTATACTGACTGCACTGACCAATAAAGGCAAGCGTACGAAACACTTTCTTCACCGCCCTGTCTACCTGCAACCCCACTTACAAGGGACTACAAACCTGCAACTCAAAGTCGCTCTGTTCGACAACACTCCTCAGGGCCTTACCATTAAGTGTATAAGTCCTACCCTGATTTGCCTTTCCAAAATGCAGCACCTCACATTTACCTAAACTCAATTACGTTATCATCATCAATACCCAGTTATATTTTATTCTCTTTCCATCTGAGAAACTGCAATACCAACAACTTGAATTTATATGGCATACTCAATGTAATTTAGTATGAGAAAGATCAAATAAAATGTGACTACACCATGTGAACCACCATGGCTACATTAAGCAACCACAATTAAACAAACATCCAGTTAGGAGCTAGAACAGGGATGTGCAGTGGGGAAAAGAGATGAATTTAAAAAGTCAGCTAAGGCCAGCTATGACAATCAGTTAATTGCCATCCAGTTGTTGTAAACAGGTTCTTCTACTATTTCAGAACAAAGTGCTGTTTGAGTAAGGGTGCTATGCTATTTCACCTGAAATAACTAAGATTCGCACAATATTCGGTGATCATATCATTATAGAGGAGGTATGCCAGCCATGGTTTCACTCATTATACATCAAAAAGTATTTCATTTCTCTTCTCACAAGGTGGGAAGTTGGAATAAAATAGAGTAATGTCACAAAGCTAGCAATAAACTTTGACAAATGAGCAATCATCTCAGACTTCAGAAGCAGAACATTCAACTCAATGCTGAAACGAATTAATTTTCGATAAATCTCCAAATGCTGGCAAAAGTGATTACATCTCTAAAGAATATTCTGACAGTCGAGCAATAGATTTATAAATGTTCAGTGAGAAATAATTTTTTGACTTTTGACTATTATGGAAGCAAAAAGGTGCAAACTGATTTTGCACTTTAATTCAGCAAAATGTCTTCTCATCCCTAAAAGGTGTGATGTATTGAATTAGCCTAACGCCACAAAGAAACTTCAGGCACAAATTGTGGTTTCATAACAAAATTAATTACCAACAGAAAAATTGGCAATAGCACGTTTGATTACAATCCAATTTTAGATTTGGTTTAACATTCTGAATTCCAAAATTACGTAGCAGTTTGGAATCGACAACTTCAATTGGTTGATTTGGGAATGACAAGATTCTTGGAAATTCCGTGAGGGAACACAGCTTTATGATTGTGTGATATCCTCTTAGAGGTGACATCACCTGATGACGGGGCAGCGCTATGAAAGCTTGTGATTTCAAATAAACCTGTTGGACCATAACCTGGTGTCGTGTGACTTCTGACCTTGTCCACCCCAGTCCGACACCGGCACCTTCACACCAAGGTGACATCATGACTGACTAGCCAGACTGCAAATCTATATGAAGGCTCAGAGCTGTGTGTTAAAGAACAGTCCTGATGTCAGGAGAGGTCATGAAGCAAGGGACCAGATCGAGCAATGGATTCACATGCTTCAACTTCTGCTTCAGTCTTTAAAAATTAAATTTCAACCAAAACTTTTAAAGCGGTAGCATATGTCAAAACATGAGGTTGATTGATAGTTCATTTATTTTCTCCCTCACCTCAGATGTCAACAAGTAGGCAAGCGACTGAGGAAGTTCTGAGGAAGGGTCACCGGACCCAAAATGTTAACTCTGTTTTCTCCTCCACAGATGCTGCCAGACCTGCTGAGCTTTTCCAGCAACTTTGTTTTTGTTCCTAATTTAACAATTCCTTTAGCTTGCTGGAACCTATTTTAGGTGAAGCAGAGATAGTAGGAACTGCAGATGCTGGAGAATCTGAGATAACAAGGTGCAGAGCTGGATGAACACAGCAGGCCGATCAGCATCAGAGGAGCAGGAAAGCTGACGTTTCGGGCCTGGACCCTTCTTCAGAAATGGGGGAGGGGAAGGGGGTTCTGAAATAAATAGGGAGAGAGGAGGAGGCGGATAGAAGATGGATAAAGGAGAAGATAGGTGGAGAGGAGACAGACAGGTCAAAGAGGCTGGGGTGGAGCCAGTAAAGATGAGTGTAGGTGGGGAGTTAGGGAGGGATAGGTCAGTCCAGGGAAGACGGACAGGTCAAGGGGGCGGGATGAGACTAGTAGGTAGGAGATGGGGTGGGACTTGAGGTGGGAGGAGGGGATAGGTGGGAGGAAGGACAGGTTAGGGAGGCGGGGATGAACTGGGCTGGTTTTGGGATGCAGTAGGGGGAGGGGAGATTTTGAAGCTTGTGAAGTCCACATTGATAACATTGGGCTGCAGGGTTCCCAAGCGGAATATGAGTTGCTGTTCCTGCAACCTTCAGGTGGCATCGTTGTGGCACTGCAGGAGGCCCAGGATGGACTTGTCATCCGAGGAGTGGAAGGGGGAGTTGAAATGGTTCGTGACTGGGAGGTGCAGTTGTTTGTTGCAAACTGAGTGTAGGTGTTCCACAAAGCATTCCCCAAGCCTCCACTTGGTTTCCCCGATGTAGAGGAGGCCACAACGGGAACAGCGGATGCAGTATACTACATTAGCAGATGTGGAGGTGAACATCTGCTTGATGTGGAAGGTCTTCTTGGGGCCTGGGATGGGGGTGAGGGGGGAGGTGTAGGGGCAGGTGTAACACTTCCTGCGGTTGCAGGGAAAAGTGCCGGGTGTGGTGGGGTTGGAGGGGAGTGTGGAGCGGACAAGGGAGTCACGGAGAGAGTGGTCCCTCCAGAAAGCAGAGAAGGGTGGGGAGGGAAAAAAGTCTTTGGTAGTGGGGTCAGATTGCAGATGGCAGAAGTGTTGGAGGAAAATGCGTTGGATCTGGAGGTTGGTGGGGTGGTACGTGAGGATGAGGGGACCAACTCTCTGAGGAGCATCCCACCCAGACTCACCCCATCCCTGCAAACCCCATGGCTAACACACCTAGCCTGTACATCCCTGGACACTATGGGCAATTTAGCATAGCCAATCCACCCTAACCTGCACATGTTTGGGCTGTGGGAGAAAACCCAGGCAGACACGGGGAGAATGTGCAAACTCCACACAGACAGTCGCCCAAGGGTGGAATTGAACCCGGGTCCCTGGTGCTGTGGGGCAGCATTGCTAAACACTGAGCCACTGTGCTGCCCCAATCCTTTACAATATTGTAAAGGAACACTGCGCTGTCAATTTCCAGAAAGGCTCAAAAATTATTGCTCCACTCAGGCATTTGATAGGCCTTTCTCTGAGATCGAGGACCCTCAGGCAGCGGTCCTACCCACTAAAACTGGCAACCAGAGCCCAGAAGCCCGACTGCCCAGCAAAACCTCCAGGGGTGCAGTGGTTGCTACGAGCATGACACTCATCCACGGCCTAATATCACCTCCATAACCCAGGGTAGAGGTGAGTAAAGGGTGGAGCTCGGTTGCATGGCAGGGGTTGTTCACAGCCAGGGTGGAGGTAGCTTTCAGTGGGTACCTACCCCCACTTTTCCCAGTGCTGGGTCCTTCATTCAGACACTGTGGCTTTAAATAAAGAGCTTCCTCAGGGAGTCCATAAGCAAACCTACAGGAATCTGATTGGCATGCTTACCACAGACCTCTGCCTGCCACTGGATTAACACCAACTGCCCAGTTTGGGGTCCTGGTTGGCAGTGGGGTCAGAACGTTATCTATGGCCTTCACACTATTGATTTAATCAGGCTGGAATTAGGAAGATGGCAAGTCTGCCCACATGTGTCTTCCCAAACAGAGGAGGGCATGAATGCACCCAGGGTTAGGATGCTGCACCTCTGCTTCATCAAATATTGACTGATAAAATAAATGAAAGGACTGCAGATGCTGGAAATCAGGAACAAAAACTGGAATTGCTGGAAAAGCTCAGCAGGTCTGGCAGCATCTGTGGAGAGAAATCAGAGTTAACATTTCGGGTCCAGTGACCCTTCTTCAGAAGAGCCCAATAAAGACTCAATTCCCTGCAGTTGTTGGGTCATTGGTTATTGTGGAACTCTTTGCTTTTGGACACCCAATCCCATCAAAAGAAGAACAAGTGAATCTTCAACAGGAGAAATGGTAGCAACACTGGGCTTAGTTGCTAAACAGCATTTCAATATCATTCAAACCTCTTACATCAATAAAGACCATTTGAATAAAGTACTTTGGCAATCTCCCGGTTCAACATGATGCCAAGGCAGAGAGAGAAAAGTATTAGTGCATACAACCAATTGTCCTGGTCCTTTACTAGGAATATACACTCTCACCAACAGTTTCTGGTTTGATGAGGTGAATATCAGCCTGAAGTCTGCCATGTTAGACTCTGGCAAAAGTGCTGAGTCTGTTTCGATAAGATTTTTTTATTTTTTGGCAGTTTAGATTACTCCCAAGGAAATTGTCCTATGGAGACAGATTCAAACAGTTGGCTAAATTTTCAGTAAGCTAAAACAGTCTGACACTCCGAGGCTAGCAAGTCCTGATGTATTTGGCTAATCCTATGATCCACAACACTGCTGCATATTACTTAGGCTGTTCAGCCCCTCTCCTTCCCCTGCCCTTTTGATCATCTGCTACGAAACTAAGTTTTTATTTTTGTTTGATTTGTTGCTATCGATCAAAAAGAAAATGCATCATTCAGAATGCCAAGCAGAAATATTCAGCCCTGCTGTTCTTTGAATCATCTTGAGAATAAGTTACAGCAAACAAGTTTGATCTAGACATGTACAGTTAGCAGCCCACAAGAAATGATATTACATTTTCCTATGGAGACTAACAATATAACAAGATGTGTTTCAACAATGGAGAACTGCCACTAAATTGATGATTACTACTGAACTGAACTTGACATCATAAACAATTCCAACGATAGTCTCAGGCAGGTAGTAGCTTTGGAAAGAAGGTTTTGAAAATTCTAAAGTGATTAATTACAGCATGTAGCGACCAGTCATGCAGGCTGCGTTTATTTTAATTCATTCACAGGATGTAGGCATTGTTGACTGGGACAGACATTACCAACCCATCCCTAATTGCCCAGAGGGCAGTTAAGAGTCAACCACATTGTTCTGGGTCTGGAGTCACATGTGGGCCGGACCAGGTAAGGATGGCAGTTTCCTTCCCTAAAGAACATACGTAAATCCGATAGGACTTTTATCCCTGACAGTTGACAACAGTTTCATGTTCATCATGAGACTCTTAATTCCAGTGTTTTTTAATTGAATTTACTCAGTCATTGTCTTCCCCAAAGAGTCTCCCCTTCAGAGTGGAACTCACTACTACTGTACATGGAGTAATTGAGGCGAACAAAACGGATGCAATGAATAAAAAAAAACTGGACAAACACACAGGGAAAGAGAAGAGTGGGAAGATATGCCAATAGAATTAGAGGAAGTATAGTCAGTGGAAGTTCATGTGGAAACAGGTTTACGTTAGTAACAAAAACAGAAATTGCTGGACAAAATCAACAATTCTGGCCACATCTATGAAGAGAAACATCATTAATGTTTCAAGTCATCGAAAGAATCATAGAATCCCTACAGTGTGGAAGCTGGTCATTCAGCCCATCAAGTCAGCACCAACGCTCTGAAGAGCAGCCCACCCAGACCCATACCCCTCCCCTATCCCTGGGACCATGTATTTCCTAAGGCCAATCCTCCATAACCTGCACATCTTTGGACTGTGGGAGGAAACCGGAGCACCCACAGGAAACCCACGCAGACACAGGGAGAATGTGCAAACTCCACGCAGACAGTCAACCGAGGGTGGAAATAAACCCAGATACCTGGCACTGTGAGGCAGCAGTGCTAACTGCTTAGCCACTGTGCCATCCACACAGAATGCATTAATTTACATAACATACTCCAAATAGCAAGTAATAATTCTTTGAAGCTAAATTGTACAATTTCACTGCCAGAAAAGAATGGTAATTGATACCAGGTATATCAATGAAAACAAGAGTCGATCTCCAACTCTTCCCAGCGTTGTTGATGACCTATGCTGTGAAATGGAGGGTTTTGTCTAAATTTATCAAGAATTTCACTTAAAGCACAATATGATTACATGATTAATTACATTATACCAGACTCTAATTTACAAATCTGTTGGCATATCTTTTAAAGTAAAGTACTTTCAAAGCAGCATTTGGGTGAATTCCAATCCGCGATAGGTGCAACAGCATTTGGTGATTATTTAACAATATCTCCCACTACATAGTATGGGAGGAGGCCGTTCAGCTCTTCATACTATGCCGACTCTTTGCAAGAGCTGCCAAATTTGTTCCAATCCCCTTGCACTTTCCCTAAAATTGTCTAAATTTATTTTCAAAAGGGAATTGGTAAAATTGAAACAAAATTAATACTGCATCTAATTCCACGCTTTGTTCAGGTAGACATCCCAGATCATGACTCACTATGGAAAGAAAAGAATCACATCTCTCGTTCCTTTCAATTATGTTGAATCAGTGTTTAAAGTAAAAAGGGATAGGCGATGGCCTACTGATATTATCGTTAGATTATTAATCCAGAAACTCAGCTAATATTCTGAGGACCCGGGTTCAAATGCTGCAAAGGAAGATGTTGGAATTTATATTCAATAAACATATCTGCAATTAAGGATCTCTTGATGACCATGAAACCATTGTCGATTGTCAGGAAAAACTCATCTGGTTCACTCATGTCTTTCAGGGAAGGAAATCTGCCATCCTCATCTGGTCTGGCCTAATTGTAACTGCAGACCTACACAATGTGGTTGACTCTTAATTGCCCTCCAAAATGACCTAGCAAGCCATTCAATAATACCAATCGCTACAAAGTCTCTTCAAGGGCAACTAGGGATGGGTAACATGTGCTGGTCAGCCAACGACGGCCACATTCCACATAAGTAAAAAAAATGTTTCAATGATTTCATAATCCTATCAGGATGAAACCAACTTTTGGACTTGCAGGGACATTTAAAGATTTGCTGTCAAAGTATTCGTGGCATCTTTATATGGAATTACACACTACAATTCTAATCATGTTGCTTTGCTGTCAACATGAGCTGACAAAAACACCCAGGAGATCTCAGAGACCTGTCTGAAATGCTAAACTTTCTCTTTCTACTTCAGTATACATCTGATTGAAATGTTCCACCAGAGCTGACAAAATAATAACCATGATCTTGATGACTGAAGGGTGCTTACTTCATTAAGAAGTACGAATGAAATTTACAACTCATTGAAAGGCTGATTAAACTGGGCTCACTACAATGTTATTAAGCAAGAAACTGGAGGCAAGCATACTGATTGATGGGAACAAAAACAGGAATTGCTGGAAAAACTCAGCAATTTCTGCTTTTGCCTCTGATTTCCAGCATTCGCAGATCTTTCGGTTTCCAATTCATGGGAAGGTGGCCTGAATCCAGAGAAATGCACTTCCTAAGTTTTGAAATTTGAGGAGGCAGTAGTGCAATGGTAATGTCACTGAAGTTACTATCCAAAACCCCAGGCTAATGTTACAGCTTTGAATCCTGCTATGACAGATGTTGAAATTTGAGTTCAATAAATACCTGGAATGAACAGCTGGTCTATTGTAAACACTCAATTGTTATCAAAACCCACCTGGTTCACAAGTTCCCTAAGGGAAGGAAATCTGCCGTCTTTAGTATATCTGTCTGACGTGTGACTCCAAACCCACTTCAATGTGGGCTAACGCTCAACTTCCCTCTGGGCAATTAGGAATGAGCAATAAATAATCTCCAGTGAAAGAATCCCAAGCCCCATTTATTTCTTTCGCTATTACTGTCAACACAGAGGATTGGGTCCCCGGTTGTAACACATTGCTGCTGTTTTAAATTTGAAGAGTTCACTTCAGCCTTTCAATAGTGCAAAAGGCACATGGGGTAAGGTCCCTACCTGCGCTGGGAGATGAGCCAAGTGTGGGCGTTTAAGTATATAAATCATAACTTTTTGCATCCTTAAAATCTAAAACCGTGGGTAAGGGAAGGCTAGACATTTAAGGGCTATATTTCTTTATTTTTCTTTTGAGCCTAAGGAAAGTGTAAACAAGCTCTCTTAGTGCTGTAGATACTTAATCTAATTAAACTAATTAAGTAAACTGGTTCGTCTGTTTCTTGTGGAAGGACAGGCCCTATACTATAAACGCTAGGCCTCAAGTGCTGCCAGTAAAGAAAGTGACTGGCAAGGGTGCCCAAATGCTGGGAACTGAGCTAAGTTTGGGAGCTTAGGTAAGTTGGGCATGTGTCTTGCTCCAGCCATTTTTGCCAGGAGCTGCTTTGTGATCGAGGTGCTGCTGGTTAGATCTAAGAGCAGGAGTAGGTAAATAGCAGGCTTTGTCAAGGAGGGTGAGCAGCAAAAAGGTAAGGATAAGGTAAGAGATAACAAGGTGTAGAGCTGGATGAAAATGAAGAAGGGTCCAGACCCGAAACATCAGCTTTCCTGCTCCTACAATGCTGCCTGGCCTGCCGTGTTCATCCAGCTCTACACCTTGTTATCGCAGATTCTCCAGCATTGGCAGTTCCTGCTATCTCAGGATAAGGTAAGACCTTTATTTTTGTCGAAGGGGTAGAGCTGTTAGTCAGTGGAGTGCTGTGCTCCTCCTGTCAGATGTGGCAGGTCAGGGAGCAGTCTAGTGTTCCCTGGCAACTACATTTGCAGGAAGCGTGTCTGGCTGCAACTCCTCACAGACTGGATGGATCGGTTGGAGCAGCAAGTGAACACACTGAGGATAGTACAAGAGGCAGACAGTGTGACAGATTGTAGCTTCAGGGAAGTGGTCCCACTGCAGGTGCAGTCAGGTAGGAGGGTGAGCACCAGGAGAGGTATGCAGGTAGTGCAGGACTCTCTTGTGGGTATCCCCCTCTCAAATAAGCATACCGTTTTGGATACTGTTGGGGTGGATAGCCTCTCAGGTGAAATAGCAGCAGTAGACAGGTCTTTGGCAAAGTTCAAGTGAGCAATTGTGTTAGGGGGACTCCATAGTCAGGGGCACAGACAGGATGTATCTGCAGTCACAAGTAAGGCTCCAGGATAGTGTGTTAACTCCCCAGTGCCAGGGTCATGGACATCTAGGAGCAAATTCTCAAAAGGAGACCATGAGCAGCTGGAGGTTGTTGCGTACATTGGTAGCATTAACATAAGTAGGAAAAGGGCTGAGGTCCCATTCAGTAAATATTGGGAGTTAGGAGGGAGGTTAAGAAGCAGGACCTCAAGGAAAGTAATCTCTGGATTACTCCTGGTGACACGTGCCAGTGAAAGTGGGAATAGGAGGGTAGGGCAGATGAATGCCTGGCTAAGGAGCTGGTGCAGGGGACAGGAATTCAGATTTTTGAATCATTGGGATCTCTTCTGTGGCAGAGTGACCTGTACAAGAGGGACAAGCCACACCTGAACCGGAGGGGGATCCATATCCTGGAGGGGAGATTTGTGAAAGCCATTCAGGAGGGTTTAAACTAGTCTGGCAGGGGATGGGCAGTAGTGAGACAAAAGGGAAGGTGGAGTCTGTTACAAACGTTGAAGCCAGCACGTTAAATAGATGAGGCAGATAAGAGCAAGGCAGAGAATGAGGGAAGTCTGATGAATTAAACTGCATTTATTTCAATGCAACAGGCCTGACAAATAAAGCAGATGAACTCAGGGCATGGATGGGAACGTGAGACTGGGATATCATAGCAATTACAGAGACGAGGCTCAGAGATGGCTCAGCTCAATGTTCCGGGGATACAGAGGCAAGAGGAAGGATAGAAGGGAAGGCAAGAGAGGAGGGGGAGTGGTGCTTTTGATGAGAGAAAACATCACCACAGTGCTTATAGAGGATATTCCTGAGGATCGTCCAGTCAAGCTAACAGGGTGGAACTGAGAAATAAGAAGGAGTTGACCACTTTGATGGGATTGTACCATCAGCCTCCCAGTAGTCAGCAGGAAATCGAGGAGCAAATATATAGGGAGACCTCAAATAACTGTAAGAATAACAAGGTTGTAAAAGTAGGGGAATTTAACTTTCCAACCATAGACTGGGACTGTGACAGTGTTAAGGGCTTGGATGGGGGAGAATTTGTTAAGGGTGTTTCAGAAAGCTTTCTCAATCAATGTGTAGATGGTCCTCCGAGAGAGGGGGCAAAACTGGATCTCCTCTTGGGAAATAAGGCAGGGCAAGTGACTTAGGTGTTAGTAGGGGAGCATTTTGGGACCAGTGACCATAATACTATAACTTTTAAAATAGTTATAGAAAAGGTAAGGAAAAACTGTGGATGCTTTTTTTTCCTTCATTCATTCACAGGATGATGGTATCGCTGTCCAGGCAGTGTTTATTGCCCATCCCTAATTGCCCAGAGGGTAGTTAAGAGTTAACCACATTGCTGGGGGTCCAGGGTCACATGTAGGCCAGACCAGGTAAGGATGACAGCTTCCTTCCCTAAAGGACATTAATGAACCAGGTGGGTTTTTCTTGACAATTGACAACAGATTCATGATCATCATTAAATTGTTAATTTCAGATATTTTTATTGAATTCAAATTCCACCTTCTGCCATGGCGGGATTCACACCAGTGACCCCAGAATGCTATTGGGTCACTGGATTAACAGTCCAGTGATAATATCACTAAGCCACTGCCTCTCCTGTAAATCAGGAACTAAAACAAAGTTGCTGGAAAAGCTCAGCAGGCCTGGCAGTATCTGAAGGAATAAGGTAAGGCCTGGACCACAAGTTAAAGTTCTAAACTGGGACAAGGCCAATTTTGATGGTATTAGACAGGAACTTTAAAAAGTTGATTGGGGGCGGCTGTTGTTAAGGTAAAGGGGCATCTGGCTCATAGGAGACTTTCAAAAGTTAGATAACGAGAGTTCAGGGATAGCATGTTCCTGTTAGTGTGAAGGGAAAGGCTGGCAGGACAGAACACTGGATGATGAGATATTGAGACACTGGTCAAGAAAGAGGAAGTATATGTCAGGTCTCGACAACAGGGATCAAGTGAATCCCTTGAGAAGTATAACGGGTGTAACAGTACACTGAAGAGGGAAATCAGGAAGGCAAAAAGGGGACATGAGATAACTTTGGCAGATAAGGTTAAGGAGAATCCAAAGAGATTCCACAAGTATATTAAGGGCAAAGGGGTAACGAGGGAGAGAATAGGGCTAAGTAAAGATCAGCGAGGCCATTTATATGGTGGAACCACAGGGGATGGGTGAAAATCCACTTCAGTATTTACTGTGGAGAAAGACATCCAGACTAGGGGACTTAGGGAAATAAATAGTGAGGTCTTAAAAAGAGACCACATCACATAAGAGGAGCTGCTGGAGGTCTTAAAACATATAAAGGTAGATAAATCCCAGAAACCTGATCAAGTGTATCCCAGGACATTGTGCAAAGTAGAAAGGAAATTGTGGAGCCACATGCAGAGTTATTTGTATGATTGACAGGTATGGTTGAGGTGCCAGGATATTGGAGGGTGGTTAATGTTGTGCCATAATTTAAGAAAGGCTGCAGGGAATTGCCAGGGAACCATAGACTGGTGAGTCTGATGTCAGTGGTAGGTAAGTTATTGGGGGGGATTCTCAGAGTCAGGGTCTACATGCACTTGGAAAGGCAAGGACTGATTAGGGATAGTCAGTATGGCCTTGTGCTTGGGAAATTGTGTCTCACTAACTTAACTGAATTTTTATGAAGAGGTGACCAAGAAGATTGATGAAGTCAGAGTAGCAGACATTGTCAACATGGGCTTTAGTGAGGCCTTTAACAAGGTTCCACACGGTAGACTGGTTAGTAAGGTTAGATCACATGGGATCCAGGGAGAACTAGC
Source organism: Rhincodon typus (assembly GCF_021869965.1). Classification (NCBI taxonomy): domain Eukaryota; kingdom Metazoa; phylum Chordata; class Chondrichthyes; order Orectolobiformes; family Rhincodontidae; genus Rhincodon; species Rhincodon typus. Next base: position 49,182,289 of record NC_063351.1, on the reverse strand, counting down.
CAATTGGATAAAAAATTGTCTTAAAGGTAGGAGACAGAGGTGATGGATGGTTGCTTTATGGACTTCTGGCCTGTGACCAGCGGTGTGCCGTAAGGATCAGTGCCGGATCCACTGTCTTTCGTCCTTTATATAAATGATTTGGATGTGAGCACAGGAGGTATGGTTAGTACGTTTGCAGATGACAGCAAAGTTGGTGGTGTAGTGGACAGTGAAGAAGGTTACCTCCGAGTACAACGGGACCTTGATAACCCGGATCAGTGAGCTGAGGAGTGGCAGTTGGAGTTTAATTTAAATGAATGTGAGGTGCTGCATTTTGATAAGACAAACCAGGGCAAGACTTAGAGATAGTAAGAACTGCCGATGCTGGAGTCAGAGATAACACAGTGTGGACCTGGAGGAACACAACAGGCCAGGCAGCATCAGAGGAGCAGGAAAACTGACGTTTTGGGTCGGGACCCTTCCTAACCCAAAATGTTAGCTTTCCTGCTTCTCTGATGCTGCCTGGACTGCTGTGTTCCTCCAGGTCCATACTGTGTTATCCCAGGGCAAGACTTACACAGTTTGTGGTAGGGCCCTCGGGAGTGTTGTCCAACAGTGAGACCTGGAGTGCAGCTATGTAGTTCCTTGGAAGTTGAGTCATAGGTAGACAGGGTGGTGACGAAGATGTTTGGTAATTGCCTTCATTGGTCAGAGCATTGAGTATTGGAGTTGGGACAACATGTTACAACTGTACAGGACATTGAGAAGGCCTGGAGTACTGTGTACAATTCTGGTCACCATGCTGTTGGAAGGATGTTACTAAAGTGGCAAGAGTACAAAAAAGATTTACACATGATGTTACTTAGACTGGAGGCTTTGAGTTATAACGAGAGACTGGATAATCTGGGGCATTTTTTCCCGAGAGTGTAGGTGGCTGAGAGGTAGCCTTATAGAGGTTTATAAAATCATGAAGGACTTAGATAAGGTGAATAGTTAAAGTTTTTACCCCAGTTTAGGGGAGTCCACAACTAGAGGGCATAGAATTAATGAAGGATTTTTAAAGGGTCCTAAGGAGCAACATTTTTACAGAGGGTGGTGAATGAGCTGCCAGAGGATGTGGTGGAGGCAGGTACAATTACAACATTTAAAAGGCATTTGGACAGTACACGAATAGGAAAGGTTTAGAGGGATATGGGCTAAATGCAAGGAAATGGGACTAGTTCAGTTTAGGAAACCTGGTCAGGACAGACAAGATGGTCCGAAGGGCCTGTTTCCATGCTGTTTGACTCTATGTTGCCATAGAAGATAAGAAGGGTTAAAACAAGAAAGTAACCCAGCCATCTAAACAAACATAGTGCCTCTCAGTTAATGTTGTTCATGGGCTAACCACATAGGTGGGGCAACACCTTAATGGACCAGATCTATTTCATCCACTTTTGCTTGCTTCCACACGCAGGCAGAAAAATACAAACAAAAGGTTGTTCCTTTTGACGAGTCCCCCCAACGAGGTAATGTCCATCACCAAGCTTCGTTCTCGGTCCACATTCAGCAAATTGTTCCGACCTCACAAGCTGCATGATGCGGCGACGCTTATAAAATGGCGCCCAGGGCCGTGTCACGCGGTGGGGTAGAAGCTTCTGGAAGGTGCAGTCATGAAGTGTGGGCCACCAGCTGCCAGCCACATGCGGTTTAAAAACCACCGGCCGCACGCTGCATCACAACATTACTTTCCGAGCAGCTCCTCTCCTCCAGCAGTAAATTCACAAGGCCCTCAGCACAGAGACACCAAAACAAAAGCCACAATATCTACAGGTAAAGGAGTGTGAATTCTGATTAGAGAGATACAGACAGAATAGAGGCAAATGGTTTTTAGTTTTAGAAAGCCAACATGTGACAACGCAGACTTGGTGGGCCGAAGGGCCTGTTCCTGTGCTGTACTGATCTTTCAAAACCGAAAGAACTGCGGATGCTATACATCAGGAACAAAAATGTAAGTTGCTGGAAAAGCTCAGCAGGCCTGGCAGCATCTGTGAAGAGAAACCAGAGTTAACATTTCAGGTCTGGTGACCCTTCCTCAGAACTGATGGTAGCTAGGAAAATATCAGTTCATATGAAGAAGGTAGGGTGGAGGGAGGGGGTAAGGAGTAAACAATAGATGGGGATAGAGCCCAAAAAGAGAGAAGGACAGTTGGACAGACAAAGGAGTGGATAGCAGACACTTTTAGTGGCTAACAATGGGTTGTGTGTAATGGCAGGCTATGTGGTAACAAGGCCTGGTCTGTGGGGTAGGGGGTTGGGACATGAGAGAGTTTAGGTTCTAAAATTATTGAACTCAATATTGAGTCCAGAGGGCTGTAGGGTCCCCAAGCGGAAAATGAGGTGCTGTTCTTCCAGCTTGCGTTGAGCTTCGCTGGAACACTGCAGCAAGCCAGAGGCAGAGATGTTGGCCAGGGAGCAGGGTGGTGCGTTAAAGTGGCAGGCAACAGGTAGTTCAGGGTGTTCGTTGCAGGCAGAGCGTAGATGTTCTGTGAAGCAGTCACCCAGACCACATTGTGAGCAGCTAATGCAGTAGACCACATTGTGTGAAGTGCAGGTAAAGTGCTGCTTCACCTGGAAGGTATGTTTGGGCCCTTGGATACTGGGGATGGAAGACGTAAATGGGCAGGTGTGACACCTTCTGCTGTTGCAGGGGAAGGTGCCATGGGGCTGTTGGGGAGCGTTGGGGGTGAAGGAAGAGTGGACCAGGTGTTCCCAAGGGAACGGTCCTTGCAAAAGGCGGACAAGAGCTTCCAGTTGCCCGCCACTTTAACGCACCACCCTATTCCCTGGGCCAACATCTCTGTCTCTGGCTTGCTGCTGTGTTTCAGTGAAGCTCAGGGCAAGCTGGAAGAACAACATCTTATTTTCTGCTTGGGGACCCTGCAGCCCCCCGGACTCAAAATCAAATTCAATAATTTTAGGGCCTGAGCTGTCCTAGCCCCTAAATCCACACACCAGGCCTTGTTATTACATAGTCTGCCATTACACACTACCCACTGTTACCGAGTAACAGCTTCCATTAACAGCTATTCACCCTCCTAGCCAGATTGTTATTTACTTCTTTGTCTATCCAACTGTTCTTCTCTCTCTTCGGGCTCTATCCCTACCTATCCTTTATTCCTTACCCCCTTCCCTCACCCTACCTTCTGTGTATAAAACAACATTTTCCTAGCTACCATCAGTTCTGAGGAAGTGTCACTGGACCTGAAGCATTAACTCTGATTTCTCTTCACAAATGCTACCAGACCTGCTGAGCTTTTCTGGAAACTTCTGTTTTTGTTCCAGTACTGTTCTTTGTTGACATCCTATTCTAAAATGCATATCAACCAAAACAGTTCTTTATTCCTCAAACCACTTAATACCGTAATTACAGACTCAGTTATCCAAACACCCAATTATCTGAGGTAATTTTTCTCTTCAGTAGTCCAGATAATCTAAAGTGTGCTACAGATCTTGTCAATTTGGGACGATGAGCTGCAGCTAAAACCCATTATTACTGTCAGTCTCAGAGGCAAAGGATCCTGATACATTGAAGTCATGTGCTTTGAGATGTGGTTTACTGGTTTATAATTATTCTATGCCCTACAAAACCGAGGAATTAGTGAATGTTTATTCATCTTATTAGCTTGCTCTTTTCTCTTATGCTTTGATGGAAAAGGGCATCATGGGGACAGCACTAACCCAGAGCTACCTTCCAAGTCACACATCATCTTGACATGGAAATATCACAGTTACTTCATCATCTCACACACACAGCAACATTCCTCAAACAGCAAGATGACCCCAAACTGTTGAGCTCTTTTAGGGATGATGACTGGTCAGCACACCAACGAGAAGTTTTTTTTTGAAATAGACCCATGTTCATATCATTCTGCGGCAGGGACTCAGCTACAAATCTCCAGAAAAGATCACATCTCTAATTGCGCAGAGCTGCTTGAGGATGGCACCAGAGTATTGGTCTAGATAATGACCTTGAATCTCTGAAACAGAGTTTGAGAAGTCATGCATCTTATATCCTAGATTCTGAGGAGGCTTGACAAGGTAGATCAGGATTGCCATTTACTCTCGGTGGCAAATCCGAACCGGGGGCACTGTTGAAAAATAAGAGGTCTTCCATTTAGGGTAGAGATGAGGATTTCATATCTCGGAGGGCTGGTAACATTTGGAATTCTCTTCCCAGACCGCAACGGAGGCTGGGTCATTGTGTGTATTCAAGGTTGAGCTTGACAGATTTTTCATTGATAAAGTTATAGGGTTGGGGCAGTTAGGAAAATGGATTTGAGGGAACTATCAGATCAGCCATGAACTTATTGACTAGTAGAGCAGACTCGAATGATTTGTCAGCTTAGTCCTGTTCCAATTCCTCACGTTCTTATCTGTTGAGGTCAGAGCACTACGAAGCGGCCATAGCTAGCACTGGGCACTGCTCAGATCAATGTATTTTTGTTACTCATTTGACAGTACTTAGTTAGAAATCACATGACTCTAGGTTATAGTCCAACAGGTTTATTTGAAATCATAAGCTTTTGGAGCACCAGTCCTGAAGGGGCAGCACCTCGAAAGCTTGTGATTTCAAACAAACCTGTTGGATTGTAACCTGGTGTCGCGTGACTTCTGACCTTGTCCACCCCAGTCCCACACCGACACCTCCACATCATTTGACACAACTTAGCATTAGTCATCTATCCCAAGCATACACTTCCTTCAGTGAATGCAGAGAAATTTGTTCAAAACCAAGCTGGTTGTATTATGAAATCAGCTCTTCTTAACAAAGGTTGTGTTTTCCTATATGTTCAAGCAACAGCGATGTTTATTGCAGTAATGGAGATGGACAGTCAACAAATAGGGCTTCATTAGCTGGCACGCAGATGTCTAATTCACTTAGCTACAGAAAGTGGTCCAAAGGTGCTAGCTGTCTGCTGTGCAGAAGTTGTCTTACTTAATTCAAAGGAAAAAAGGAAGGCAAAATTGGCTGAAGGCAAGATGCAGGGAGTCTTTCATGCACGTAGACCACAACACAGCAAACATTCAGCTCCTTCCATTCAGGAAGCCACTTCAATTGCACTTTACATAATCTTCTGGATTTCACTGCTGAGAACAAGCACTGTTTTCACAGGGTGAGCCTAACCTTGAGAATTGTTTGGTACCTAACATTTTCTTCCAAACACTGCAAAGGATTATTGCATCCCAATGCAGTTTTGTTGGACATTGCACTGATATGCTAAAAGAGTGAGCCAAGCAGACCCAGGGGAGAGAATGGCCTAGGGGTATTATTGCTGGACTGTTAATCCAGAGACCCAGATATTGTTCTGGGGACCCAGGTTTGAATCCTGCCATGGCAGATTGTGGAATTTGAATTCAATAAAAATCTGGAATTAAGAGCCTAATGATGACTGTGAATCCATTGTTAATTGTTGGAAAAGCCAATCTGGTATCATTGTTGTCTTTTAGGGAAGGAAACTGCCATCCTTACCTGGTCTGGTCTACATGTGATGCCAGACCCACAGAAATGCAGTTGACTCTTAAATGTTCTGTGGGCAACGAAGGATGTTCTGGCCAGTGATGCCCACATCCCATGAATGAATACAAAAAAACAAAAACATCTCAGACGTACTCCTTACTTTGTGGGATAGGGTCGGTCATTTATTGCCCTCAATGTGTCGATGTGGGGAAGAGATGGAGACAGCAGTGTTCTCAAGCTGAAGCATGAATCAGTAAGGGAACATACATGGGGTAATTGATAGCAACCAGATTGGGTTTGCCTATGATGCATTTCAGATTTAAATAGACTGCTTTTCTTCAAGTAATAAGCTCACAGATGCACATTGGCCCATCTAGGCAAAGGAACAGGTGGCTGATGGCACCTACATGGCACAGCAGTGTTCCCACATCCATAAAAACAAACAGAAGAAAGAAACAGTTGGGAAAAGTATTGTAATAAGCTGTAAGTTTGCCAAAACTCTGGGATTGATCTGGAGTCTTGAGGAATCCAAGACCAGCTTGTTGGACTTAGCTACAGGCAACCAAGGGGTGGAAATGTGGTTGGACAGGATTTGGGGCGGGATAAGAGATTTAAAATTGTAATTTTTTTTTCTTTTCATCCTCTGTGAATTTTTTTTTATTATCGACACAAAGATGGGAAAACAATAAAAAACAAAATGTCTGGGTGGGAACTTGCATGCTTGGTGGATTACCCAGGGTACATACAGGGAAAGGGTAGGGGGGTAGGTCAGGGTGGGATTCTCTTCAGAGGTTCAGTGCTGACTCAATGGGCTGAATGGTCTCTCTGCATTGTTGACATTCTATGATTCTATGGATGAGGTAGTCAGAGGGAGGATTTTCCCCACATATTTTCTAATTCCAGCATCAGGACCAAATGGAGAACAGCCATCCACATGTGATTTTCTCTAAATTGGCTCGTTAGTGGCCAAATGAGGCCTTTTCATCTAATTGGGAGAGTAGCCAAGACTAGCCCAGGAGGGTTGATGGAAAGGAGGCAAAAGGAAGACAGAAATTGCCAACACTCTGGAGGTCCCCTCACTTCAACTTTCTGAAGTTTTAAGAAAAGCATTTCCTGAAAAGCTGGGTCACCACCAAACAGAGACAAACCATCCACAGTGGGGCCTGCAGCTGCAATGGCAATGGGGCAGATGGGAGAGGGGGTGAGGGTCCTCGTAACATCCTTTAACCCTGCAAACCCCGCCCTCCCCTTCACCATACCCCAACACGAGACAAACTCTACCTGGCTCAGGACCCAACACCTTGGAAGATCTGAAGACCAACTGGAAAAGTCATGTGGATCACTGAAAATCGGCCTACTTGGGCCAATGGGGAGGCAGTAACGTAATGGTATTATCACTAGGCTGATAATCCAGAGACCCAGACAATGCTATGGGAGCCCGCATTCAATCCATGTCATGACAGATGATGAAATTTGAATTCAATAAAAATCTGTAATTAAAAGTCTCATGATGACAATGAATCCATTGATGATGGTTGGGTTATCTGATTGTTTAGAGGAAGCAATGGCCTAGTGGTATTATTGCTGGACTGTTAATCCAGAAACCCAGATAACATTCTGTGGACCTGGTTTCCAATCCTGCCAGAGCAAATTGTGGAATTTGAATTTAATAAAATATCTGGAATTAAGAGTCTAACGATGACATTGAATTCATTGCCGATTGTTGGAAACACCCATCTGGTTCATTAATGCCCTTTAGGGAAGGAAGCTGCCATCCTTACCTGGTCTGGCCCACATGTGACTCCAGACCCACACTAATGTAGTTGCTTCATAACTACCCTCAGGGCAATTAGGGATGGTCAATAGATGATGGCCTGGTCAGCAACACCATCATGCCGTGGATGAATAAAAAGAAATCAGCAGTATGACTTGGAGAAAAAATAACAAAGACAGACAGCAAATCTGAAAAGAAACATGTTGGTTGTTCTGGGCTGCATTTTGAAATATACACAATAGTTTGGTTGGGCACACATCATTGGGCAGTTGACATTAATGGAAGGATAACCCCGTCACCGCCACCCCCCCACCGCCCCCACCCACCCACCCACACACACACACACACACACACACACACACACTCCAGATACTGATGTGACTTGGCCAATGCTGTCTATCTCATCTGCTGTAGGCAAGGATGCCCCAAGGCATGGTATATTGGCAAGACCATGCAGACACTACAACAACGGATGAATGGGCACCATGCAACAATTGCCAGGCAGGAACGTTCCCTCCAAGTCGGGGAACACTTCTGCAGTCAAGAACATTCAGCCTCCGATCTCCGGGTAAATGTCCTCCAAGGCAGCCTTCAAGGTACACATCAACGCAGAATCACCAAGCAGTAATTGACAGCCCAGTTCCGTACCCATGAAGATGACCTCAACCATAATCTTGGGCTCATGTCGCACTACATGTGACCCTACCACACTGTTCTGTACCTGTAAAATCTTCCTACTGTCCTGTTTTGACACCATCACCTCAATAACTTGTTATGATCTCTCTACCTTAATTAGTTTGTACAGTTTTGGATTTCTTGTTACTTTGGTTAGACCCTCGGCATGCAATTCTTATACTTATCATGATATTCCAGCCACTTGGTTTGTCTCCAGTGCGACTTTATTTTTAATTCTTTGTAGTTGTCTCTCTGCCTCAATTAATCAGATTATAGGTCATCTCCTCATCTGTTATTCAGCTGTTGACACTTTACTCAAACCATCTGACACTTTTGATCACCCGCAGAGACTTGTTATTCGACACTCCACTCACACCATTTGTATGATCTTTCAATCTGACTGGCTATAAATTCTGTTCCTGTGTGCTCCTCTTTACTCAACCTGACCAAGGGGTTACCTCCAAAAGCTGGTGATTTTGAATAAACCTGTTGGACTATAACCTGGTGTCGTGTGACTTCTGACCAAATACTGAGTCTAAGAGCTTGAGCACAAACTTGATGGCTGGGATTTTGTTTCACGTTCACTAGCTGGAGATGGCTGGTTCTGAGGTTCTGAGGATTTGTCCAGCAAGGGCCATCCAAAAGGCCATCGACCTGCAGGCTTAAGTTGATCACATTTGGATATAATTTTGAAAATTTGTCTCCTCGGGCATTCTAACTCTGCGAGATCTTGAACAATTTTTCTTCAGAAGGTATTAATCTCTTGTATCACCTTGAAAGCTGAAATTGAGTCACTTCAAAGTCTTTGTACAATTTATAATCAGGATCCTTGAAGAGAGTTTGGTATTTTTCCTTCTACTGTACATTTCCAAGGGCATTATCATTGGTTCTATGAATGGATCGTTGCTCAGAAACACAAACGGTGCTTACACTTTCCATTAGTATTAAAGGCCATTTTTGATGTCAGCAGGGTCCCAAGACAATGCACAAATGCATTGGGCAATAGAAATGTTGGGCCAAAGAAGGGAAGACCAAAGGATTGGACAAAGAAGTGTGTTTTAACATGGGTCTTAAAATGAGGAGAGAGTAATGAAGGACCTAGGCAAAGAATTTCAGGGCATAGAATTTCCTCTGGTGTAGATATAGGCCTTATTGATGGGGCAAAGACAAGGACAGAGGGGAATGTGCAAAAGGCTAATCTCAAGAGAATTGAGAGTTTGGAAAGTTATAGGAAGGAAGAGCAAGTATAACAGAAATTGCTGGAGAAACTCATCAGATCTGGCAACATCTGTGGAGAGAAAGCAGAGTTAATGTTTTTAGTCAGATGTTCTGTTGAAGAGTCACTGGACTCAAAACATTAACCCTATTTCTCTTCCCATGGATGCTGTGCGAGCTGCAGAGTTTCGACAGAATTTCTGTTTCTGTTTCAGGTCTCCAGCATCTCTTTTGTTTTGTGCAAGTATAATGGCTTGATTTTCTTAAAAAAGATTCTGTCCCTCTGTTTATATGGTCCGATGCCTTGTTTGTCTTCATACTGCACACAAGCCAATTGTTTAATTGGTTTATTGCTATTAACTTCAGATCTCTTTCCTCATCAGCTGCAGGACAATTCTCTCTGGTGCATTTGTTTTTCAGGATTTTTTAAAAGAAAGAATTTGAGGAAATGTTGCATTGATACATTGCTAGGAATGAAAAAGTGATTCTTCTGGGCCATGAATAATAAGCCATCCATGAGAGTGTCCCAGCAATCGGGAAACATTCCATAGTCATTACACTGAAAATGTCTTTAACTGATTATTTGGACTGCAAATTAAAGGGGGTGAGGCAAAGATTGAGATATAAATTGTTGTGGAGCATTTGAATGTTATACTGGCTGTCAAGTATCTAAGGAACGATCTGCAAGGGTTTTAGAAAAACTATGATGTCAAAAATGCTGAAGCGAGAGTTTGACAGTCGCCTTGTTTAAGTCAAAGGGGATGTATCATTGTGCAAAAAGTGTATTTAATACAGTGTGGATCAAGGGCATCGAATCCTAAATGTTGTTCTGTGGCTCTATGAACTAAGTTAGCCCAAATTATTCTGTTGAGACTTCAATTGTTTCACCAGTCAGATTCTAAGTGTTTGAACGGCCATTTACAGTTAGCCCACTCAGATCATCAGAAGGTGGTATTGTTAGATCTTTGGCTGCAGTGGATGCAGAGCAGCATTAAGTAACTATTTTAAAAGAGAGAAGTTGAGAGAGGTTGAATGAGAAACAGACAGAGAATGATTGAACCCACTGAACCAGAGAATGTTCCTAAGGCTGACCACAGTCAGTAAAAAACAGATGTTACCTTATTTTCATTCACTTTGCCTAATAATTAGCCATTTCACCTATTTTTGTACAAACTGAATTTACAACTAGTGAAGTCAAAAGAAGCTTGGCTGACAGGCAGGAATATGGATATAGAGTCATAGAGTGGTACTGGAAAGAAACAAAACCTTCAGTCCAACTTGTCCATGCTGACCAGATATCCTAAACTAATCTAATCCGATTTACCAGCATTTAGCTTATATCCTTCCAAACCCTTCCTATTCATGTACCCATTCAGATTTCTTTTAAATGCTGTAATTGTACCAGTCTCCACCACTTCCTCTAGCAGTTCATTCCATACACGCACCACCCTCTGCATGAAAACGTTGCCCCTTAGGACCCTTTTAAATCTTTCCCCTCTCACCTTAAACCTATGCCCTTCTAGTTTTGGACTCCGCTAACATAGGGAAAAAAACATTGGCTATTCACCCTATCCAGGCCCCTCACGATTTTATAAACCTCAATAAGGTCACCCCTCAGCTTCTGACGCTCCAGGGAAAATAGCCCCAGCCTATCCAGCCTCTCCCTGTGGATCAAACTCTCCAACCCGGCAACATCCTTGTATATGTACAGAGAACATAAATTATTCTTTATGGATGTAATACTTTAAGTTAGAACTTTAAGGGGCCTCCAGGTACACCTATAGTCCAAAATGAGTATTTCCTGTTCAATATGGATGCTGATGATCTCACAACCTCTACTGCACATTAAAATTAAACCAAGAACAGATGCTGGAGATCTGAAACACACTAAAACAGAAATTGCTGGAGAAACTCAGCAGTCCAGGAACCCTTCTTCAAAATTCAAAATGTTAACTCTGCTTTTCTCTCCAACAGAGGGTGCCAGACCTGCTGAGTTTCTCCAACAATTTCTGTTTTTGTTTGCTTCACCCCTATTTCACTTTGCTGAAGTAAGCTACCTGCCGGAACTGGAGTTCTTTCCTTTGAGGATGACTAAAGCAACAGTTTTATATAAGGAGATAAATAGCTGACAAACTTATATGAATTAATATGTGAGCATATCTAACATTTCCACCAAAAGAACATTATGTCAATGAAAGGTTATGGACCTGAAGCATCAATTCTGTTTCTATCTCCATAGATGCTTCTTGATCTGTCAAGTATTTCAGTATTTCCCATTTTGATTTTAAACATTCCTCAGTGCTTGGGAATAGGTGACAATATAAGACTTGGGTAAAATGGTTCACGCTTTTTATAAGGGAAACAAAACATACAAATCGCCTTTCTGAATCTGTGATCCTCAGAGATTATGTTTAAGAGACAATTAGTTGCTTTTCCTGAATTGCTCACATCAAGTTGGAACGTGGATGATCTGGGGCAATTTTCACCTCACCACCTGGTGACCAGTTAATCCTCTCAATATTGATCCTGTTGAATCCAATGGAATTTAGACCAAGTGGATTTTGTAAACATCTGTCAGCCAATGCCTCCAAATGAGGAAGACTTTCACCTTCACACACCCAAGTGATAAAGATGAAAATTAATCTTACACCATTAATGATTTAAGCCAGAATTTGAATGAAGACAAAGGGAGGCCATCTTCATTAGTGGCGCAAGATATTTATAGTGACATATGCCCTTGTCAGCTAACTGCCCTCTGGCATCTTTGCATTGTTCACAGAGGCACAGTCATTTGTAATCAGGAAATGGAAACAGTGTTAGGACATACCTCAGGACAAAACTGTTCTGGTCAGTCTGTGAGAAACTGTTTATATAATCAATGCAACAGAAGATAAATCTCACTTCAAAATCCAGCTAGACCAAAATCCAATTTGCTGTGATAAAGTTCATAAAAAAGGTGTCAGTACCATATATTCATAGATTCAAAAATATTACTCTGCAGTCTATACACTGCAAGTCATCTTAATCTGGAACTGTATGCATAAATGCAGCTTGCATGGAAAGTAATTTGTCACATACAGATTGCTTTTAAATTCCTGCTCCCGTGTGGTAATAAATAAAGGAACCTTTTCACTTTGTACTTATTGTTCATGCTTGTCTTCTATTCTGACAAATGTTTCAGGCCCAACAGATGTACATCAGGCACCTGCACAAAGTCAAGAGGAGCATCACCAATAGGAATGCCAGCTGTGTCCCAGACTCCTGCATCCCAAAGAGAAACATCTTGGGTTTTGACTTTTTTCTCTAACAGATGTGTAGATCCAGTGGAAGAAAAGTCTGCAGAAGATCAATTATACCAGTGGGAGGACATATGCAGCACCATCAAAGCTTTGAATTCCGGCTACACAGTTATGCGTCAGCAAGTAGCTGGAATCTTACCAGACCATAGAGCCTAATCCTGCTTTTTACCCATAACCAAAGAGCTGCTCTTTCACTACAGAGATAACGGGTTGTGGTTTAACCTGAGAGTCACCATACCTCAGGTGAAGGGAAGAGGTTGAGAAAGAAAGCACTTTGTGGCAACCTCAGCTAGTGTAGGATTTGAACCTACATTGTTGCTGTTCATTTACAACACAAACCAACCATCCAGCCAATTGAGCTAAACCAACCCCCTATATGTAAACAGAGCATAGTGGTATGAGTCCCACCCTACAAACCCTTACACATAAGTTGAGGTCATCACCTTGTAAGAACTCTGGGAGAGAGCTGCATTGTGGGAGGTGAAGTATTAAACAGGTTCCCTGCAAATCAAAATGCTCCTGACCATCTGATAACCTGGAGTGCAATTTTAAAGGGAAACATAGATGGACCGTAAACACCACAGAGACATGTACAAGTAAATCCAGTCAGAAATGGCTAGAAAGTAAGCAGCTGTGATTTTCATGACTCCATGAAAATTCTGCAGGTGGAAACTGGACAAACCTGGACAAATATGAAACCTCTGGGGAAAAAAATTGAACCCCAGTTGACAACCCTAGTGTAAGCCTAGAAATGATCTGATTTATCAAAATCAATTCACAACCTCTGGGTTATTTCACAAGTACCATAAACCACTAGGAATGTGGACTGAATGTAAGCATGCAGGTGCAGCAGGTGGTAAAGAAGGTAAATGGTATGTTGACCATCATTGCGAGAGATTTCGAGTACAGGAGCAGGGGTGCGTTGTTGCAAATATACAGGGCCTTGGTGAGACCACACCTGGAATATTGTGTGCAGTTTTGGTCTCCTTTTCTGAGGAAGGATGTTCTTGCTCTTGAGGGATTGCAGCGAAGGTTTAACAGACTGATTCCGGGATGGCGGGTCTGACATATGAGGAGAGATTGACTAGGTTGAGATTGTTTTCACTGGAGTTCAGACGAATGAGGGAAGTTCTCATAGATACTTATAAAATTCTAGCAGGATTGGACAGGGTAGATGCAGGGAGGATGTTCCTGATGGTGGGTGTGTCCAGAACCAGGGGTCACGGAATGAGGATTCGGGGTAGACCATTTAGGACAGTGTAGAGGAAACATTTCTTCACCCAAAGAGTGGTGAGCCTGTGGAATTCATTACCACGGGAAGTAGTTGATGCCAAAACATTGAATGTATTCAAGAGGTGCCTAGATATAGCACTTGGGGTGAATGGGATCAAAGGTTATGGGGAGAAAGCAGGATTAGGCTATTGAATTGGACGATCAGCCATGATTGTGATGAATGGTGGAACAGGCTCGAAGGGCCGAATGGCCTCCTCCTGCTCCTATCTTCTATGTTTCTATGTTTATATTTCTATGTAATACTTGCTGGCCTTGCCAGCGATGATTAATCCTGTGAATGAATAAATGAAATAAATAGACATTGCTACCATAAATCACAAGCTGGTTTTCATTCCCGATGCTTCATTCTGATTCAATGTACAATTTTGAGAAAAACAATGCTTCGCTCACTAACTGCTAAAAATAAAGAATAAAACTCAACAAGATACACATTCATGTCACTTTCAAAGAGCAATTTCATAGCTATTCAGCACCAAACCCCAGGATCTTCAAAATGCCGTCCAGTATCACAACATTACCACCGGTGCATGTGTGTATCCTGAAAGCAAGCTCTTTGTCATGAATGTGACATAATATTTCAGGAGAGATCTGAGTTTTCAGTCCAGCTGAGAAAATAGACTGTATAATGTAAAATGTATAAATGTACATGTATAAATGTTAAATGTATAATTTTTTTTTCGTAATAATTTAATTAATTTTGCATTTGGTTGAGTTTTGCTTTATCGTTTCCATCTGCAGAACACAATTTCAATTTCAGAAGGTACAAGTAAGACTAATCAGAGCACATCTGGGATGGAGAGAGTAAATAAGCAGGTTACATCACTAAGTTCAATTCGGCTTTATTGAACAAGACATAAATTAGTGCTCAACTAGCCGAGGGCTATTTCAAAACGGTTTAATCACATGGCAAATAGAGACATAGAATTCTGAATGATTGCAAGTGAATGAGCTAACTGCAATTTGAATCAGATGGTTCAGTTAATGTCATGCTTATCCCCGAACCCAGGTATTGAATTATGCCATTCCAAAAAACAGTACAATAATCGCTTTCTGAACTGGGGATAAATACAGAGGGATAGAAATAGAACACAGTGCTGGTTCCTTTACCAATGACTGTGGTTCTTCATGTCACAATTTAGGATATGCCCAGAGAAAGTCAATATTAAGACTACATTATTCCTTTACCTGAAAACTATGCACTCTTCCAACTTTGGACTTGTATACATCACTGACTTCTTTCATTGTATCATTGTCACTGTGCCTTCAACTAGTAATGCTTTAAACACTGGAATTCCCTTCTTACATAACAAGGTGTAGAGCTGGATGAACACAGCAGGCCAAGCAGCATCAGAGGAGCAGGAAGGCTGACGTTTTGGTCCTAGATCCTTCTTCCCTTCTTACATGTTCCTTTCACAAACTGCTAAAAACCTAACTGTTAGCAAAGCTGTTGACCACCTTTTCTGATGCTTTCTTTTAGGTTTTGATATTAATTTTTAGTAATCTAAATATGCTTCCATGAAGCACTTTAGGATGTCAGATGCACTGCAAGTTGTTGTTATCCTAACATGTAAAGTAATTTGTTCACTTTATCAGAGCTGCATTGTCGTTGTAAATCAGTATAATAGAAATTGGATATTACAAGTAAGAACAGAGGTGTTATCATACTTTCGACATAGTTGTCAAATTTCAACAAAATACCACCGAAAAAGGAAAGGAAAGGGAGGAGAAAATACACGAGGCTTGATTTGAAATAAAGTATATGCAAATCGTGAAAACAAACATAGATTAGTCAGTATTTGAAAGAGAAAATAGGTTCACAACTTGCAACAAAATATTGTCCATTCTTTCAATTTGAGCACGCACAGTCAATGATGAGTTCAATGCAGTTTGAAGCGCCCTTGACATTGCTCCAAAGCTTAGTGACCTCAACACCAGAATTGCAATCGCTGGCACCAAGGTCTCATTTTCCAAATTCTGCCCAAGACATCAAGCCAACGTTTTCAATTAGACTGATAAAGCAGCGTTGAATTCGAAAGCATTTTAGGCTGTGATCTTTCTTTCGTTAGCCTAGCACCTAGTTTCCTTAACTCCTTTAACACCACTCCCTGCAAATTCCCTTCCATGCCATTCGCCATCCTGAATTGGCTTTCTTGACTTGGAAATATATCCCTGTTCCTTCAGTGTCACTAGGATACAATCCTGGAATTCCCTTACCAATGGCATTGTGGTCAACCTATCCACTTCAAGAATGCAGCTGACCACCACCCTCTCAAGGGCAACTAGGGACAGGCAATAAATGCTGGCCCAGCCAGCAGTGCCCACATCCCATGAATGAATAAAACAAAAACTCATCTGTGAAACTCTTTCAGATGTTTATCAATGTTCCAGGCACTATACAACTGCAGGTTTTTGTTGTTATGAGCTGAATTGGGACTGAATGGAAATAGTCCAAACTGATTTCACATGGGACCCACATGGGACTCTGAGAGACTTTGTCACATCAATTATGATTTAAATTTGATTTGATTCAAATCAAATGAATACCTTAGAAGTAGTTATATTTGATTACACATCATCCATTCAATTGAACTCCATTCACACCAGTTATACATCTGAACATTCAAATACTCAAAGAGGAATCACATATAGGTGATTATTGAAGAACTATTTCATCTACCCAACTGGGGCATTAATGCAGACATTAACTCCAACCCTATTGAGATGTATATAACTATAAGATTATGAGGGACATAGATAGGGTAGACAAGAAGAACTTTTTCCCTTGATGGAGGGATCAGAGACCAGGGGGCATAGATTTAAGGTAAGAGGCAGGAGGTTTATCACCTTGAGGCTGGTGGGAATCTGGAATCCTCGTGACAGTGTTTAGATGTGCACTTGCAATGCCAAGTCATACAAGGCGATGGGCCAAGTGCTGGAAAATGACAATAGAATAGTTAGGTAGTTGTTTATAACCAATGTGGACATGATGGGCTGCAGAGTTTTTTCCTATGCTATAGATTTAACTGTGTACACTGATATATCAAAGTGAGAAAAGCAGTACGCAAGTTAGCGGCAGGAAGTGATTCTATTTATTGGTTTATGTAGATGCTCTTACACATCAGCCAAAAGCATATTGACCACAGATTAGTTCACTCTAATTTCATTGTCTGAAATTAGGTTTAAAGTGCACTACAGAACTTAAGAACATTAATTGAGATTGATGCATAGGTGCAGTACTGATGAAATGCTGCATAATCAGAGATGCAAACTTTCAGAAGCGATATTAAACTGATGCCTCCTCTGTCTCAGGTTACATTGCATTAACTTTATGTCACATATACTCAAATGAGTATCAGTGAAAAGTTTATACATCGCTACTTATAGGGCCATCTTAAGTACAAAATTACCTAGGTACAGCTTCCTTACTTACAAGACCTTAGAAAATAGAGAAATAAAATGTCCAGCATTGCAGAAATAAAT
Organism: Rhincodon typus; assembly: GCF_021869965.1. Lineage (NCBI taxonomy): Eukaryota > Metazoa > Chordata > Chondrichthyes > Orectolobiformes > Rhincodontidae > Rhincodon > Rhincodon typus. Next base: position 49,165,074 of record NC_063351.1, on the reverse strand, counting down.
AGAACGGTGGTCTTCCAACCCACACCAAGCCAGCAATGAGCCTCCACTTTGCACCAGGCCCTGGCTCCAGACTGCACCGGGCTTCATATTGAGGATCATGAGGTTGGGAGATCGTGTTGGTATTGCCTCAAGACTGAGGGACCATACTGAGGCCACGCCAGGCTGAGAGGATACCACACTGGAAGGCTGTTACACCAGGCTGGGAGGCTGTCGCAGGAGCCCTCTTGTTGTGTCTGTGCTGAGGCCAGGAGTTGGAGGCCGGGAGTCAACCAGAGGCTGCTGGTCGTCGAAGTCAGTGAATGTAAGAGATGTGCCAGAGTTCAAAGCAGAGCAGAGAAACTTGGCAGTTTGGCTCACATTTATTCCGCATCACCACCAGCAGTTTAATTTGACATCTATCCAACATGCAGGTTGTAGGACCTTGCTGTCCATTAGTTTACATACAGAACATAGACTGCATTTCAAAGGTAATTCATTAAGACATCCTGGAGACATGAAAGACATTGTCGACTTGTAACTACATTTATTCGTAGAAGATTTTGACGTAGAGTTCAGCATATTAGAACAGAACAAAAGGAGATAGACAGATCTGAGTAGGACCTTCTTTAGTCACTATAAATGAGACACATCAAAGCCAGAGTACTGTTAGATGTTGATAAAATGACATGAAAGAAAACAGAGAAGTTAGAGGTGACTTGTCCTGAATGCAGCTTTTATTTTCAAAGAACATGTCCATTTTGGGCAGAAGCATCTTCTAATTGACTTGGCACCCTCAATCAAATGACTGACATGTTCAAGGACAGGGATTCTCAATGACTTTGCCATTAGCCAGATCTCGTTCAAAGCAAAGTCAAATCATTTTGTCAAGTAGCTGATAAACTACTGCTCATAAATCATCACACCTTCCATCATGAATGAACCTCAAGTGTGTTTCTAAATATTAAATATAACAGAAGCTATGGGACAGATTACCAAGTATTCTGACAATTTCTGCAGTGATACGCCTGCAATTAACTTTGAAAGAAATGTGAAGTTCAGGGAAAATCAAGCACTGAAGCACAAAATAGCATAAAATTCAGAATATTTCCAGATTGCGTTGTGTGGAATATTCTGTGAATAATGAGGATGGTGCCAAGCCAAGGAAACTCACTGATTCCTCTTTGTCTTTTGTGTGACTTTAGAAATAGTCAATGCCACATATTTCACCCACCATTCTATCCGCATGACCAAGCTTCTGTCTGACTTAAAACCACAATATAAACTGCATTAATTTAACAGCCAGCACTTCCACTGAGCCATTAGGTAAAGTAGTTTTGTTTCACTAGGATTTTATCATTCCCAGAAAGTATTACAAAGGAAAATCTGTTGATGTAGTGAATGGATTCACATGCAACTTCATGCAGTGATAGTCAGGTGATTAAATGTTTAAAAACTTGAGGTGATTTACTGATTAACACCAATTCCAATTTATATAAATAGGCAACACATGGATGAAGCTCAAGATGATTTAAAGGAGTTCTTTTGCGTGCATTGGAGACAAAAAGGTATTTTGCCATTTAAGTATATATTTGACTCACAAGCTAACTAGAGGTTTTCTTCCAAACAATTCCTAAGCAACCTTGTCATTACACATGCTCCTAATTCCATTAATGCACAGCAGTCCTGTTGAAAGTGAGTAAGTTCAAAAGGCTTAAGTCTAATATTATTTATTCTTTCTTTTCACAGGAATGCCAATTTGTTTAAAACTGGTTCTTGAGATAGTTCTAACCAAAAGTTCTTGTTGGAAAATAACATCTACAACATCTAAAACATCAATGACATGTTTGGCTGTAAACTAAACAAAACTTCATTGCTAAACTGCTCCATCCCAGGCAACATCCTGGTGAATCTCCTCTGCATCCCCACTATTGCAATCACATCGTTCCTATCATATGGTGACCAAAACTGCACATAGTCCTCCATCTGTGGTCTAAGCAAAGTTCTGCACAGCTCCAACATAACCTCACTACTCAGTCACTCATAGTAAGCATGCAGGTGCAGCAGGCAGTAAAGGAGGTAATCTGTATATTGGCCTCCATCGTGGGAGAATACAAATAGAGGAACAAGGATGTCTTGCTGCAATTATTCAAGACATTGCTGTGGTCACAGCTGGAATTTTGTATGCTGTTTTAGTCTCCTAATCGAGGAAGGATGTTCTTGCTATTGAGGAAGTGAAATGAAGATTTACCAAATTGATTCCTGGGATGGCAGGACTGACATATGAGGAGAGATTGAGTCAGTTAGGATTGTATTCACTGGACTTTAGAAGAATGAGGGGCGATCTTGTGGAAGCCTATAAAATTCTAAATGGCCTAGACAGGTTAGAAGGTGGAAAGGTGTTTCCGATGGTGGGGGGGGAGTCCAGAACCATAGTTTAAGGATAAGGGATAAACCTTTTAGGACTGAGATGAGGAGAAGTTTCTTCACTCAGAGAATGGTGAGCCTATGGAAATCACTACCACAGAGAGTGGTTGAAGCCAAAACATTATATTCTCTCACAAGGGAGGTAGATACAGCTCTTGTGGCTAAAAGGATCAAGGGCTATCGGGAGAGGTTGGGATCATGGTTTCCAGCTCAATGATTAGCCACAGTCATATTGATTGGCAGAGTAGGGTTGTATGGCCTACTCCTGCTCCTATTTTCTGTATTTCTGTTTCTATGTTTCCTTTACTACATCTCAAACTAAGGTAAGCAGGGAAAGTTGAACCCTTCGGGGGTATTCAACCTTGCTCTTTTGTAAGCCTTCCTAGGCCCAAGTAAGAGTCTCATGCTTAAAATTGTGCGTCATGTCCAATGGTGGAGCTAACACACTTTCAGTGGTGATGGCAGAAGAATTAGAAACTGAAGGGACAATCTCCAATTTGCTTCAGGGAGAGGAATTGTGTGCTTAGAGTGCATGAGCAAAGCCATGGGAAACCACCTCATATATTCTTTTTGCAAATCACATTGCTTAGTAAGTTTGGAAATGGGATGTTTTCACTGAAATAAAAAGAAATGCTGGAGATACTCAGCAGGTCTGACAACATCTGCAGAGAGAGAAAGAGTTAACATTTCAAATTCATGGATGCTTCTTTGGAGCAGTTAATGGCAGACCTACTCAGTCTCTCCAACACTGTTTTTATTTCAGAACTCCAACATTTATTTGCGACTCTGACTAAAAATGGAAGCACAGGGCCACAAGGCACAGAGAAATGAAGGAAGGAGCTGTCTTTGGGATGATCAGTATTGTACATCACACAATCTTGAAACCACCATATCTGTTAGATTACTGTTACTCCAAACTGAACCAATCATTGTTTCATTCAATGTTACTTGATTCTCGTCAGGAAAGCAGCTCCAAATACAACTGAGATAACAAGGTGTAGAGCTGGATAAACAAAGCAAGCCAAGCAGCATCAGAGGAGCAAGATTCTCAGATTCTCCAGCATCTGCAGTTCCTACTATCTCCGAAACGTCAGCTTTCCTGCTCCTCTGATGCTGCTTGGCCTGCTGTGTTCATCCAGCTCTACCCCTTGTTATCTCAGATTCTCCAGCATCTGCAGTTCCTACTATCTCCAAATACAACTGGCCTTGGGACATCTGAGATAGATAAGTAAAAGAAATGGCCATGGATGTCTCTCAATCTCCAGCAGGTGAATCATGGTGAAATGGGTGTGGTTGAAAAGTACAGCATTTTAATCCTAGCTAATCTACATTGGAGTAGACCATTCAGCCCTTCAAGCCTGTTCCACCACTAAATCAAATAATGTGTGCTTAGTACTTCAACTCTATTTAACTATCTTTGCTCCATATCCTTGGATACTTTTTATCCAACAAAAAAAACTATCATTCTCAGCCTTGAAAGCTCCAATATCGACAACCCATTGCAGCCGAGTGTCCCAGATTTCCACTCCCATTTCTGAAAAGGTGTTTCCTAATTTTAAGCTTCAGTAGCCGAAGTCAAACTTTAAAACAGCACCTCAATGTTTTGGGCATCCCTTTCAGAAGAAATTGTTTCTTAATGTGTACTTTTCTCAAACTCTTTTACCATTTTAATTATAATCGCCCTTCATCTGTTTGATGGAATTACTGACAATCAATTTGAGAGTCAGTGCAAGAGCACAGTTGTGATTTTAAATGGCTAAAATCCAGGGTTATTTAATCTTATCTGAACTTTTAAATGCACCGTACAAATACTCCATGTAATCAAGTGGTTAAAGTCAACAACCATTTGTAAATTTCAGACCCAGGCTCAGAAAAGCTCAGTACAAAATGATTGGTTTTTATATCTTTTGTTTTCACTGTTGTTTTTGAGACATTGTGTAGCATGATGGATGGGGCACTCATTGCGAGACTTTTCTGTATTTAATAGTTCTGACGAGAACAAAAAAGATTTTGACTTTCAAAGATTTCTCAAGCTAATGCATTCTTTCTGCAATCATTGGGAGTGGAATTGACCAATTGATTCATTTTTAATCAAACTATGTCATTGGAGATAAAGAAAAGAAAAGCCAAGCTAAAATTTGGTAATTGTCTTTTACAGAAGAGATTCTAAGAACAATAGATCAATCTGACATTTGTTAGGATGTCGTTCTACTGACCTTTGCCAGATAGGCAGTTATCATGTTAAAGGTACTGGTGAATAATGAATCGTCTGTCAGGGACTGATCGACTCTATGGGTTAGATCATTTGAAACAGCAAAACACATTCAACCAGTTTATTCAAGGAGTGGTAATCTGCATGAGATTGCCATTCCAGCTCTCCTCCTGTTTTACAGAAGGAGACAGTTTAGTATTTCTATCAGGAGTTTCTAACAAGGGCCCCCTCAGAAATGCAGAGCCAAAATTTCTTTCTGACAGTTTTATCATAGACTCATAGAGTTATAGATTTGTACAGCACTGAAACAGACCCTTTGATCCAACTCTTCCACGGCAACCAGATATTCGATATTAATCTAGTCCCATTTGCCAGCATTTGGCCCATATCCCCCAAAACCCTTCCTATTCATGTATCCATCCAGGTGCCTTTTAAATGTTGTAATTGTACCAGCCTCTACTACTTCCTCTGGCAGCTCATACTATACACGCACCACCCTCTGCGTAAAAACATTGCCCCTTGGGTCCCTTTTAAATCTTTCCCCTCACCCTAAATCTATGCCCTCCAGTTTTGGACTCCCCCACCCTTCACCTTATCCATGGCCCTCATGATTTTATAAACCTCTATAAGGTCACCCCTCAGCCTCCGATGCTCCAGGGAAAATAGCTCCAGCCTATTCATAATGCAGAACCATGCAACATGGTAAACAACAGCTAGCAACCAGCTTCCATGATCTAAAGTTCAAACGTCATAGGCAGCCACATTGGCATTGGTAAGTGAGCAGGGTTAGTGAGCTGAGAGGATACTAAATAAAAACTGAAAGAAGTGTGGATGCTGTAAATCAGAAATAAAAACAGAAATTGCTGGAAAAGCTCAGCTGGTCTGGCAGCATCGGTGCAGAGAAATCAGAGTTAACATTTTGGGTCTGGTTATCCTTCCTCAGAACAGTTCACAGGAGGGGTCACTAAACCTGAAACGTTAACTCTGATTTCTCTCTACAGATGCTGCCAGACCTGCCAAGCTCTCCCAGCAATTTCTGTTTTTGTTTGTGACCTGAGAGGGTGGTGTGCCAGATGGATGGTCGAGACCGGTTCATAGGGTACCAACTGGATAGGGTGCAGGGTAAGTAAGTTAGCAGCTGATTTAGTTGCCAGATGAGTAGGGGGTGTAGCATGCCAGATGGGCAAGATGTACATTACCAAGTGGGTAAAGATGCCGGAATGCAACGTGGCAGTGGAGCCAGTGGGTGATAGTGTTTAGGGTAAATTGGAATTGGTGGCAAATAATCAGGTATGACAGGGGCAGGGGATAATGGATGTGGGTTGGGGAGAGACTTGGGGTCTAGTGAAAGGTTAAAGAAGTGGACAAAAAGTTGGCAAATAGAATAAAATGTGGAAGGGAGAACACAAGAAGAGTTTTATTTAAATAAAGAAAAGCTGCAACAAAGAGACTAGTGGGTACTTGTGCATGAAACACAGAAATACTGGGGCAGCAGGTAATTCGAAAGGCTAATGGGGAATGTTGGCCCTTATTTCGAGGAGGGCTGGAACATGAGTAAGGAAGCCTTACTTCAAATGTACAAGGTGCTGGTGAGATCACATCTGGGGTACTGTGAGCAGTTTTTATTCCCTTCTTGAGGGAAAAGCATCACTTCATTGGAGGAAGTTCAGTGGAGGTTCGCTAGGATGATCCCTGGGAGGGAGGGATTGTCTTATGAGTAAAGGGTGAACTGGTTGGGACTCTATTCACTGGAGTTTTGAAGAATAAGAGGTGACCTCATCGAAACATATATGATTTTTAAGGGGCTCGACAGGGTAAATACTGAGACGATGTTGCCCCTTCGACCAGAGGGCATAGTCTCAGAATAAAGCCGGCACCAATTTAAGACTAAGATGAGGAAGAATTTCGTCTGAGGGCTGAGAGTCTTTGGAACTCCTTGCCACAGAGAGCTGTCGGGGCAGAGTCCCTGTTGTATATTTAAGGCAGAGATAGATTCTCGATCAAGGAATCAAGGCTTATGAGGAAAAGACAGGAAAGTGGGCATAAGGAATCGCAGATCAACCATGACCCTATTGAACAGCCGACTCCTGTTCCTATTTCTTGTGGCCATATGAAAGGGGAAGTTGGTTGGCTCCTAAGGGTGAGGAGGTAGAGAAAGGGGGGAGGTCAGCTGCAGAGCAGGAGAAGGGGGCTCTGTTCCCAGGGAGTGAAGGCAGGTTTGATCTGGAGCAGGGGTTTGGGATTGAGGTGTCAGTTCTTGGTGTCAGCTCAGGGTCTGGGGCTTGTAAGTAACCCGGCAGTGTTGTAGCAGGGGTGGGGCCTTGGGAAAAATACGGGATCAGTTAAGAAGGCTTGATTTACTCATTCATTTCATTTCAACAGAACCCTCTGAATTCTTGGATTTATATGGAGACTTTCAGAGGGTTACAAGCATTGAAGGTATTGTCCAGTGGAATCTTCAATTCACAAGGCAATTCCTTCAGTTTCAGCTATAATGGGGATTCTGCAGGATCCTGTATGTGACTCCCATCTACACTGGAATAGCAACAGTCTGACTATCAGAAAATCTGGGCCATTACCAGTTATGGAGCAACATTACAACGAAGCAATTGATTCCTGAGTGTGCAGTTTGCAGTCCCACCTCAGCCTAAACTGCATACACACAGCTCATGGGGTCCTTAAAGGTGAACTTGCTTAAAGGCAAGGTGCTTATGCAATATCCTCCTACTTTCCAAAACCATGAATAGCAATTGAGCCTGAGAAACTCTATTACTTAGAGATAGATTGCTGAGATGTACAGATTGCATGATGATGACTTTGTCTGGATGTTCATCGATTCCCAAAGTTATCAGCGATAATGTCAGTAAATCCTGTCTGTGTTGTTGAATTTTTAATTCATGGTCTGAAGTTGGTATTCCAAAACTTACTTATGCTGCCACACAGCACCCAAGTATTGTCGTAGACGAGCCGCCGCCTAACCTCATTCCTCTACCTGTTTCAAGTGGTTCAAATCTTATTAGCAATTCTTGTTTTGCTTCTTCAGAGCTTGTCACTCTTTTTCTGATTTTATGCCTTGGATGCTTCTGTTTCTACCAAAGGTTAACCTTACGATGGTTCAATAAATTTTCTTCCTAATAAGCTGCTCTTAAAAACTGTCCAGCCTCTCCAATGTTTTTGTCCTTTTTAGTTTTCTCCTAAGCTTGGATCTCTTCCAATAGCTACTTTGTGCTTGTTCGGTTTTCTCTATCCCCTGCTCGAGTTCCTTCCCCAGGGCATCATTGCTGGCATTTATTTCTGCAATGATTGTCACACAGTTGATTTGCCTTGTGTACATTGCACATCTTCAGCTATATTTGCAGATCAGTCATTTTGTCCAGAAATGATTTGAGATCAAGCCAATGGGTGGAAGCTTCCCAGACCTTGAGCGACTTAGGCATTGGTAAGAGAGTTGGGAGAATCGTGAGAGATTGGCACTGAGGTGTTTTCCACCATCGAAAGCAAAAAGTTTGACTTTACATTGAAGTGTTGAATGGTGAGTTGAGATTCTCTCTCATGAGTGGCAAGGGGCCTATTTGCATGTATCAGTGTGCATTAGCATCCTTACCATTGTATTATCTCACCTCATTGAGGAGTAGTTTCCCATTCTCTCACCCATTGGACAATAACAATTCCTGACATGAAAATCAGAGCAGTAGCCTGGTAACTCCAGCTCACTGCTTGTCCTTCCGGCCCTCCATCAGTCACCAACATCTCAGAGCATCTCAGTGGCAATGAGTGCAAACACTGCTACTTCCAACCGTCCCCCAACCAACAAGCCAGGAAGACCTCTAGCCCCCGTTAGCAAAGTAAGCAGAATTACTTTCTGTCCTATCTGTCTAGGGTGGCTGTAGATGGCCAGTGCTTAAGTGAGTGCACAACTAGGCTTTAAATACAGCACCAAAGTGAAGAACTGGCTGGAGACAGTAATTCTGTCTGTGGTAAGTGGGAGAATACAATGACCAAGTAGGATGACAAAGGGGCATGGCGCACAGGTAATGAAGTGAGTTTGGAAAAATATAGTGAGGACATTTGCAAGGTTCATAGAAATTCTCTATGACATTTGTCAAAATTGACACCTTGCCAATTTCAGGTAAGATTCTGCCAATGTTTCTGTAGCTGCTCCTGCAAAGCATTTTTTTAATCACTTGTGCAACATGGGTGTTTCTGACTGGCCAGCTTTTTTTTGTCCACCCTTAATTGTCCTTGAGAAGATTGAGGTGAGCTACCTTTTAGAACTGCTGCAGTCTACGTGCTGTAGGTTGACTCACAATGCCACCAGAGAGTGAATTGCAGGATTTTGACCCAGTGACAGTTGTAGGAACAACAATATATTTGCAGGTCAGGATGGTGAGTGGCTTGGAGGAGAACTTGCAGATGGTGTTCCCATGTATCTCCTGCTGTTGTCCGAGCTGGAAGTGGTCATGGGTTTGGAAGGTGGTGTCTTAGGATATTTGGTGAATTTCTGCAGGGTACACAGTCCTGCTGCTACTGAACATTAGTGGTTGAAGGAGTGGATGCTTTGGATGTGGTACCAATCAAGTAAGCTGCTTTGTCCTGGATGGCGTCAAGCTTCTTAAGTGTTGTTGGAGCTGCGCCCATCCAGGCAAGTGGGGAGTATTCCATCACATTCCTGACTTGTGCCTTGTAAATGGTGGGACAGGCTTTGGGGAGCCATGTGGTGAGTTATTCAGCACAGTATTCCTAAGCTGTGACCTGCTCTTGTAGCCACTGTGTTTATGTGGTGAGTCCAGTTGAGTTTCTGGTCAATGGTAATTCCCAGGATGTTGATAGTGGGGGATTCAGTGATGGTAACACCATTGAATTCCGAGGGGCGGTGGTTAGATTGTCTCTTATTGGTGATGGTCATAGCCTGGCATTTGTGTGGCGCGAATGTCACTTGCCACTTGTCAGCCCAAGCCTGGATATTGTCCAGATCTTGTTGCATGTGAACACGGACTGCTTCAGTATCTGAAGAGTCACAAATGGTGCTGAACGTTGTGCAATCATCGGCAAACATCCCCACTTCTGACCTTATGATGGAGGGAAGGTCATTGATGAAGCAGCTGAAGGTGGTTGGGCCTAGGACACAACCCTGAGGAGCTCCTGCAGAGATGTACTGGAGCTGGGATGACTAACTTCCAACAACCACAAACATTTTCCTATGTGTCTGGTATGACTCCAACCAGCAGAGAGTTTGCCCCCGATACCCATTGATTCCAGTTTTGTTCGGGCTCCTTGATGCCACACTTGGTCGAATGCAGCCTTGATGTCAAGGGCTGTCACTCTCCCCTCACCTCTGGCATTCAGCTCTTTTGTCCATGTTTGAACTAAGGCTGTAATGAGGTCAGGAGCTGAGTGGCCCTGGTGGAACCCAAACTGGGCGTCACTAAGCAGGTTATTGCTGAGCAGGTGCTGCTTGATAGCGCTGTTACTGACACCTTCCATCACTTTACTAATGATTGAGAGTAGACTGATGAGGCGGTAATCAACCGGGTTGGATTTATCCAGCTTTTTGTGTACAGGACATACCTGGGCAAGTTTCCACATTGTCGGGTAGATGTCAATGTCGTAGCTGTACTGGAATAGGGAGCAGCAAGTTCTGGAGCACAAGTGTTCAGTGCTATTGCCGGAATATTGTCAGGGTCCATAGCCTTTGTAGTATCCAATGTCTCCAACCGTTTCTTGATATCATGTGGAGTGAATCGAATTGCCTGAAGACTGGTATCTAATGCTGGGGACCATTGGAGGATGCCAAGATGAAGATAGTTGTCAATGCTTCATCTGTGCCTTTTGCACTGATATGCTGGGTTCTTCCATCATTGAGGATGGGGATATTTATGGATTTTTTTCTGGATACAAAACTGGCTGTCCAATAGAAGACAGAGGGTGGTAGTAGATGGAAAGTATTCAGCCTGGAGCTCGGTGAGCAGTGGAGTTCCACAGGGATCTGTTTTGGGTCCTCTGCTCTTTGTGATCTTTATAAATGACTTGGATGAGGAAGTGGAAGGGTGGGTTAGTAAGTTTGCTGATGACACGAAGGTTGGTGGAGTTGTGGACAGCGTGGAGGGCTGTTGTAGGTTGCAACGGGACATTGACAGGATGCAGAGCTGGGCAAAGAAGTGGCAGATGGAATTCAACCCAGAAAAGTGTGAAGTGATTCATTTTGGAAGGTCAAATTTGAATGCAGAATACGGGGTTAATGGCAGGATTCTCGGCAGTGTAGAGGAACAGAGGGATCTTGGGGCCCAATTCCATAGATCCCTCAAAGTTGCTACCCAAATTGATAGGGTTGTTAAGAAGGTGTATGGTGTGTTGGCTTTCATTGGCAGGGGAATTGAGTTTAAGAGCCGTGAGGTTATGCTTGCAGCTCTATAAAACCCTGGTTAGACCACACTTGGAATATTGTGTTCAGCTCTGATCACCTTATTATAGGAAAGATGTGGAAGCTTTAGAGAGAGTGCAGAGAGATTTATCAGGATGCTGCCTGGACTGGAGGGCAGGTCTTATGAGGAAAGGTTGAGGGAGCTAGGGCTTTTCTCATTGGAGCAAAGACAGATGAGAGGTGACTTGATAGAGGTGTACAAGATGATGAGAGGCATAGATAGATTGGATAGTCAGAGACTTTTTCCCAGGGCGGAAATGACTATTACGATGGGGCATAATTTTAAGGTGATTGGAGGAAGGTATAGGGGAGATGTCAGAGGTAGGTTCCTCACAGAGTGGTGGGCGTGTGGAATGCGCTGCCGGCAGTGGTAGTGGAGTCAGATACTTCAGAGACTTTTAAGCGACTCTTGGATAGACACATGGAGGATAATAAAATGTAGGGTATGCAGGGTAGATTGATCTTAGTAGGATAATAGGTCGGCACAACATCATGGGCCGAAGGGCATGTTCTATGTTCTATGTTCTATGTTCTATGTTCTATGTTCTATGTT
>NC_063351.1:49111267-49153475 GCF_021869965.1 Rhincodon typus | reverse complement strand
ATGTTCTATGTTCTATGTTCTATGTTCTATGTTCTATGTTCTATGTTCGCTGCCTGGCCTGCTGTGTTCTTCCAGCTCATAGAACATAAGAACTAGGAGCAGGAGTAGGCCATCCGGTCCTTCGAGCCTGCTCCGCCATTCAATAAGATCATGGCTGATCTTTTCATGGACTCAGATCCACTTACCCGCATTCTCACCGTATCCCTTAATTCCTTTATTGTTCATAAAAATATCTACCTTATCTTTAAAAACGTTTACTGAAGTAGCATCAACTACTTCACTGGGCAAGGAATTCCATAGATTAACAACCCTCTGGGTGAAGAAGTTCCTTCTCAGTTCAGTCCTAAATCTGCTCCCTCTAATCTTGAGGCTATGCCCTCTTGTCCTAGCTTCACCTGCCAGTGGAAACATCCTCTCTACTTCTATCTTATCTATTCCCTTCATAATTTTATATGTTTCTATAAGATCCCCCCTCAATCTTCTGAATTCCAATGAATATAATCCCAATCTACTCAGTCTCTGGCTATCATTTGCTGCTTATGTTATTTGACATGCAACTGGCCCTATATGGTGGCTTCACCAGATTGACACCTCGTTTTTAAGTTTGCCTGGTATTGTTCGAGGCATGCCCTCCTGCACTCTGTCGAACCAGGGCTGACCTCTGGCTTGAAGGTAATAGTTGAGTGGGTGATATGCTAGGCCATGAGGTTACAGATTTATGCTCGATCCTGGTAATCAATTTTAAGTACAAGTTGCTCCAAATCTTCCTGTAAATTATCAATCTTTTCATTGGATTGATAATACAAACCTTGTAGTTAATCTTGCTTCCTTCCTTTCTCTTTTAGTTCTTCATTTGTCTTTGCGAGCTGAACAGACGTATATCATTAAAATGAGAGATAGTAGGAACTGCCGATGCTGGAGAATCTGAGATAACAAGGTGTGGAGTTGGATGAACACAGCAGGCCAGGCAGCATCAGAGAAGCAGGAAAGCTGACATTTTGGGTCTGGACATTTCTGAAGAAGGATCCAGACCCAAAACATCAACTTTGCTGCTCCTCTGATGCTGCCTGGCCTGCTGTGTTCATCCAGCTCTACACCTTGTTATCTTATATCCTTAAAACGTCACTTTAGAGATGGTATTTTCAAGGGTGGATTTATCCTGGGTTAGTTAAGCCTTTTCCTCTTGAACTTCCATTTTTCTCTCCACAGAGGGCAGAGGTTTTAGCTTCACTACTTCAAATGAAAAAGTGGAGTGTTCTGTTCTTCAATATCTAGATCTTCAAGTGTTTCTTGAATAGTCTGCTGCAGAGGGCCTGTTGTGCCTCTGCTGATTGATTCTGCGAATTGAAACTAGTGCTGGGTCACAACATATTGCTGTCCCTGTAATTGCTCATCCAGCATGTCTACAAAGAAGAACATCTGCAATATGTAGACTAATTGATTACACTTATACTCCAGCATGATTTATCATGCACATGGAATTGTTGAACTGTTGTATGTTTAAAGTTTTACATTCGTAGGTTTCATTGTGACTTCCTTTGCCTGTGGGTATGTGTTTCTTTAAAATTCACAGTAGCAGTATTTTGGCTTGTGCCTCTGTATCAGTCTTAGCCAATAACAAATGGTCACCAATTTTATGAAGACTGATAACTTAACATTTCACAAACACTTCATACAATGTGATGCCAATGATGGTGTCCATGAGATTGACAGTACGAAAAACTCTTTGTCTCCTTGTGTACATTTGCGGATCCTGGTTTGTCAACCAATTTATTGTGGAGGTTTGGATAGCGAGGAAGGTTGTCAAAGTATACAGCAGGATATAGATCAGTCGGAAAGTTGGGTGGAGAAATGGCAAATGGAGTTTAATTCAGACAAGTGTGAGGAGACACATTTTGGGAGTTCAAATGTCGGAGGAAACTATACAGGAAGTGGCAGGATTTGTAGGAGCATTGATGTGCAGGGGACCTTGGATTGCAAGCCCATAATTCTCTGAAAGTGACCACACCAGTGGATAAAGTGGTAAAGAAGGTAAATAGCATGTTTGCTGTAATTGGTCGAGGCATTGGGTATAAAAGTTGGCAAGCATTGTTGCGGCTGTATAAAACTTCAGTTAGGCTACAGTTGGAGTGTTGTATTCAGTTCTGGTCACCACACTGTAAGAAAGATGTGGATTCTTCCGACAGGGTGCAAAAGAGGTTTACCAGAATGCTGCCTGGATTGGAGTGTGTTAACCATAAGGAGAGGTTAGAAAAGCTTGGATTATTTTCACTAGAGTGTTGGAGTCTGAGGGACGATGTCATCGAAGTATATAAAATTTTGAAGGTCATGGATAGGGTGGATATCAGAGACATTTTCCCAAGGTCATATACGAAGGGGCATAGGTTAAGATGGGGGTGGGTAAGTTAACGGAATATGTGACTTTTTTTTAACATGGAGTAGTAGGTGCCTGCAACGCACTGCTGAGGGAGGTGGTTTAAGAGGCATTTAGACAAACACATGAACGGGTAGGGAATGGAGGGATACAGACCATATGCAGGCAGATGGCATTAGTTCTGAATGGCATCATGGTCAGCACAGATATGGTGGGCCAAAGGGCCTGTTCCTGTCCTGCCCTGTTCTATGTATTAGATGGTCATTATTGAAGCTCGCACATGGTCTGTGGAGTTTGGTACACAGTTCTTATTAGCTGCATCAACCTTTACTCAAGTGCAGTGCCTCTCTGTGGTCTTTTCTGCCATTTGCCTTGCAAAATTGATCAAAAGGACACACCTTCCACATGACTTGCTTATGTTTGTGTCTTCTAGTGATGGTACAAAGTTAACAGTTGATACATAAGGCATGTGAACTTTATTGGCCTGAGAAGATCACTTTTTATTTACATCCATCTCTCAAAAGCACTTTGCTATATGCTTTTGGTTTATCTCTCAAATCTCTCTGGAAAGCTTCCACACAGGTGGAAGCAATTACCAACTTAACGATTCTGTTAGCTAACTCACCATCTGAAAAAAATAACATTTTGTTCCCTTTTCTCTGCATCTGCTGATAAAGTGATGGAATCTGTAGGCTTCTGTCCAAGCAATATGGTTTCTAGTCAATACAGAAGTTAAATCTGATTCTGAATTGGTACTCTGATATGGTCCATATCTTTTGGGGTATCTTTTAGCTCTTCAGCTATTAATCCTGACTTGCTAAGTCTGTGTAGACCTTGTTTCCAAATTACAAAGCAATGTCAATGCCTTGCCTTTCTAAAACATTCAAATCTAGAAACCATAGCTCTGAACATTTTTTTTTACATTTTTGAATTTTGAGGAGGTTTACTGTGTCCCAGTTTAAAGCTGGGAATTTCGTTGACATTCTGCCTTCAGTCTTCCCTTGCTTGCTCTCAATCTGGCACAGTGCCTGATCACTTGTCTTTCTCAATAAATGAAACTGCCCCCTTGATAGGGATTTGGCTGCTTATCAGCACAATCTGTCTTCACAGCTGAAATGATACTCCAACACTCTAATGAACAAAGAAATTGAGAGTTTCTCATGTGTTTTAGCTCAATTTATGTTTGTCCACCATGTGTGTCACGTGTAGACTAACTGGCTTAAACACTATTCAAGACATCATCAGTATGTTGTTTTCATTGTTGTCCACATGTCATGTTCATGGCAATGATCTAAGAATCAGTCTCTCTGACACTGTAGGTAAGTTTATTTAAAACAATAAAAGACATTACAAGTTATGAAGCAGACATGACAGCAAAGCAACTGATTTTTGTGTAAAGGAGATTTACAGACCCACAGCAAACTAACTACCAGGCAGAGTTATAACAATGAATGTACATAGCACATGGAATACTTCACAATGAACCTTCTTAAAAGGTTAAATGCACATATGAGTGTTTGCAAGCTCAATGATTTTTAGTTGCTTTCCACTGAATTTCTGTCCAGAATGGGAGCTTAGGAATGAAGGGGTGTTAAAATTACCCAAAGTTTATTTCTGGAGCCAAAGGGAAGCTTCCAATTCATCTTGGTACCTGTTTGGCCAGAGTTAAATTGCAGTCTCAGTGTTGCTGGTATCATAAATTCATCCAGCATAGAAACAGGTCCTTCGGCCCACCAGGTCTATGCCAACCAACAAATGCCAAACTATACTCAACCCATTTACCTGCACATAGTCCCATAGCCCTGACATTTTAAATGCTGATCCAGATGCTTCTTAAAAGTTTGTGAGAATATCTACCTCTCAGGCAGCACATTCCCAACGTCGGAGTGAAACTTGTTTTTCTCAGATCTCCTCTAAATCACTTACTCCTCACCTTAAACCTACACCCTCTAGTCTGAGACACATCAGCCATGGGGAAAGAATTCTCATGATCTACCCTGTCCATACCCCTCATAATTTTGCATTCCTCAATTAGATCCCCCTCTCAGCCTCATCAGTTCCATGGAAAACAAACCCAGCTTACTCAGTCTGTACCCTGTTTGCAGCAATCTGACGAAAATCCAACCTGCACAGTTTTGATCAATGCATGATGGAAATATTTTGCATTCGAATAGACAAAATGTTATCAATATTCTGTTATTTCTTCACATAATTGTGTTGTTAATCCAGGTTTAAGCATCATGTGTGCTAATGTAAGAGTGAGTGTATTACAATAGTAAATACAACATGCAACTCTATCCACTGTATGCTGACTTTCAGGATGGACCAAGTTTGAATGAGGTGCTATACAAATGTCCATTTTTTTTCTGTCATGTTGAGTTAGTTAATCTCAATCAGGGTGGGTATTTTATAGCTAGTTGGATCAGTATGTTACAGTCAGGCTCAATGAGGGAGCTAATAGCATTCAGGGATTCCATTGATGACTATGTTACAGTTCTCACTGGAGGACAGGATACAGGATGCTTGCAGTCTCAACATCTCAAGATGAGGACTGGAGAGAAAAGCTTAATTTATATTTCTGGGCGAAAGTTTGAGGGGATTATGTACGAGGTCTAACTTCCACTTCAATGACCCCTTGTAATGGATATTCTGCCAAGGAACATCTAGGTTCAAGGTCCACAAATACACTTATCACAACTAATTTAAAATTGCCACAGTTGACCCTGCTGGCTGCGTACCATAGAAGCACAAGCTTTCAGAGAAGCTTTACTAATTACAGGGAGACATAAAGGAAACAGACAGCCAACTTGCATCCAACTCAGCCTATTTCCAGTGGGCTAATCATGGACAAGTGTGAGGAAATATCTACCTATCTGTGCTGGGAATGAATGATCTTTACTGACTGCACAGTTCTAATGTTTGTGATCCCAATCTGCATTCTTTTTAAAATGCTGTTTAAATTTGAGTAGCACAAAAACGGGTGAAAAAAATCCAAGAAATGAAAAACCAAAAGGTCAACATCTCACCACGCACAGCAGACTTGCTATATTACAAGAAATTACAAGCTCCAAAAGTTCATTAAAATGTGAAACACTCAAGGCAAGATTGAACAATCAATTGCAGTGTTAAGAGGGCAGATAACCCAGGGCAATGCATGGTATAGCACGAGTTTTGAGAAAGATTGGGGCTTAATATTGGCAGCAGTGCCTGAAAACAACCAATCAAATCAAAGCACAACCTTTCAGAGAAGCTTTACTAATTACAGGGAGACATAAAGGAAACAGACAGCCAACTTGCAGAAGTTACAGAAAAGGAGGTCCTCGAATAGTCGTTAAACTGTGAACAAAACTCACACAGTTGCATAAACCGAGGCTCAGTATTTCTTGATATGAATTGTTCCTTTTAAGATCATGCTGATCACTGCAGTGGTATTCTTTAAAATGTCTATAAACACCCCAAAGCATACTGACAAATACTTCTTCCACTACTGCAGATGAGCTAACTAGCCTTTGAATCAGCAGGTAGTTGTGATACACCCTTTAGCTCCAAAGAAGACTAAAACATTAATGACTATCTATTTTGCCCAGAAGCACTGTGCATGTTGAAATTTGCAACTGACTTCAATACACTTCTTGCTTTCTTTCTCCCCAGAAACTTCCACAAAAGCTGTCGGTTATTTGGCTGAGCTGAACTACTTTGCATTCCATTCAGCTTGCTTTAATGATGTGCTGTGAATTCTGGCAGACTGATTGAACATGCGACATGGAAAGGTGCAGGACATACTACAGTGGAGTGGCACTGATAGAATCATTCCTGCAGTTTTATAGGCACAGTTGATTCATTTGGTGCATTTGGAGACAGTGAAGGTGTCAAGGAACAATTCCAAATTTGATTCTAAGCCTGGCCTGAGTTAGCTGAACTTGATAAGATCAAGATCTTGATAATGGCAGAGGTAGTGGTACAAACATATATCTTAAAATACTTCTGTCAAAGTATGAAGAACTTTCTGAAGTTAAGTTACTGCTGTAATGTAGGAAACAGAGCAGCCATTCCACTCGTCAAATTCCCACAAACAGTAATGTGACAATGACTATATAATCACTTTCTTTTCCCCCATGATTGACAGCTATCAAAGCTTCACTGAAAAGTACCACAAGATGTTGTACATCCACCTAATGGGGAGGCAGGGTCTCAGGTTAGCATCGCAAATAAAAGGAAGCCCTCCAATGGCGCTGCACTGGAGAGTCAACCTCGATTTTGTTGTAGCCAAATCTTGAGTGGGAGATGAATTCAGAGCCTTACAACTCAGCGCCATCTCAGTGCTACCAGCTAAGCTACAACTGCCATGGTGACAAATTATCGTCTTACTTCTGTAGGATCGGTATACTCACATTGAAGAGATGAACTTAACAGAATTGAGATGCAAGATCAGACATGGTCTGCTGAAGGGGCCTTTCTTATGCTGTCATAATCACAACCCCGAACTTGAAAGGAGAAGATAACATCTCTTTATCGTTCTCAAGTGAGCCTACTGGACACATTTGAAGAGAACATCTGAATTGGGCTCAGATCACTATCAGGATCTAAAAGGTGGATATCATACATCAAAAACCAGCACTTGTACAATGGTCAGGAAGTGGCTGGTAACTGCTGATCGTTATCTCAACAAGAATCAATGCTTTCAAGAGAGAAAGAAAAGAAAGATTGGAAACTATTCACTCATGTTTCCGCATCAGTTCAAGGTTCCAGGAGCACATCTTGCTGCAGGGTTGGAGTAGAATGATCACAACTGATACTCCAGGCCATCTTTTAGATGAGACATTAAACGAAGGCCCTCTCTCTCTTTCAGGTGGCTGTAGAAGATCTTGTGCCACTACTTTGAAGAAGAACTTGGAAGTTATCTCCAATAACGCCATCTTGACCAATGGTTTTCCCACAGTCAGTATCACAGGAAGTAATTTGTCTGATTATTGTTGCTTTGCTGTCTGTAGGTATTTGCTGTGTGCAAATTGGTTTCGAGACTTTCAATATTACTACAGCCACTATGCATTTCAGAAGTACTTAACTGGCTGTAAAGCAATTTGAGATGTCTGATCGTACAGAAAAAAGGGCTATCTAAATACAAGCATCATGACCAGTCCTCAGGCAATGTTCCTAATTTTACTATGGTTCCATATAGGATACCCAAAATTGTTGAACTCCCAGGTATGGGAAGGATGTACTGGCTCCTCTTGTTTGTTCACAATGCAACAAAGTGAGTTTATAAGGGATCTCTTCCCTTATGATGCCTTTCTTTGAGACCAAAGGAGTTTAGGTTTTAGGAAGAGCCATTTAATCAGGCTGATCTGAGTTAACAAAAGAGTAAGTCTATTAATTACTAAACACGAGAAGACATAATAATGTGATACTTATATGCACATGTTAGAAATAAGGAGGGAGTTCATAAAAAGACAAAAGTTAAAAGAAAGATATGTAGAGCAGTCTCAGTCATTTGTGAAGAATAGAAGGTACAATGTTGCAGCCGTTACAGTGGATGTTACTAGTAATATTGTCAATAGTGACGGAGATTCTTGGCTTCGCAAGTTGACTAAAATTCTTTTATGCAAGTTTCTTTTGACAGTAGCTATTGGCTGGCAGCAGTCAGAGTGACTGAGATTTTTTTATCCTGTTCTTTACCTGCGGTGCAAGGGTGTTTAATGGCTGTTCTCACAACTATGATCTTCACAGGATACTAATACTAGGGCAACAGACCACTAACACAGACAGACTAGGGTTAAAGTTTACTTTTATACCCTGTTTTCAGTATATCATGGAAGGGTAAAATGCTAACATATCTACTGGAGATGGTCTCTTGCTGGAAATCAGCCTCTTGTCATCTGTTCTATTTTAGTCTTTCCATTTGAAGTTTCCAAGACTCTATACAAGCGTGATATTTCAGAATTCCTCCCCAGGCAGTTACTAAATTTTGTATATCTGCAGTCTCTTTTGGCTACGTCTTATTTTTCTTTAAAAACACTTGTTGCAATTATAACTTCAATATGCCCATAGGTAAACCAGGATTATCATTTATAATCATGATACAAGTCTTTCTTTTCCTTCAGCAAGATAATTTTGAAGATTGATAAGGAAATATTTTCTACCCAAGTTCCCCAATATTTTAATCCTGACCCCAGGACTGAGTTTCACAATCCAATTTAAGTTGGGTTTTATTGCTCTTTACAAATGAAAACAAATTTTATTTTATAATGAGTCAGCTTTTAACAAAGATTTTACTGAAAAAGAAGCAGAACAAAGCAAATATTGTCCTGGCTGTGTCCCTGAAGAAGCCAGTTATTTTTGTTTGCTAAAGGGGCTTTCACCTTGCAGCAATGAAAGTAGAGACATGCACAAGGTTTATTCATCTCTGAGGAAATCAACTATTATTAACACCTCAACAGGAAAGCAACTTTTCAGGAAATAACTGTGTATCTCTGCCTTTGGTCACAGCTTTGACTAGTGCGAAGATAGAAAATAAATGAAGCAATCCCAGTGTCACCAGAACTATGAAGTGCCACCTCTAGTAGTTCTCTGTTGTATTAGAGACAGATCAAAGCTACTCCATCTAGAAGCATGAACCTCTGCCACTTTCTGGCTTACTTAGAGTCATAAAGTCATAGAAGTCATACAGCATGGAAACAGGCCCTTCGGCCCAACTTGCCCATACTGCCAGGTTTTCACAATTAAACTGGTCCCACTTGCCTGTGTTTGGTCCATTATCCCCCCAAACCTATCCCATCATATACCTGTCTAAATGTTTCTTAAATGATGAAATTGTGCTTGCCTCAACCAATACCTCTGGCAGCCCCTTCAAGACACTCACCACTCTGTGTGAAAAAATTGCACCTCTAGACCCTTTTATATCTCTTCCCTCTCACCTTAAACTTATGCCTTCTAGTTAATATCATTGCAGGTCAGGGTACAGCTTTTGTGCAGCCAAGGTATAGATTACAAGTTTCAAATGTTTGTTTGGTTAGGGAGCGGTTTTACTTCCTTATTGAGCCTGGGATTTTACCTCCCCTTCTGTGCTGTAACTATTTTATGGTTCCAGGTGAGGATGTTACAATGGGGGTGGCATCAGGAGTATCTGGAGATAATGTACCAACCACCATGAGTGTAGAGTGGAGGCATCTCTTTTTCTGTTCATTGTTCATGCAAAATGTTATGTCATTGCAAGTCTGTGCTTTCACATCCCTCAATGCTCAGGAATGTCCGCAGTGAGTGTTAGACTGAGGTTATACATTTTTTAAAAAATTCAAATGGAATAGCGGTTGCAGGTTAAGGTCGATGAATAATCCATGTTCAAATGATTCTGAGTGGGATGCAGGGTGTGGTAATATAAATTGGAGGAGGATAAGAGGCCAGCATTGGAGGAACATAGGGATCACTGTAAGTGAAGGTTATACAAATAGGGAAAGACAAAGCCATGAATGTGGTGTTATTTCTTTCAGTCAGTCTACGTTTACAATGCACGCTCATCATATCAATCATTGTATAATGGCATGTAACCTGCAGTTAGAAAGCTCACATACTCCATGTTAACTCAGATCACTTGACACATGGCATACTTTTGAAAGCATGCAACTTTGTTGGGACATCTCAACTTAATATTAGCCCAGGTACTGATGTGCCTGTGAATGTAACGATTGTACACAGTCATAGGGTGAAATTTTCAAAAGCAGATGGAATATCATGTGGGAAAATGTGAGGTTATGTACTTTGTCATGAAGAAGAGAAGAGCTGAATATTATTGAAAGACTGTAGAAACCAACCAAACTGAGGGATTTGGGGTTCTTCGTGCATGAGTCACAAAAAGCTGGTGTCCAAGTTCAAAAGGGAAGGCAAATAGAATGTCAGGTTTCCTTCCAAACGGAATAAAGTATAAAAATAGGGGAGGTTGGGGGTTTGCTAAAACTATATTGAGCACTAGTCAGACCACAGCTGGAATGCTGTGAACAGTTTTGGGCCCCTTATCTAAGGAAAGGTATTCTAGCATTGGAAGCTGTTCAGAGAATGCTTATTAGGTTGATCCCAGGTATATATTCTTAAGAGTTACTTACTTCTGAAAAGTAAAAGCACATTGAATTTTCAAACAGCCAGAAATAACATATTACAATGTGGAGATGAGCCATATAAAGAGAATTGTGCCAGGGGTGGAGGGTTTGAGCTACGGGGAGAGACTGAATAGGCTGGGGCCATTTTCCCTGGAGCGTTGCAAGCTGAGGGAGGTGGGCTTACAGACGTTTATAAAATCATGAGGGGCATGGACAGGGTGAATGGCCAAGGTCTTTTTTTCCCCCAGGGTAGGTGAGTCCAAGACTAGAGGGCATAGGTTTAAGGTGAGAGGGGAAAGAGTTAAAAGGGACCTAAGAAGCAACATTTTCATGTAGAGGGTGGTGCGTGTATGAAATGAGCTGCCAGAGGATGTGGTGCAGGAGAGTACAATTACGATATTTAAAAGGCATTTGGATGTGTATATGAACAGGAAGGGTTTAGAGGGATATGGGCCAAATGCTGACAAATGGGACTAGATTAATTTAGGATATCTGGTCGGCATGGACGAGTTGGACCGAAGGGTCTGTTTCCATGTTGTACATCTCTATGACTGTACGTAAACCTCCAAAACAAGTGGTATGCCAAAAGCTGAAGGTAGGAAACTCCGTGTCTGCAAAATCCCCACACAATAAATAACTGTGACAGAATATCAAGAATAGCTATTAGCTAGCACAAGACAAACACAGAAAGGACAGGACCTCCTCTACACTGTCCAGAATTTTAATTAACAGACAATGTATTTGGAAATGTATAAGAATGTAAATCAATGAATTTCCATTTGTGCCAACTGTGAGACAATGAATTTGCAATATCTGCATTTCTCTTACCACACTATATACATAACAATTGTGGAGTGTACTTCCAAAGATGACTATAAATCAAAATGGTAAAAACATTTAAGCAGTTTATTAGAGCACAGTTCTTGCCCCTCTAGAAATCAATGGTGTCGTCATTCTATGCAATAACCCCAAACCACAAGTGACATTAAAATATTTTAATTTTAAACAGATAAAAAAACTTGTAAGTGAGACTATGCTACCATACAGGCTCTTGTTACTATGACGTTATTTTGTTTTAATAGGTACATTAACCCATATATTTTTCCAGCATTCATGTTAATCAATACTTTAATCAGGGAGAGTTGTTCCTAGACTATAGGCTTCATTAGCAATAACAGTAAAGCTGATGCTATAAGAAATTTTCTTCAAAGCAATTATTAACTGGGCATTTCCTCGAGACACAGCTGCAACAAAACAGTCAAACTTTCCTGTTTTCTGATGAACAGGAATGGTGTTTCCTTTTAAAATTATTTTTAATAAGATGTCAAATGCTCACTGCCTGTAAGGGTAGTAGAGGCAGAAACACTCATAACATTTAAAAAGTATTTAAATGTGCACTTGCGATGCCAAGGCATACAAGTCTATGGGATAGGTGCTGGAAAAAGTGATTTAAATAGTGAATTATTTGTTTTTGACTGGTTGATTTGGGTTGAAGGGACTTTTTCTTTGCTGTAAACCCTCTATAACTGAGTCACTCAATCCAACAGTTAACTTTGGCATTCAGAATGTCCCTGAACTGCCTTCCTTTTTCCACCTCTATCAGCTTAACCCTCTATTCCCTTTTCTCTCATGCTTATACATCCCTCCCTCAAATGCATCTATTCAGGCTCTGTGTTAATGAGTTTGACATTTTCACACATTAGAGCCAAAGCCTTTTTGAATTTGCTATTTTGAGTTTTTGGCGTCAAACATTACATTGACAGCCTCGAGTTTTTTTGCTCTTCTTCACAAGTGGAAACATTTATATTTTCCAACTCTTGAAAGGTTTCTGCCTTTTGGGGGTGTTTTCAGGTCCCAATCCAACTCAATGCAGCTGCAGGCTACTGATGCACAAGAGCATGTGTCAGCAGGCAGAGTCAGGAGGTGGGAGCTGGGATCTGGATGTATTGTGGCCAGCACCCCTATATTGCTTCACTCATGAAGGTGTTGCTGAGGAACAAGCATAAGTTAGAGCAGAGGTACGATGGAGATACCATCATTACCTGGGAAGCAGCTACCACTGCCGTCTGAGCACACTCAGACACAGGTCTCTACGAGACCCTCATTCAGTGAGAAGCCTCTGACATAGGAATACATCCTACTACTTTCTGCTGAAAATGAAAAATACTCTTGAAAACTCACACAATGATAACATCGTTGTATAAACAGTTTTAATGTAATACAAAGTCTCAAAGTAATTTATGGGTATGTTATGTGTTAAACTTCTACTTGTCCACAAACTAATGCAGGATTTGGACTGTCTTCCAAAAGCTGTTTAATATATCACTAATATAATACAACAAAGAGCTGCAGATTCTGGAAATCTGAAACAAAAATGGAAATTGCTGGAGAAACTCAGCAGGTCTGTCATCATCTGTAGAGAGAGAAAGAGTTTGTTTCGAGTCCAGTGACTTTTCATCAGAACTGTTTTGTTTCAGGACTTTGTTTTATTTCAGTTTTTTTGTGAACGTATCTTTTGGTTTAGTGCAAATACTGGTTTGCTTTTCCCCTTACTAATCCAACCATTCCCCCACGTCTGTGGAAAATCAACCCTTGTTATTTCTAATTACCCTCTTCAGGGATGTTATAACCTAGATCTTCTGGCTTAAAAGTAGGGGCACTTGAAACCAGAAAACCAGCCCCTCATATTTATTAGGTGAACAATCCTTTGTCTGTTGATAGTTTCTAAGCAACCTATTCAGAGATATTATTGCACACCTCTGGGCCAGATGGGATTTGAACCCAGGCCTCCTGGCTCAGAGGCAGGTGCATTACTGTTGCCCTTGTATGTTCTAATGAACTTCAGCAGTTCCCTGTTATCTCCACAGCATGTCCTTGAAAGAACTCTCTCTTACAATATTGCATGATAAAACCAAAATGCACAAGAAGATGACTAAAAACTTGGTCAAAGAGGTCAGTTTTAAGAGGAAGCTTGAAAGGAGGGTAGTGAGGAAGGAAGCTGCAGGGAGTTAGGGAAGGAATTCTGACCTTACATCCTTCTGAGAAGGTGGTGATGAATCGTCTCCTTATATTGCTGCAATGGGCAGTGATGATCCCACAGTGATGGTAGGGTGCAAATTACAGAATCATGATCCATTGTCCACAAGGGAATGGCAATATCGCCAAGTCAGAATGGTGTACATCTTGGAGTACAGTCATGCACCCACAACATATGAACATGAGTAGGCCATTCAGCCCCTCAAGCCTGTTCCACCATTCAATGGGACCATGATTGATTGTAGCCTAAGTCCATATACCTCCCTTAGGGCCATATTCCTAAATAACTTTGCTTAACAAAAGTTTACCTCTCTCAGATTTAAAATTAAGCATTGATTTTTCAATGTCATTTTCTTTATTTTCAGGGATTCTTTCTCATTCTCACTGACTGCTTCATTGGATGATGCAGTCAGCAAGTAACATTACCTTCTGTATTTGTGTTGAATTTTTGTGTTTTCATTTTTGAAAACAAGATGGTACAAATACCTTAGATTGTATAAATGTATTATTTAAGCTATGAATAAGAGTTTTCTTAGAAATAAATCTCCCCTACACTTTTTCCAAAGTAGGATCATGTAGTTAGCCTGAAATGATTCAGATTCAATCAGTGATGAATTCAGACTGGAATTTCCAATTGAAAATCCAACAACTAATTGCATACTGAATGGATTCAAAGCATTCTCACAGGTAAAATACCAAATAACCATTTTTTGTTCAGCTTCACTCAGCCACACACAGATTGTAATCATTCTCTGTCCCCAAACCCGCACTTTTCACAAGCATACTCCTCAAATCCCCCTTTCCCCCCTCACAGCAGCCACAGAATTTTCTGTTGCACCCATGTCCCCTTTTATCAGTCTAAAATATCCCATATTATTTAGGACTCTACCATACTTTATTCTCATAAGGAAAGGTTTCTTCATAATTACCTTATTTAAGGCAAGAGGTAGGAGGTTGAGAGGAACGCGAGGAGAATTTTTTTCACGGAGGGTGCTGGGAATCTCAAACTCACTGCCTGTAGGGATGAGAGTCAGAAACTCTCATAACATTTAAAAAGTATTTAGGCGTGCACTTGTGGTGTCAAGGTAAAAAAGGTTATGAGCCAACGGTTAGAAAATGGCTAGGTGCTTGTTTTTCACCAGCTCAGACTCCAAATGCTTTTTGCTGTACTGTAGCTTTAGTAATGACTCCATGACTGTATAACCATCTGTTGATGTTTGGTTAATCGCAGTCGCCCTTCCCATACCTTACCCAGGACACCCACCCTGCTTAATTCCCCACAAAAGCATTTTATGATTTTTCTCCTCAACCTCTAAGAGGAGTACGCCCAATGATCGGCAACTGGGCAATCAAATGTCTCCTGCTTGGTGGCAGCAACAGGACTGGCCAAAATAACTTCCCTTCAATCTCCAATCACAGGACTCCTCCTGTCTGCCTTGTTCTGCTCCTCCAATCCTGAATCCTATGAAAACCTATGGAGGAAACCTATGAGTGGAGAAGAATGAGACATAAAATAACTGTAGGCTGATACTCAACACATTTGGCCACATTATGAACACACTGCCTTGTCAGTGGAGTCTTAGAGTGAGATTTGAGCCCAGGGCTTCTAGCTCAGAGGTAGGAACACCACCCACTGCATCACAAGAGCTCAACTGGTTAAATACTTGAAGAAAAAATTATTATCAATACAACGGAGACAGCATAGCAGATTGGGATTACTTCAGAAAACTCAGTCAAGGAGTCAATGTTAGTACAATGGATCCATTGGTATCCACCTATTCTACACCAACACAGAGGCCATTTTCAATTGTCCTACATGTTTCATACATCAAGGAACAAATTGCCTTCTCTGAAGGTCATTATTGAACAAAAGTCAGCTCTTATAATAATCCAGCACCATTTTAATTATGCTAATCCAAAAATGACCAAATCTTTTGGATTCCATTTTATACCTTGCCAAGGTGGGGTTTAAAACTTACAACTTGTGGTTTTCTGGTCCAAATGCATTGCCACCAACCTATTTCAAATATTTTGATAGGTTTTGTGGCCTGAATTCAGAACGTGGACGATCAATGCTCCTTGCAAAACTGCAGTTAATCCATCAACAGAGAGACCTGATCAGTTAGAGAAATGGGCGAACACCGAGCAGATGAATTTCAATGCAGAGAAACATCAGGTGAAGCATTTTAGTAGAAGAAACATGGAGACACGATACAGGCTCAATGGTACAACTTTGAGGGGAGCACAGGAGCAAAGGGACCTTGGGATTCGAGTGGATAATTCTCTGAAGGTGGAGGCAAGTGGACACAGTTGTTAAGAAGGCTCACGGGACCCTCGGGTTTATAAATAGAGGCATAGATTATAAAAGCAAGGAAGCGATGCTTCTACAATTTTTTTTTTTCCTTTATTCATTCACAGAATGTGGGAATCGCTGGCTCGGCAGCATTTATTGCCCATTCCTAATTGCCCAGAGGGCAGTTCAGAGTCAACCACATTGCTGTGGGTCTGGAGTCACCTGTAGGCCAGACCAGGTAAGGATGGCAGTTTTGTTCCCTAAAGGACATTAGCGAACCACATGGGTTTTTCCTGACAATCAACAATGGATTCACAGTCACTATTAGATTCTTAATTCCAGATATTTATTGAATTCAAATTCCACTATCTGCTGTGGCGGGATTCGAACCCAGGTCCCCAGAATGTAGTCTGGGTCTTTGGATTAAGGGTTCAGCAATAATACCTTGGGGAGATGATGGTCTCGTCAAAGCACATTTGGAGTATCGTGTCCAGTTCTGGACACCTTATTTAAGGATGGATGTTAAATCCCTGGAAAGAGTGTAAAGGAGATTTACTAGAATGATGCCAAGAATGAGGGATGTTAGATACAAAAAAATTGGAGAAATTGAGATTATTCTCCTTCAAGCAGAAAAGATTAAGAGGTGACCTTATTGAGGTGTTCCAAATTATGAAAAATTTTGACAGGGCGAAAATGGATATTCTGTTTCCACAAGTTGGTGTGTCAGTAACTAGGCATCACAATTAGAGTGTCAGCAAGAGAGCTAGGAGTGAGATGAGGAAAAACTTCTTTACTCAGAGTTGTTAGGATTTGGAATGCACTGCCTGGGAGAGTGGTGGAGGCGGATTCCATAGGAGATATATTTGAAAGGGATGAAGTTAGAGCGCTACAGAGATAGGGCTGGAGAATGGGCCTAGCTGGGTAGCTCTTTCGGGAGTTGGTACAGACATGATGGGTCAAATGGTCTCCTGTGCAGTAAAAGTCTACATTCCCCATAATGCTAATTAGAAAATGAAAGAATAACATAATCATCAAACACTACCCCAAAATGGCAAAATCACCTTTCTCTTCATTCTGAAAGAACTTGAGTTAGCTCTTTTCCATCTGTTTCAGGTTTCAGCGTGCCTGTCAGTGGAATATCCAGCAGCTCACATATAATCAATGAGATTCAGCAAGATCGCATATTAATAGGAAAAATATAAAAATGGAGATCAAATTTCAGATAAGTCAAGAATCATCAAAATTAAAATTAAACTTGGAAATTGTCATCTCCTTGGTCGATACCATTGAAGTGAAAATCCCTGACGGAGTGTTAGGAGAAATATAAATAAATATATATTTATCACAGTCAGAATACTATGTGGAATTCTTGACAAAATCAACAGGAAATATTGCACTTCAAAGCTCATAAAGCAAGACAAATTTTGCACTACAGCAGAAGTCATGGTCTTAATTGCCTTATAATTTAACTTCAGAATTATTAGGAAAAGACCTGCTATTGATGAAATAATAGCTACATGGTGAATTGTCTCTAATGGCTTGTTCCTCTGCTGGTGCAGCTGTTTCTTTCCTGTACCATTTTCTTCCTTCATTCTCTCTCTCCCTCTCTCTCTTTCTGTCTAAGGCAGTAGTTTATGGTTCCATAAACACAATCAGCTGTCTGGTAACTCACTAAGTCACAACTCATCACCTCGGAGTTTTGTCACAAATTATTCCCTGCTTAAAGAACAGTTGAGCCAATCCTGAATTCACCCTACCTCCACTCAACTGTATTTTCCACCAAAGCCACTCAATAGCCAATACCCAGAGGATGTCTGGGCTGAATTATCTCCTTCTGAGCTGGCCATAGGACATTCTGACAAAATAGAAGCAGAGACTGAAGTTCTGCACAGCTCGCTACGTTGGAGCTCCTGTGGGACAATGGGCAATAATCCTACTTCTGAGACAGAAGATCTGGGTTCAAGTCACATTCCAGGACTTGATGACCACAGCTTGTGATGTAGCCAACCGGGTTGATTATAAATCTACAAGCCCTGCCAATAAGTCTGTGGTAGGTGTTAAGAAAGGGACAGATTCCTTGTCAGACAGAACCATAGAGAAGCTCAGTTCTACATGTCCCTGCATTAAAAGATTCCAAACATAGGTTTTTGCCTGGGGCCTACAGCATACCAAGTGACTCGTTGATTCAAGGAACTGATTCCTCAACTGGACAGCACTGACTGAACACATTGGAGTGTGCTAAGAATTCAACTAACAACAGATTTATGATCAGTTGTTGGGCATAGAATCCCTAAAGTGTACGAGCAGGCCATTCAGTCCACGCTGATCCTTCAAACAGTGTCCTACCCAGACCTACATCCCTGCATTCCCCATGGCTTATACACCTAGCCTGCACACTATGGGCAATTTAACATGACCAATCCACCATAGCCTGCGCATCTTTGGACTGTGGGAGGAAACCAGAGCACCCAGAGGAGTCTGATACAGACACGGAGAATATGCAAACTCCACGCAGACAGGCACCCTAGGGCAGAACCGAGCCCAGGCTCCTGACGCTGTGGGGCAGCAGTGTTAACCACCGAGCCACCGTGCTGCTCTATGGCTCACTTACACTTGCTACAAGTTGCATATCTTCACAGATCTTGTCTTCTGCAGGCAAAAGGAATTCGTCTCGGTATTGCTCCTATTCAATTAAGCATGAGCTTGGGAAGCACTGTTCCCTCGTACATTCACATGGCACAACTTGGTGAGAGTCACCTTGTGTTTTTTGAATGCCGACAAAGGCTTTGAGTGATTGGTTCCTGGCGCATTCTTCACACAACATCTCAACTACATGCCAATCAACTGAACTCTGTTTCTCATGCAGTTTGAGTGGCTGTTGTTTCGAAATTTAGCATTCAGGCCTGGGTCCTAGTGAGCGGGAGACAAAACACTTCAATAACATGACTATTTACTCAGCAGTACTCAAGATTTCACAACAGTTGTCCCACCCACATTATGGAGTGGAGAGTTTGATTCCCAAGGTTAGCAGCAAACAGGAACAAGGGGAAGGAGAGGCAAGTTTCACCACAGGATTGGTTATAACATAGAGCAGACAAACAAGCCATTCTACCCAATCAGAACACATCAGTGTTTATGATCCACTTGAGCCTCCTCCTACCTTTGCTTATCTAAATTTATCATAGGCCTCTATTCCTTTCTTTCTTATGAGCTTTTCTATCTTCCCTTTAAATAGATCCGTACTATTCGACTACTCCCTCTGCTAGTGAGTTCCACATTCTTACTTGGGGCAGCACGGTGGCTCAGTGGTTAGCACACGCAGTCTCAAAGCCCCTGGGACCTGGGTTCAATTCCACCAATTGTGTGTGTAGAGTTTGCATGGTCTCTCAGTGTCTGTATGGGTTTCTTCCCAAAGATGTACAGGTTAGGTAGATTGGCAATGTTAAATTCCCCATAGTGTCCAGGGATATGCAGGCTTAACCATGGGAAATGTGGGGTTACAGGGTGGGTTTAGGTGAGATGCAGTTCAGAGGGTCAGTGTGGACTCAATTAACTGAATGTGCTGCTTCCACACTTTGGGTCAAGAAATTTAGTCTGAATTTCCTGTTGGTTTTATTGCATTTTAGTAATTGTTTCAGTTATGCTGTTCCTCGCTCTGTATCCACTCGACCATAACTTTAAAGACCTTTATTATGTCACTCCCTCAGCCTCCTTTCTTCAAGAGAAAAGAGATGGTGTCAAATAGGAAAAATTGTGAAAAATGCAAATGTTTATCCTTCCGGTTGTTAGTTTAGACTTGAGTTAGTTGGAATTAAATTTTTAAAAGACTCCATAATTCTTTGTTTTATAATGGAATGTTTATGGCAGTCTAGCTTTTGAAAACCGAATAACGAAATAGAGGAGCTCAATATTCCTACATTGGGTTTGACTCCTTAATATTAAAACAAATGTCAAAGGTTAAATTATTAGCATTAGGTGCTAAGTCAAATGAGGACCCAGACAGAGACAGTCACCAACACTTTAGATGGTGAAAGAAAGAGACTGACACTGTGTTTCTGTGACAGCACAAGAGGGAATGGAGGCAGGAACTTCATAAAGGATGCGAGAAAGGGTGGAGAGAGCAGCTTCATAATGAGTAGGAGAGACAGCAAGGTCAGCAGCTTCTCAAATAACATGAGAGAGCAGAGACAGCAGCTTTATAAACCGAACAGCTGGCTGCCTGGGAAGGGCAGCAAGGGGAGATGTAAATCATCAGTTTTGACTTGTCAGTGACAAAGTACTTTGACATAGAAAACTGTTAGGTGAGTGGAGGATATTTCTTCCATGTTGCTTTTGATTGGCCAAGTAGTTTAAATAAAGAAAAGTTATTGGAGCTGAAGAACACCGTAAAAGGTCCAATTTCATTTATTAAATAGAATGGGGATGGCTAAGCAGGCAACATGTTGCAACTGTAAATTGATTGGAAAAATATGATGGGCAAGGCTAACATGGATGATGAATTATGGGGAGGTGATGGCCTTAGTGGTGTTATCACTGGAATGTTAATCCAGGGATCCAGGTTCGAATCCCACCACGGCAGACGGTGGAATTTGAATTCAATAAAAATCGAATTAATAGTCTAGTGATGACCTTGAAACCATTGCCGATTGTCAGGAAAAACCCATCTGGTTCACTAATGTCCTTTAGGAAAGGAAACTGCCATCCTTACCTCGTCTGGCCTACATACGACTCCAGACCCACAGCAATGTGATAGGCAATAAATGCTAGCCAAGCCAGGGACGCACAAATCCCATTAATGAATAAATAAAAAAACAAATTTCCAGAGTGCATCAGGGGTTGTTCTTATAGCAGCATGTTTCAGGGCTACCCAGGATCAGGCTATTTTAGATCTTGTAATGTACAACGAGGTAGGATTAATAAGTAATCCTGTCAGGGGTAGTGATCACAACATGACAGAAATTCAAATTCAGTTTGAGGAAGAGTGACTCAGGTCTTGAACCAGTGTCCTCAATGTAAATGAAGGCAATTAGCGAGGTATGAAGAAAGAGTTGTCTAAAATGGGCTGGGATTATAGATGAAGGGGAACGTCAGTAGATGAGCAGGGGCAGACAGTTAAGCAGATATTTCGTAACATTCAGTGGTCAAGAACAGTGCCCAATCAAAACCTAAGATGTATAAAGTGGTGAAAACAATTGCCTAGCCAGAGGATTTTTAGGGAACAGCAGATGACAAAAAAGCTAATAGAAAGGTAAGAAAGTGATTATGAGGTAGTAAATGAGTAAATGAGAAAGTAAATTGGCAATAAAGATAAAAAACAAACAGCAAAAGCTTCTACAAGCATATACAAAGAAAAGGGGGTGCTAAAGTTGGTATGGGTATAAAGCGCATATCTATTTATATTTCTGTAATATTGATTGTGGACTGAAATGGAAAATATTTTCTGATTTTTCTTCCTAAAAAAAAGAGTTGTGGAAAAGATTGATGCACTTTTCAAAGCTGCTATCACTTATTGTAAGTGTTGTTTACACTATTGCTTGTTCAAAAAGTTGGGGAGGTTTAATTACAGATGCAGTGTGCATAAAATGAAACTTGGCTTAAACTAAGTTCAGTTCAAGTTTGAGTTTAGTGTGGAATGCAGTGTGAAAGATATAAATTTCCAATGGAGTACAATAGAAGAAGATGTTTCCATCCATGGGGGATTCTCAAATTGTTATAGAATAAAGACTGAGATGTGAAAGAGTTTCATTTCCCATAGAGTAGCGAATATCTGGGTTTTCTACCCCAGACAGCTGTAGAGGCTAGATCACTTCAAGTATTCAAAGCAGGAGGGAGATAGGTTTTTAAAATATCAGAGAGTTGAGGGCTATGAGTAGTTGATGTGAAATAGGAGTTGAAGTCTAGGAGAGATTAATCACTTTCTTGTTAAATTACAGGGCAGGCTCGGGGGGCCAAATGGTCTCTTCATGCTCCTGTTCCTTATGTTCTTATAATAAGCAGTTATGGGAGACAACATTGTGAAATGATTATCTGCATTAATTAGCTTTAAAATTGTTGATATATGTATATCATGCTGATATATCCAGCTGTAGCTAAATTATAGTATTTTTTTAATATAGATCTAATGAATCATACGAAATAGTCAGACAGATCATCAAGAACATTCTCATTTGTATTTTTCACATGCTTCAGTCTTTTTGTAGTGATTGGAACGAGATCAGCCAGTTGGGCCTCATAGAACATGAGTTCCCTGATTGAGGCTGTTAACCTGGACCAATCAGGGAGCCCTGGTTGACAGATATAAACAGGCGTGTCAGGGGTTCTGTTCACTCTAGGAGCTGGCTCAGAGCTAGCTGGGTCAGTTTCCTGTATTATGCATGTGTAAATAAAGAGTAACTTGGTGATGGCCTTCACGGAGATATTTCACTTCTATCAGAAAATGTCTTCAGTGATATCATCTCACCCTCCATCCTCGCTCAGTGGAACAGGAGATTGACCTGAGTCACCCGCAGTGAGGAGCAATCCCCCAGATAATGGCTGCAAGCTTCCATACCCTCATTTGAATGGATGAAAATCATGGGTCATGTGCCTGCAATATACCAAGCTGCACTTACAACAGGCCTAGGAGTTCTTGTGGTGCAGTGTTAATGTCCTTACCTCTACCTCTAGGCTAACAGAACTGGATTCAACTCCCACTTACTCCAGGGGTGTGAAATAGCATCACTAAACAGGTTGATTAGAAAATATCTTGTGACAAGCCTGCTACTACATTGCAGGCTCAGGTTCAGGAAAAATTCAACATTATTAACACCTCTCAAAATGAACTGTGCTGAAATTGAAGAACTATTTTATGGCTACATGCAACAACTAAGCTGCAATAGAAAAGAATGAGATAAATAACCAGATGAGGTTTTATTAGGGGTGCTAGGGGAAGAGTATCATTTGGCCAGAATACTATAGGAACTCCTTACTTCTCTTGGCACATTGCCAAAAGATCATTAACATTTGATAGTTTGGCCGATTTCTCATCACCTTAAGTGTTGCAGCATTTGCAGGACCATGCTTAAACATCTGAATCATGGAATCATACAGTACAAACAGACCCTTCATCTCATCAAATCTGCATTGACAAAACCCCACTCTAATTCTACAGTAGTGCCACTTGGCCCATTAGCCTTGAACCTTACAATGTTTCAAGTTGTCATCCAAGTACTTTTTGAAAGAATCATAGAACCTCTACAGTGTGGAAACAGGACCTTTGGTCCAACAAGTCCACATTGACCCTCAGAGCATCCCACCCAGACCCATCCTTCTATAACCCACCCAATCTACACATCCCTGAACACTACGGGCAATTTAGCATGGCCAATCCACCCAGCCTGCATGTCTTTGGACTGTGGGAAGAAACCAGTGCACCTGGAGGAAACCCACACAGACACGGGGAGAATGTGCAATCTCCACACAGACAGTCGCCCGAGGGTGGAATTGAACCCAGGTCCCTGGCGCTGTGAGGCAGCAGTGCTAACCACTGAGCCAACATGCCACCTCTGTGAGATTTGCCACCTCAACTACCCTCCCAGGCAGTACATTCCGTCTGGGTAGATAATATTTTCATAATTTAGAATGAGACGATTTTGAAGCTGTAATAATATTTCAATGGGCCTCATATATGAAAACTCTGTCAAATATATTCCCCCATCTGTAACAGTCAATTTCTCTTGCCAACAGCCATACGGTAAAATGTGCAATGGTTGTTATTAGGCAGCTTTAATCTGTCTGTGGTTTGTCTGTCTCGACAATACTGTCAGGTTTTTAGTGAGTGATTTTCTGTGATCGTTAAACATTTGCTTTGGTCTTTCTTCCTCCTGTAGTTGCCCTACCTGCCACCCACACACTACCCCCTTCCACTCAATGTTCACCTGATATTGTTTGCATCCTCAAAACCTTCTTGCTCATGGCTTTCACAATATTAATGCACCCAAGGGAGGTTGTTTAGCTCAACTGTCTAAAAAGAAAGCAACCCTGTACTTCACAGACCTGTCTCCATGGTTTTCATCTCCGTAACACTGATTCGGAATATCAAGTATTGAGAATGGGCTGACAAGATGATTCTTGATGAAGGCATAAAATTGGTCGTTCACCAGTTTGAGCCATAGAATCATACAGCAAGGAAACAGAACCTTTGGTCCAACTTGTCCATGCCAACCAGCTTCCCTAAACTGAACTAGGCCCATTTGCCTGAGCTGCTTCTATCTTTGCTAGTGTATTGAGGCTCTATCGTAGAACTCCTGTCCTGAATTATTCTGTCAATACGTTTCTACCCTTTTGAATTTGTTCCTGTGTATAGTGTTAACTTTAAAGGTATCAGGCTGAAAGTTAAAGCCCCACAGCAGGCCCTGAGCACAGAAATCACGTTAATACCTCCCTGCACTGCCGAGGGAGTTTGGACCTACCATCTGTTAGCTGAGACAATAAATCAAAGTCCCCATCTGCCTGTCTTTATAAGATCCCATGACTCCCTGGTCCCGAGACAACACTTCTATCAAAATTAGAATGACTTGCTTTTTATCATTGTATTGTTGGTGACACATTCCTGTGCATGAGCAGGTTTGACACCTTTGCTTGTGTGTCAGTAGTTAAAATTCAAAAAGCAATTAATTGGCAGAAAATACTTTAAAGCAGGGTTTCCAAAACAGTGGTTCACAATATCAGCCATTTTGTAGTCAGCATGGGATGTCAATGGGTGTTAACAACTGCATGTCCCTTTCAATGAGCAGAATGTTTTTGAAAGTGAATGTGGCCTTGCTTGCCAAATGCTGAGACCTGAACAATGTTGAGAAATCCTATGGAGATCGAAGGTAGGATCATACAACATGGAAACAGACCCTTTGATCCAAGTCATTCATGCCCACAAGGTATCCCAACTGAACTAGCCCAATTTGCCTGCATTTGGCCATAAGATAAGACCATAAGACATAGGAGCAGAAGTTAGGCCACTCGGACCATCGAATCTGCTCCGCCATTCAATCATGGCTGATAAGTTCCTCAACCCCATTCTCCTGCTTTCTCACTGTAACCGTTGATCCCCTTGATAATCAAGAACCTATCTATTTCAGTCTTAAATGTTCTCAATGACCTGGCCTCCACAGCCTTCTGTGGCAGTGAATTCCATAGATTCACCACTCTCTGGCTGAAGAAGTTTCACCTTATTTCCATTCTAAAAGGTCTTCCCTTTACTCTACTCTAAGGCAGTGCCCTCGGGTCCTGGTCTCTCCTACCAATGGAAGCATCTTCCCAACATCTATTTTGTCCAGGCCATT
This sequence comes from Rhincodon typus, assembly GCF_021869965.1. NCBI lineage: Eukaryota > Metazoa > Chordata > Chondrichthyes > Orectolobiformes > Rhincodontidae > Rhincodon > Rhincodon typus. The sequence goes on along the minus strand of NC_063351.1, from coordinate 49,128,365 downwards.
CAGTATTCTGAAAGTTGCAATTAGATCCCCCCTCCTCCTTCTAAACTCCAATGAGTATAGTTCCAGAGTCCTCAAACGTTCCTCATATGTTAAGCTTTCCATTCCTGGGACCATTCTAGTGAACCTCCTCTGAATCCGCTCCAGGGCCAGTACATCCTCCCTGAGATATGGGGCCCAAAACTGTACACAATACTCCAAATGTGGCCTGACCAGAGCCTTATAAAGCCTCAGTAGGACATCCCTGCTTTTATATTCAAGTCCTCTCAAAATAAATGCCAACATTGCATCTGCCTTCCTAACTACTGACTCAATCTGCAAGTTTACCTTGAGAGAATCCTGGACTAGAACTCCCAAGTCTCTTTACACTTCGGATTTCTGAATTTTCTCCCCATTTAGAAAATAGTCCATGCTTTTATTCTTCTTACCAAAGTGCATGACCTCACACTTTCCCACATTATACTTCATCTGCCACTTCTTTGCCCACTCTCCTAACCTGTCCAAATCCTTCTGTAGCCTCCCCACCTCCTCAATACCACCTGTCCCTCCACCTATCTTTGTATCGTCTGCAAACTTAGCCAGAATGCCCACAGTTCCTTTATCTAGATCATTAATGTATAAAGTGAAAAGTTGTCGTCCCAGCACTGAACCTTTTTGAACACCACTTGTCACCGACTGCCATCCTGAGAAGGACCCTTTTATCCCCACTCTCTGCTTCCTGCCAATCTTCTATCCATGCTAGCACCTTGCCTCTAACACCATGGACCCTTATCTTACTCAGCAACCTCCTGTGTGGCACCTTATCAAAGGCCTCCTTGAAGTCCAGGCAGATAACATCCATTGGGTCTCCTTGGTCTACCCTGCTCGTTACTTCCTCAAAGAATTCTAGCAGATTTGTCAGGCATGACCTCCCTTTGATGAAACCATGCTGACTTTGCCCTACTTTACCATACAATTCCAAAGTTTCAGAAATCTCATCCGTTGCAATGGACTCCAAAATCTTACCCACGACTGAGGTTAGGCTAATCGGCCTGTAATTTTCCATCTTTTGTCTTGCTTCCTTTTTAAACAAGGATGTCACGTTAACGATTTTCCAGTCCTCTGGGACCCTGCCTGACTCAAGTGATTCCTGAAAGATCGCCACTAATGCTTCCACTATCTCTTCAGCTATCTCCTTTAGAATTCTGGGGTGTAGTCCATCTGGTCCAGGTTATTTGTCCACCTTCAGGCCAATCAGTTTTACTAGCACCTTTTCCTTGGTGATGGCCACCATACTCAGCTCTGCCCCCTGACTCTCTTGAATTTTTGGGAGATTACTCGTGTCTTCCACCGTGAAGACTGATGCAAAGTAATTATTCTAAACGTTTCATATCCATGTACCTGTCCAAATGTCTTTTAAATGTTGTAACTGTACTCACCTCTACTAATTCCTCTGGCAGTTTGTTCCATACACGCACCACCTTCTGTGTAAAAACAGTTGCCCCTTTGGTCCCTTTTAAATCTTTCCATTCTCACCTTAAACCTATGCCCCTCTAGTTTTGGACTCCCCTACCCTGAGAAAAAGACCTTGGCTATTCACCTTATCCACACCCCCCATGATTTTATAAACCTCGATAAGGTGATGCTTCTTTGACTTAAAAACTTTGAATAAAACAAACCGCACTTCTTTCCGCTTGACTGAAATGAGTTCAGTTGGACCTCATAGAATATGTTCTCTGATTTGTCCAATCAGAGAGTTCTGGCTGACAGATATAAGCAGGAGCTTCAGAGGTTCTACTAAATAAAAACCGAAAGAACTGCGGATGCTGTAAATCAGGAACAAAACCAAAGTTGCTGGAAAAGCTCAGCAGGTCTGGCAGCATCTGTGGAGGAAAAAACAGAGTTAAAGTTTCAGGTCCGGTGACCCTTCCTCAGAACTCTTCCTCACCTGTTCTGAGGAAGGGTCACCAGACCCGAAAAGTTTTTTCCTACACAGATGCTGCCAGGCCTGCTGAGCTTTTTCCAGCAACTTTGGTTTTGTGTCAGAGGTTCTGCTCACTCTGAGAGCTGGCTCTGAGGAAGCCAGACCAGGGTCATGTACTATGCACGTGTAAAGGGTGGTGACATGGTGGTGGGGCACTGGCTTCTGTAGAATTATTCCAACCTTTACTTTCACAAGTCTTTTCTAGATCCCCTACCCATGCTCCCAAGCATTACAGCTAACTACAGAGACTAAAATGGGGTCACAATGGGAAAGGTTTGGGAAGCACAACTTTTGAAAATTGAGGATAAAATGGCAATATGCAAATTAAAGCTCACAACTTCCTTTCTGGATATTTTAGTACTGGTCCCCTCTCAAATGCAAAAATCCTGCATTTATATCACTCCTTTCTTAGCGTCAGAATATCCTATTACACTTTTCAGCCATTGAAGTATTTCTGAAGTGTCGTCATTGCCATCGTGTTAGTAGCTAAGTCCACAAACAGCAACATGATTATGGGATCTTATTTTTAGTGATGTTGATTGAGGGATAAATATTGGTTAGGAAGCCAGCCACCCTCCCCTCTTCACCTTTGAAATGGTGTCCCCAGGATCTTCATTGGACACCTGAAGTGGAAGTAAAGGTCTCAGTATAACATCACATCTGAAAATGTCAGCTTTGATTATTTGATTCAAATTCTGGAGTGGTGCTTGAACTTTTTTTTTTGTTTCCAAAGCAACCATTTCAAAGATATAATTATACAGTTCTGGAGCAGATGGGACTTGAATCCAGGCCTCCCAGTCCAGTGGTAGGGACACTATCACTACACCACAAGAGGACCCCTGGGTACTTGAAGCGACAACCTTCCAGTTCATGGGGCACAGGTGTTACCAATAAGCCCCAAAGGATTTCTGGGAAGCTTTGAGTGCCCTTGCGGGGTAGTGGTAGTGTCCCTCCCTGTGATCAAGGAGGTCAGGTTTCAAGTCCCACCTTCTCCAGAGGCATATAATAAAATCTCCAACAACCAGATTAGGAAATATTTCCAGAAAGCTCAAGTGTGTTTCTCTGCTATTTACCTCACAGACAAACTGTTGCATTTTTTTTTTCCTTTATTCTTTCATGGGACATGAGCATCACAGGTTAGGCTGGCATTTGTTACCCTTGTTGACCTTGAATTAACTGGCTCTCTGAGCCATTTCAGAAGGCAGTTAAGAATCAACCACCTGGAGTCACAGAAATATAGAAACTAGGAGCAAGAATAGGCCCTTGAAGTATACCTTGTATTGAATTGCAATCATGGCTGATCCTTTATCTCAATACCATATTCTGGCTTTTGCCCCCATACCCCTTGATGCCTTTAAAATCTAAAGATTTATCAATCTCTTTCTTGACATATCTTCAGCCACTTCGCCTCCATAGCCTTCTATGATAAAGAATTTCACAGATTCATTACCCCAATCCAAGAATCTAAATCCCTCCCTACAGCATTTCTGCAGCCATGTGTTTGTCTGATTATTTCTATTCTTGCTGGAACATGGCATGCGTAGTAATCTCAGGATTAGAGGCCGTATTTTTTTAAGATTAGGTCCTAACTCCCTAAATACAGCTTGTAGAACCTTATACGTTGTTGTTTATAAAACCTATGACATTGATAACAAAACTACTCGCTTTTCAGCCTCCTCTTCCCGAATGCTCTGCAGCCATTCCAAGGCACAAGGGAGGCCACAGACCATTCTATGGTCTCTATTTTATTCCTGAAAGGACATCAATGAACTTAGATGGGTTATTAAACAACAGTTACATGCTTACCATTCAGCTAGATTTTAAATTCCAGAATTCAATGGATTCTGCCCTGATGGGTTCTGAACTCGTCCCCAGAACATTAACCTGGAGCTTTAGAGTTACTAGCTCCTTACCAACATGCCCCAACTCCCCAACACTTCCAATGTTACTTCTCTCCATTTCTCCCAGTAACCAAAATTGTACATAATACTGAAGATATTGTCTAGTAAGGGGAAATCTCAGGGGTAAAGTACAATCTGACTTTAACATTTTTGAACATACCCCTTGCTTTTACCTTCAGACGCAGAACTGGAGTCATGAGTAGTACAGCTTTATTATTCAGAATCACTGCAGACTGAATATATTCAGAGCATAGCCAGGGTTACTGATCAAATGGCATTTCAGTGCCAAAAAGCAGTCACTTTCACTTCCCTCAAACATGCTTCCTGTTCCTATCTAATTCAAAGTCATTAAAAACCCTGGCTAATGCCTGTAACCTTTGAGAGAAACGTGGTGATTTTCTTCTGGTGGTTAGGAACTAGCACAGAACAATGAAATGCACATTTGAAAAAAGGAGATCATCTTTCTAAAAAGGGAATATTTTTAAATGTATTCTCACATCTGCCACTCCAACTCCTGATGTTAGTTAATGCAGTCTTCATTCAGCGAGATGGCAGTAATTTGAAACAACCCTATGATGTTGTTGTGCTCTAGTTTTCTGAATTCACTGCAATTATATAATGAGATGAATTACAAATTTATGAGAACAACAATCATGTTTTTTATACGCACCATGGTGGCATACTGTGTCTAATACAGACATCTACTGAAGCCTTGTCCTGAGCAGGACGAAGAGAAAGTGTGCATTGTTTTGAATTTCCAAAATACATGCCCGTGTACAGGTAGGTTGGAGAAATGGAACACATGGAAGAGTTAAAGAAGTTAAAATCACTAAGGGATTTGAATGGAGGGTTAGAATTTTAAATTGGGGGCGTTGGGTCACTGAGAGCTAGCAATAAACACAGCGGCTGCGGAAGGTAAATGGTGTGAAACAAAAACAGAAATTGTTGGTGAAACTCAGCATCTCCGGCTACATCTGTGCGAAGAAAGCACAGTTAACTTTTCGCTTCTGGCGACTTTGCCAGAAGTTTCTGCCTCATGTTTCAGATCTCCAGCATCCGCAGTTCTTTGTTTTATTTTAAAATCCAACATGCCATTTATCTTATCGCAAATGGTTTGCAACACAAGAACAAAAGACTTGCTACAATTCGATAAGGCTTTGGTGAAACCATACAGGGAAGCAGTACAGTGTTCTTCACCACGTCATTTTGTTCACCAGATGTATCCACATACTATCACCAGACTTCAAAAGTAATTCGGTGGTTGCTGAGTGGTTCAGGAGTCCTGGGAAATGAAAGATGCTATCTTCTCTTTCTCACACAAATGACTGAAAGAATCTGGATTGCACTACCTCTGAAGGCCAAGAATCAATTGAAGCTGGTGATTACTTGTGAAGTGAGGATATTAAAGGGAAATGTGGAAAGGGCTGACAATCGGGATTAAAAGGATTCAAGAGCTTGCATAGCCAACAAAATGGTATAGTTAGCTAAAACCCATCTGCTCATCTGCTTTGTCGTAAAGTGGAACAGCAAAGCTTTTCCATGACATCTATTCCTTCCTCCCTTCCCTTCACATTGACAATTTGCAGCATCATATTCCCTGTAAGACCATAAGATATTTGAGCAGGAGAGGGCCACTCAGCCCATCAAGACAACTCCACAATTCAGTGAGACAATTGCTGATCTGATAATCTTGACTCCACTTTCCTGCCTTGTTTTCCTGATTGATTAAACATCTGTCTCTCTCAGGTAGAATACATTTAATCACCCAGCCTCCACAATCCTCTGCGCTAAAGAATTCCACAGATTTGCTACCTGCCGAGATAAGAAATTCCTCTTCGTCTCTGTCTTCAGTAGGTGACCCCTTGCTCAGGGATTACATTTATCAGGCATGATTTCCCACCCATGAAACCACACTGACTCTGGTGTGTTGTACAATATATTTCTAAATGCTCAGGTGTTATATCCTTTCCATTGATGGGTGATCATATTGAAACGGACAAGATCATGAGGACGTTTCACAGCCTGGATGGTGAAAAGGTGTTTCTGCTCATGGGGGAGTGTCAAACTAGGGAATACAGATAAAGAATAAAGGATCCTCTTTCAAAACTGAGATGCAAAGGAATTTCTTCTTCAAGAGGGTCGTGAATTTATAGAATTCTCTATCCTAGAGAGCTGTGGGGGTTAGAACACTGAAACTATTTAAAAAGGACGTGTGTGGATTTGAGAGATATTGGGCCGTTGAGGGCTATATTCAGCTGACATTGACATCAGGGTCAGATCAGCCATGATCTTGTTGAATGGCAGAAAGTCCTCCTGCTCCTATTTCCCATGTTCTGATGTTCTTTATAATAAACTCTAACATATTCTCAAGAGCAGACGTTAAACAAACAGGCCGATAGCTGCCAGTTTCTGTCTCTTTCCCTTTTTAAATAAGCGTGTTACATTGGCACTTTTCCAGTCCTCTGGGACTTTTCCAGACTGTAAGAAATCTTTGAAGATTATTACCAATGCATCCACTGTGTCTGTAGCTACTTCCTTTAAAAATCCAGGATAGAGTGCATCAGGTCCAGGTATTTAGGGGCTTTAAGCTGCATTAGTTGCCCACACAGACACACACACAGACACACACAAACACAGAGACACACACAGACACACACAGAGAGACAGAGAGACAGACAGACACACACACAGAAGCACACACACGCACAGATGCACACACAGACACGCACAGACACACAGACACACACGCACAGAAACAGACACACTCACAGACAGACACACACATGCAGACAGACACACACACACATACACACACGCACATACACACACACCCGCACATACACAGACACACACACACATACACAGACACAAGCACAGACACACACACACAACCACACACAGAGACACACACACACAGAGACACACAGAAACACACACAGAGACACACAGAAACACACACACCGAGACAGACACACAGACACACACACACACAGACACACACAGAAACACACACACCAAGACAGACACACAGACACACACACAGACACAGACACACAGACAGACACACAGACACAGAGACACAGACAGACACACACACATACATAGACTCACACAGACACACACCCACACACAGACACACACAGACACACACACACACACACAGACACACACACACAGACATAGACTCACACAGACAGACACACACACAGACACAGACAAACACACAGTCACAGACAGACACACAGACACAGACACACAGACACAGACACGCACAGACACAGACACACACACACATGCACACACACACAGAGACAGGCACACAGACACAGACAGGCGCGCGCACACACACACACACACACACACACACAGAGACAGGCACACGGACACAGACAGGCGCACACACACACACAGACAGGCATACAGGCACAGGCAGGCGTGCGCGCACACACACACACACACACACACACACACACACAGAGGCATACAGGCACAGACAGGCACACCCGCTGCACACGCACACACACACACAGACAGGCACACAGGTACAGACAGGTACACACACACAGACACACAGACAGGCACACAGGCACAGACAAGCACGCGCACACACACACACACACTTATTTCGCATCATTTGGAATTCTATTAATGTCCTTCACATTGAAGTCTAATGCAAAGTATTTATTCAGTTCTTCAATTATTTATCCTCTGCCATTTCCTAGTTAACCATTACTATTTCCACAGCCTCATTTACTCAGGGACCAATGTTCACTTCGGTTCGTTCGTCCTTTTTATATGTTGAAAGGCAATCTTGCTATGTGTTTTGATATTACTTGCTAGCTTATCCTCAAAGTTTATTTTTGTCGTTTTTAATGATTAATCTTTCTCACATTCTATATTGCTTTTTCTTTCAGTTTGATACTATTCTTAGCTTCCTTGGATAACTATGATTGATTTATGCCCTTCCTCAAATCCTTTGTAGCCATAATTTTATACTGAACCGGAATGGTTAATAGCTAATTCTCGACAGGGATGATGGGGATAAAGTGGCCGACTTCACAGGAACAATAGCCTACTGTGCAAGGCAGAACCAGGCACTACTCATTCAGCAGGAATCTGGTGATAAGGACTGCTAAAAGGCTGCTCGACCTTCTTCATTATCAGGGTTACTAAATTAAAGATTGAAGGGATAGCAATGAAACAGATCCGTCTTGTCTATATGACCCTGGGATGGATAATCTTAGAGTCACAAGGGTCCTGTGCAGGAGTCCAATCTTTTGGAACTTCCAGAGAAAACAGACAAAAATAAGTGTTTTGAAGACATCAGCCACGTAACCTACGAATAACCATTGTGGAAGTGGGAGCCTGAGCTCGGAATTCAGAGAAGAACAGATCCAGCTCAGTGATTGAAGCCTGGCCAGCTCTCCCTCACCAGTACAGGTCATACATAAGTCTTGGTCATGAGTCTGAGGCAGCTTCGTGTTGTAACCTGGAGCAATTTAATGATGTAGTGTTAAACTGACTGAGTTTTATTTCTTTATTCATACAATGGATGAGGGTGTCGCTGGCTAGGTAGCATTTATTGCCCATCCCTAATTACCCAGAGGGCAGTTAAGAGTCAACCACATTGCTGTGGGTCTGGAGTTACATGTAGGCCAGACCAGGTAAGGATGGCAGTTTCCTTCACTAAAGGACATTAGTGAACCAGGTGAGTGATAAATAAAATAGATTGCAGTAACAGTATAGTCTATGATCATATTGTTCACTGGGATTGATCTAGGGAAGACAATAGACTGCACCTTCTTCCTCATTGAGATATATCTTTGCGGTCAGTCAAGAACTATGCACTTAAATGTTTATCATTGTTCATCAATTGTCCTTTATAATAAGCTCCTTTCCCAATTCATTCCAGCCAGCTTCACTCTCATTCCTTTGTAATTATCCTCATTTAAGTTTGGAATAGTTGTTTCCATCCTAAGCTTCTCAAACTCAAACTGATTGTTAGGTTCTATCATGTTATGTTCACTGTTTCCCAGGGAATATTTCAAACTAAAATCATTTGTTAAACCTGCCTCATTATACATCACCAGATTCAAAATGACCTGATTCTTAGTTTAATCGACAACATGTTGCTCTGGAAAGGTGTCCTGAGTACACTCTGAATTCTTCCTCATGCATATCTCTGCCAGTTTGATTTTCCCAAATGACATGAAAAGTTCCAGTCGTAAAGTTATAGAGAGCTACAGCACAGAAAAGGGCCCTTCAACCCATCAAGTCTGCACCAGCAAAAACAACAACCTAACTATTGTATTCCCATTTTCCAACACTTGGCCCATAGCCTTGTATGCCTTGACATCTTCAGTGCTCTTCTAACTACTATTCCATTGAAATTACTGTTAATTTGGGGCTACAGGTTATCAACCTAAAATAATAGAATCATATTACAGTTACAGTCCATACCAACGAGCATCCCAACCAGATCCATGCCCCCTACCCTATAACCCTGAATTTCTCATAGCTAATCTACCTAACCTGCACAATCTTGGATACAGTAGCATGGCCAGTCCATCTAACTTGCACATCTTTGTGACTGTGGGAGGAAACCAGAGCACCCAAAGGAAACCCACACAGATACCAGGAGAATGTGCAAACTCCACACAGACAGTTGCCTGAGGGTGGAATTGAACCCAGGTCCCTAACACTGTGAGGCAGCAGTGCTAACCACTGAGCTACCGTGCCACCCATGTCAACTTTAGTTCTGTCCAAGATACTGCCTGTCCTGTAGAGTATTTCCAGCATGTTTTAGATATCCAGCATCTGCAACATATTAATTTTAACTCTTAATTACAAAACCTAACTAGCATACAATTTTCACTACAATGAGAACCACATTCAGCAGATTGAGGTTCAGAACAATTAGAAACAAATACCTTTGTATAATCCAGTTTTGAAACATTCAAAAACAGAAAATGCTAGAGAAACTTGGCAGGTTTGGCAGCATCTGTGGAGAGAAAGCAGAGTCCAGTAACCCTTTTTCTTAATTCCTGGAGGAACATTTATCCATCAAGAAACACCACCCTAAGAATATAATTTTCCTGTGTAATTATAGAGCTTATCTCTACACACATAGCAGATGTGTTTCCCAGCATTAGGGAATTTTGCTGTATGTGACGTTCTTTGAGATGTTTCCAAGTTGATACATATCTCCCTATACATAAAAGTTTTAAAAATAATTTCTAGATTTCATATTTCACCTCTTCTTCCCCCATTCTGTTCTAGACCATGGCGAATACATATCAAGTTACATATCTGTAGTTTCTAACCAGTGACATCTTCCTCACATTGCCCTGTTTACTGGAAGGCTAGGTCTGATGAAGTGATATGAATATCCATATCGCTACAGATGGAACAAAGACTGATAAAATTCACCACAAAATTAACCCCAAGACTGGAATGTCATCAGTCAAATCCACTGAACTTGTCTTAAAAAAGGCATCTTACAGCTTTCTGAGTTCAGTTTATAACCATTGCAACCTTCTTCAATGGAGAGCAGCTCTTAGTAAAACTGCTGTCATTTCCATTTACGCCTTTCTCAACATGCCTTTTGTTCATTTACTTGTCCCATCTTCTCCCTTTGCCATGTACGATCATCCCTCCACTACTTAGTCTTTCCTGCCTGCCACCAGAGAGACATTCCTTTCATTTTCCCATCCCCTGCAAACGTTCTTTGTATCCGTACTTGTTTAAAACCCGCTACATCACTAATACAATATAAATATAATGTACAAGTTCTGAACAAGGGTCACTGAACTTGAAACATTAATTGTTTCTCTCCTCACAGACGTTGTCAAACCTGCTGAGCATTTTCAGCAGTTTCTGTTTTAAGATTTCCAGTATCTGTGATATTCTGCTTTGTTACAATGAAAGGTTTCTCCTCTTCCACTACAACTCTGAACATTAGTTTTGTTTTGCCTTTTGTATTTCTCCCAACTGTGCGTCTTTTAATAGCTCTTCAAGAATTTTGGACTTCAGGAGAAGTTATTCTCATGACAATCCTCCACACTTCCCCTTTGAACAGTACCATCAGCAATCAGAATTACCAGGAATACCAGGCAAGCAGACATCAGCTTGAAGTCTCAGTTTAAGATGATAACTGTGAATCTGACAGTGTTGCACACAACTACCAGCCGAAACAGTGTGCTCAAAGCCTGGCTCTCTAGTAAGGGTATGGGGTGGAAGCTAGTTAATTGTGGAAGAATTCTGCTGCAAAAAGCAATTTGCTTCCTGTCAAAAAGCTTAAATAATTACAATTCTCTGGTTTAGTTTAAAACAAAGACAACCTCCCAGAAGGAAGCAGCTGGCAGATACTAGAAGATGCCTGGCCACCACTGCAGTCCAGTTGGGGACACTGGTGGAGAGTGGCACTTCTGCCTCTCAGTGGGTGCAAGTCTTGCCCTTAGGAGCTGCCATGAAACCGACTGGCTACTAATGCCTGCAGTGCCAGAGCTCCATTGTGGGCACTACCACAACCACAGGAAGGAGCACATGGGTGGTCCAGAAAATAAATCCAGAATTTATGGTGGGCAAAGAGCCTGGAGCCCAAGAAGGGTTGGGAGGAGTGAGGGGGGTGGTATTTGTGCGTCAGGTGGCATGGAAGAAATTGGGCTGCACCAGCTTGAGTGTTGTTCACAGAGCACCCAGAGTACCCCTGAATGAGGTGGACAGTTTCCTTCCCACCTTTTGTCAGGGACACCATAACAGATAGCCTGCTCATTCTCACCTTCCTACCCATGCCAATCAGCTTATGATATGGCCAGATGAACAAGCCTAGCTTTCCATAACAGAGTCACAGCACAGAAACAGGCCCTTCATCCAAGTAGTCTATGTCGACCATGTTCCCAAACTAAACTAGTCCCACCTGACTGCATTTGGCTCATATCCCTCCAAACATTTCCTATTAATGAATTTATCCAAATGTCTGTTCAACATTGTAACTATAGCTGCATCCATCGCTTTCTCTGGCAGTTCATTCCACACATGAACCACTCGCTGTGTAAAAAAGTTGCCCCTTATGTCCTTTTTCAATCTTTCTCCTCTCACCTCAAAAATATGCCCCCTAGTTTTGAACTCCCCCACCCGAGAGAAAATACCCTTGTCAATCACCTTATTTATGCCCTTCAATGCATTGTATGGGCTGCCAATTTCATAGCACCATAGAGATCTACGGCACAGAAAAAGGCTCATGGAATCTGCACCAGCTGAAAACAACTACCTAACTATTCCTATCCCTATTGCACTCCCAAATGCCTGTACAATTAGGGTAAGTTGAGGGGTTGGCAAGAGGTGGTAGGTTGACCACTATTTTATGTCAATAAAACACTTTCTGTTGAGGGCACACAAAACCCAACTCTTTGAAGTGGAATTTGAGTTTATAATTTGCCAACTCAAAGCATGTCAACTTTATCATTGCACGAAACCAGTTATGTTTCACTGAAGCACAATTAGATAGGAATTTAATGGTAGCAGTGTTGGATTGTTCAGAACTCCGGTAATGTCCTACAGTGGCTGGCATCTGGATGACTCAAAGAGCTGACTGGTAAAGAAGAACTTTCATAATGACGTGAAACGGTCAAACCAGATTAAACACAGCTCCATAACAGCAGTTAAACCAAGTCCCAGATCCCAAAGAGTCTCTGAGAGCAGCACAGGTAGTGTCCAGCTAGTTGGAAAAGGTGACCAAATAAAATCCAAGCAGGAATAGACAAGTATGAAAGTTGGAGGTCAGCTCGGAGTTCTCATGGTTTACCTCGAGGGGAAGAAAGTAAGGAGTCAACATTACAGGATGACCCATCAGCCACATTAGCAGTAAGGGGTCAGAGTGAAGGAATGCCATGCAAGGAATATGCTTAAAGAGGATATTTCAGAACACTTAGGGAAACAAGACATTAGAGGAAAAGGAAAGTTACAAATCTGGAGTCTTAGAATAAAGGGGCACCAATTTAAGACTGAGATGGAGAGGAATTTCTTCTGTGAGTCTTTGGAACTCCTTCCCACAGAGAGCTGTGGGGGCAGAGTCCTTGTGTATATTTAAGGCTGAGATAGGTAGATTTTTGATCAATCGGGGAACCAAGGGTCACTAGGAAAGAGCAGGAAAGTGGACATGAGAAATGTTGGATCAGCTATGAACCTATTGAATGATGGAGCAGGCTCAAGGGGCCAAGCAGCTTATTCCTGTTCCTATTTCGTATGGTCTTATAGAGAGTGAGCTGTCAGATACAGTTCCTATACCTTGGGGATCTGATTAATTGTGGGAGAATTCTACTGTAAACAAATAATTTGCTTCCTGCTGAGCTGCTTAAATGTTTTACATTACTGGTTTATTTTTTGAAAAAAAAACTTCACCTAGAGATCAAAGTGAGTATAATCACACTTGGTAAAATTTTGGTAAATTCCACGCTAATCTCTGTTGCAATTAACAGGAATGTTCAATTAACATGAATTTGAAAGCAAGTATTATTGTGAACATCTGGTTCATAATACATACGTTTTAGAATATAATTTCTGACTTTGGGAATGAAAAAGTCTAAACTATAGTTAAATGGGGGTGTCTGATTAAGTAACTAAAAAGCTCAAAAGTAAATTTAAACAGGCATAGAGTAGATTACAATTAAAATTAAACCATTATTATCTAGAAAGGTTTTTGGTGAAGTGTAGACACAGAATAATAGGTGTTACAGTTTTGGATTCTTTGTGAGAGCTAAGGTGTCTATCATTTCCATCAGAAAATAAACTAAAGGCTAGCAATTCTGCAAAAGCAGTCGTAAAATTCCAATAAAGAGAAAAATTATTCATATGACTTTGCCCAAATCAAGGAAAACCTGAGTATTAAAAGGATTTTAATTTGCATTTCTACCTGGGAAACAGACCACATGTGTCATAATGTTATGCAGAGAGTTGTTCAGGATGGAACTTTGATTAGAAGGTTCTTTTATTTAATTTATCAAAGTGTGCTTGCTGACTGAAGATGGCAACTTAATTTGGAAACAGAGCAGTTGGAGCTTTGCTTGTTGTATTTTCCTCTCTGCATCTCACTAGTTTCAGAGAGCCAACACAATCAGCCTGTGTGTTTCAAGCAGAGAAAATACTACCTTCAACAGTCACGACATGAAATGCAGTTTGGCTTGCTCAACTAAGGTTTTATAAGGGAAAACAGGCTGGAAGACCAACTTCAGATTGTGGCTCCTGTAAGAAATTTATAACAATCTCACCAGGCTTTATGGCAGAAAGCAGTTGCTTCATCAATGACCTTCCCTCCACTTTAAGGTCAAAACTAGAGTTGTTCCACCGATGATTGCACCATGTTCAGCACCATTCACAACTCCTCAGATACTGAAGCAGTCCATGTTCAAATGCAACATGATCTGACAATATCCAGGCTTGGGCTGATAAGTGGCAAGTAACATTTGCGCCGCACAAATACTAAGCAATGACCATCTCCAATAAATGGCAATATAACCACTGCCCTTTCACATTCAATGGCCTTTCCATCACTGAGCCCCCACGACCAACATCCTGCAGGTTACTCTTGACCAGAAACTCAACTGGACTTGCCACATAAATACAGAGCAAGAGCAGTTCAGAGCCTAGGAATACTGCAGCAAGTAACTCCCCTCCTGACTCCCCAAAGCCTGTCTACTATCTACAAGGTACAAATCAGGAGTATGATGGAACACTCCCCACTTGCTTAAAGAAGCTATCCAAGACAAAGCAGCCCACTTGATTGGCACCACATCCCCAAGTATCCACTCCCTCCACCACTGATGCTCAGTAGCAGCAGTGTGTGCTATCTACAAGATGCAGTGCAGAAATTCACCAAAGATCCTCAGACAGCACCTTCCAAACCCATGACCACTTCCATCTAAAAGGACAAGGGCAGCAGATACATGGGAACCCCCTGCAAGTTCCCCTCCAAGCCACTCACAGTTCTGACTTGAAAATATATCGTTGATCCTTCACCGTCGCTGGGTCAGAATTCTGAAATTCCCTCCCTGAAGGGCATTGTGGATCAACCCATAGCAAGTGAACTGCAGTGGTTCAAGAAGGCAGCTCACCCCCACCTTCTCAAGGGGCAACTAGGGACGGGCATTAAATGCTGGGCCCAGCCAGTGATGTCCATTCAAACAAGTGAATAAATTAAAGTCAGCAGAGTTAGCTTGGGAAGTTGTGCAAAGAAACTAGGATATGGGATAGCAATCTAAACAATGACTGAAGAATCCACAGTCATGATGTCAGTGAAGGAAAAGGTGGTGGATTTCATAATCAACAGCTAATAGAAGAATCCCCATAGAATCCAGTCTTGGAGAGTTGGCTGGAATACTGAAGGAGAATTAAGTGTAAATTCCAGAGAGTTATGGCATACCTTTATTGGAAAAGTCAATAAACCTTCAGGAATTTAAAAGACGAGTGAACATTTTGCGACACTAGGTGTCGGTGTGGAAGGTAGAGGTAGGGATGCAAATGAGGAAAAAGTAGAACTGATTATGTTGTGCAAATCTTTACAAGATATAGTATAAGTTAGTGGTGCTTGTTTTGTTTAATTTTACTGCATATTCAATTATACTTTAGTTTACAAACACAAAATCTTGTGACCTTATTCTGTCGGTTAATAGTTGTGTGAAAAGATGTCTTCCTTAAATCAGTACTAAGGTACATTTATGACAAAACTGGCACTGGACAAAATTAAATAAAATACTTTGTTAGAACCAACATTCATTTAGCCTGCACAGTTTGTTCTGGAAATTTCTACAATCCAAAGTCATTGTCCATAGCTGGGTGTGGCATTCAACTGGCAAAATAGCCTTATCCCTGGTAAAGTTATTTTCATTTAGAATATGCCTCATAACAGTAGTGTGGCAATAGATTCTTTTTAGTTCTGGTTTGGATACAATTCCACAAGTAAAATCCCAGACGAAATGTAAGTGGTTACAGTAAACTTGCAGAAGGGGAGGGAAGCAAGGAAAATATAACAAAGCACAGAATAATCTATTTTTTTTTCATTTATTCACAGGCCAAGGGCATCGCTGACCAGACAGCATTTATTACCCAGAGGGCAGTTTAGAGTCAACCACATTGCTGTGAGTCTGGAGTCACATGTAGGCCAGACCAGGCAAGGATGGCAGTTTCCTTCCCTAAAGGATGTTAGTGAACCAGTGGGTTTTTACAACAATTGGCAATGGATTCATAACCATCATTAGATTCTTAATTCCAGATATTTTATTGAATTCAAATTCCACCATCAGCTGTGGTGGGTTTCGAACCTGGGTCCTCCAAAACATTATCTGGGTCTCTAGATTAACAGTCCAGCAATAATACTACTAGACTATTGCCTCCCATGGTATTTTGTGGAAAAAGACAGCAGGTCAGGGGTCAATCAACATTCATAAACACCAGTCCTAAATCCACCTGCTTTCTAAAAGGTAATTGCTAGCTTCTGCAGCTGAGCCAAGAGAAACTGGGAACTTAAGTAAATTAACATGAGTAGCATTAGTTTGCTTTCAGCTGAAAGAACCAGGAAATGAACTTTTACTTGGTTACGGAAAAAGGTAACAGTTTGGAAAACATTCAGTGGGGTCCCTCTTATCATGCAGTGGTAGTGCCCCCACCCCATGGACCAGGGGGCTCAGGTTCAAGTCCCATCTGCTCCAGGGGTGTGTAATGACATCTCAGAACGGGTTGATTCAGAAAAGCAGGTTAAACAAAAAAAAGAGTAAATCCCCAGTGGACATTCTCACCCAGGATTTAATTGGTGAGAAGAGGGTGAGTATTCATCAAGGGTTGTTTCCAATTATTACCCCTTCAAGGTCCTTCTTTCACCACCTCTGACAGGCGATAACCTGCCCCTCTGCCCCCACAGTTTGTTTATTGAAAGAATTGTGGAACTGATCTGACCAGGAGACTTTGAGTATAAAACCAAGAACTGCAGATGCTGGAAATCTGAAGCAAAAACAGAAATAGCTGGAGAAACTCAGCAGGTCTGGGAGCATCTGTAGAGAACGAAAGCAGAGTTAATATTACAGGTCCAGCAATCCTTCTTCAGAACCCAGGTTTTTGGGGTTAACTTCTATGCAAATGTTAAATGAAGTCTTATTATTTGCAGAGAAAGTAGGAACTGCAGATGCTGGAGAATCTGAGATAACAAGGTGTAGAGCTGGATGAACACAGCAGGCCAAGCAACATC
>NC_063351.1:49096202-49110867 GCF_021869965.1 Rhincodon typus | reverse complement strand
CTTGGCCTGCTGTGTTCATCCAGCTCTACACCTTGTTGTCTCTTATTATTTGCACTTAGCCGAAAAAAAACGAAACAAATTAAAATGATCACCATTCATATGGATATCCTGACAATGTGAGCGGGGGGAATTTATGTGCACAATTGAATTGACTCACAGGCTGTAAAGGCCAGGATTAATGATATTCTGCTGTTGCTTCTGCTGTTAATTTGGGCTTTGAAATGATCAGACTCAAGGATGTGTGCTTGTTGGCTGCACGCTGTGACTCCATTATTTCTGGGCGAACATAGAGATGTTTAGATAATTTCCCTGTCAATCATGCTTGGAGACCACACTGCCTAAGAGACTGGGATTAATTGGACATAATTCACATGATGTAACAAGCCCCCATTTGCTTGGTTTAGCAAAAGAAATCACTGTCCTTTTAAACAGGCAGTGTTCACAACTTTTATCTGTTGCAGATTACGGAAACTTTTTTAAATTCCCTCCCTAGACATTTTAAATACAGCAGACTATTTAAATAGCACACTCAAATAGATACACGTTTCACCCCAGTATAGTAGTGATGTAGACAGACACTGTGGTAACTGGGCCCGAATACAAGCACCCACTTATACAAATAAACTAAATTTTAAAACAATATTTGATTTTAAAGCAGGTTGTTGGGTGAGATGATATGTAGAAATGATTTTAATCACAACACTAGCCTCCATCACTAATGTTGTAATTACAGTTGTAATGGGCAATATGTTTTATGCATGTTAATGAAATTTTCACTGAGGTTAGATATAATGTGACTGAAAAAAAATTGCGCTTTGTACAATTCAACGAAACGCTACATGATCCTCTTAATTCAGCGTCACATCATTCTACCACAACGACAGCACTTTAAGGGTCATAGAGTCCTACACCATGGTGACAGGCTCTTTAGCCAAAACTGGTCCATGCTGACCAAAATATCCATCCTCACTAACCCCATTTCCCTGCATTTGGCCCATATTCTTCTAAACCTTTTGTATCCATGTAGTCATCCAAATTCCTTTTAAATGTTGTTAATGTACCCGCCTCAACCACTTCTGCTGGCAACTCATTCGATGTGCGTACCACCCTCTGAGTAAAAAAGTTGCCCCTCAGGTTCCCATGTATTCTTTCCCCTCTTACCTTAAACTGATGCCCTCTAGTCCTTGATTCTCCAACCCTGGGAAAAACACAGAGTGTATTCATCCAATCCAGTCCTGGCAACATCCTTGTAAATCTCCTCTGCCCTCTTTCCAGTTTAATAGCATCCTTTCTATAGCAAGGTGACCAATACTGAACACAATACTCTAAGTGTGGCTTCACCAACGTCCTGTACAACTGCAACATAACTTTGCAACTTCTGTACTCAGTGCCTTGACTGATGAAGGCCAGTGTGCCAAAAGCCTTCTTCACTGCCCTATCTACCTGTGACTCCACTTTCAGAGAACCATGCACCTGAACTCCAAGGTCCCTCTGTTCCACTACACTCCTTAAGGCCCTACCATTCACCATGAAGCTCCTACCTCGATTTGACTTTCCAAAATGCAATACCTCATGCATATGTATATTAAACTCCTCTCTAACACTTTGTATTTTTTAAAATGTTCTTTCAGAGCCACATTGCAAGTGTACAATGACAGAACATAAAATATGCAATGCTGGCTATTCATCCTCACAGTTCAATTAAAAATGATCACATGCACCCATTATTATAGTTCATATTAGGTTTGACCGACTCCAACTATTTAGTACACCTGGATAGCTTGCCATTGGGTGGTTCACCTCCAATAGCTCTGCCTAGTTAAAACAGCCTCCCTACAAAACTATGCATGAGAGAGACATGATCAAGAACTCTCTTCCCAAAAATATCAAGCACAATAGCTCGGTGGTTAGCACTGCTGCCTCACAGCGCCAGGGACCTGGGTTTGATTCCACTCTTGGGTGACTGTTTGTGTGGAGTTTGCATATTCTGCATGGGTTTCCTCCCACAGTCCAAAGATGTGTGGATTGGCTGTGGGGAAAAGCAAGTTTACAGGGATAGGGTGGATCTGGATGGGATGCTCTTCAGAAGGTTACTATGGACTTGATGGGCAAAATGGTCTGTTTCCAGGCTCTAGAATTCTATAGGTGCTGCCTCTGTGCACTCCATTTACTGGAATATTGTATCCTATGACATGGCACATGCAAGTCAGTGTCATTACCTCTAAACGTAAGATATTATCTTTGTTTAGCAAATAGCCCAACATTAACATTTGCAGCATAGTAGATAATTTGTTATGTGATTAATGTTAAGGTCTTATCTTAAATATGGCTCAGAGTCAACATTCAGAATTGAACCCAGTTTCTACAATTGACAAACACAGTGGACAAACATTTCCCTGATGAACCTCCTCTGGAAGAATGAAGAACATTGTGGTCAGGGATGGGAGTTACAATTTTCAGGCTTGTCCACCATTTTCACCATGGCAGACAGACATTCTGTCAAGTTATGATGATTTTGTTAATCACATACTGATTCTAAAGAGCAAAAAGATTTTTTAAAACTTGTAAATCACCCTGATAGCGCAGGGATGTGTTGCTTTGGGTACAATTACAGTGAAAAGTAATATGTAACTGACCTGTTAAGTTTGTATGATCTATGATTAAACCAACATCAACAATCATACAGTACAGAAGAGGACCTTCAGCCCGTCAAGTTTGTACTACTAAGATTACACTAAATCTACGCTTATGCCTGTTTGCAACACTAGTCCCACAGCCTTGAATGTTATGACACTTCAAGTGCTCATCCAAGTACTTTTTAAAGGCTATAAGGTTTCCTGCCTCAACTACCCTCTGAGGCAATGCGGACCAGACCCCCACCACACTCTGGGTAAAAAATCTTTTCCTCAAATCCCCTCTAAACCTCCTGCCTTTCAACTTAAAATGATGTCCTCTTGTTAATGCTTTAGTTGTACAGTATTCTGAAAATTGTGTACAAGTATCATTTTACCTTTCAGTAATTTTTTTTTATAAAGTGGGAGGCAGTGCAGTGTATTGCAAAATACATGTTATTATACTGCCTTGTTGGTTGGGAAGTTATTCATAAAATAAGTTCAATATTATCTGTTCACTTTGAGTCCACACGTAGAATTTTCATAATGCTCTGCTTAACAGTGTTCACACTTTACAAATGTATAATTAGTGATTAAAAAAAAACTTTAGGTAAATAAATAGATAAATAAATCCTGCCTCATTTCTGTATCTATTTGCTTCACCGCACTGCCTGGCCTGTTTGTATTTTTGAGTTTTGTTCTTTTCTGTTCTTTTCAAATTTCTAGCATTTTGCATTTCTAAAGTATCTTGCTTCAAAAAGGGTGCGTTGGCAGATTTATCATGTTCAAAACCATGTAATTATTCAGAGCACAGAAATGTTATTTAAAAAATTGCTTCTTAAAAGACATGCATTTATTTGGCATTTTTACAATCACAGGACATTCTGAAGTGCTTTACATAAGTTAATGAAGTATTAGTCACATCAGCCATTTTGAACACAACAGCTCCCACAAAGAGAAATGTAATAATGACCAGATTTTTTTTTTGTGTGACGTTGATTGAAGGTTAAGCATTGAAAAAGATATTAGATAAAACCCCCCTCCTCCTCTATGACATTTGTGCCAAGGATTCTTCTTTGTCCACTGTGGGGGACAAACTGTTTGTTGGTTTAACACTTTGTTCAAAAGGGCATAGTGCACTGCAACTTCAGCCTGGCTTCTTAAGTTCAAGTCCTTGATTTGGACTTGAGCCTAAAACCTTGAGGCTCAGAGGAAAATGTGCTAATAATGGAACCACAGCATTGTCCTTCGACAGCTTTACAAATCCAGATTACTGAACTGCTCCCTGACAACTGCAAACAAAGTTCTAGCAGAAGCTCAGGAGACGGGAATACTCGTGAATGGCAGGACACTAGGAAGTTCAGAAGAACAGAGGAATCTCTCCTGAAAGCAGCAGGTTAATGGGGTAATTAAGAAAGCATAAGGGATGCTTGTCCTCACTGGTTGTGGCACAGATTATAAGAGCAGGAAGGTTATGTTGGAGCTGAACAAAACTGTGGTTAGGCTGCAGCTGGAGTACTGTGTGCAGTTCTGGTCACCACACGATAGGAAGGATGTGATTCAGTAGAGGGGGTACAGAGAGTCTTCACCAGGAATTGCCTGGGATGGAGAATTTCGGCGAAGAAGAGAGGATGGATAAGATTTGGTTGGTTTCTTTAGAGCAAAGAAAGCTGAGGAAGACCTGATAGAGGAGTTTGAGATTCTGAGGGGAATGGACTGGATGATTTTTTTTTCTTTATTCATTCTTGCGATGAGAGCATCACTGGCTAGGCAACATTCATTGCCCAGAGGGTGGTTACAAGTCAACCACATTGCTGTGGGTCTGGAGTCACATGTAGGCCAGACCAGGTAAGGATGGCAGTTTCCTTCCCTAAAGGACATTTGTGAACCAGATGGGTTTTTCCTGACAATCCTGAATAGAAAGCAGCTACTTCCCTTAGGTGAAGAGTCAAGGAAAAGGGGGCACACTATTAAGTAAAAGACAGGAGGTTTAGAGGGGATTTAATGGCAAATGTTTTCATTCATAGGGTGGTGAGCATTGCCTGGGAGGGGAGTTGCAGTGGGAAACCTAACAACTTTTAAAAAGTACTTGGATCAGTACTTGGCATATCATTGCATTCCAGGCTATGGGCCTTGTAAAGGAAGAGGGGACTGGTGCAGACACCAGTGTATTTTTGATGATACAGGCTTGATGAAGCAAAGGCCCTCTTCTGTACTGTATGATTCGATGATTCTAGCAAGCATGGAGGCTAATGTCAACAACATCAATGTAACGCCTTTAACATGGCTAAACATCCCAAGGTGCTTCACAGGAGCATTATCAGACAAAAATTAACATTGAGTGAGAAAGACTAGACTGGTGTCGAAGAATTGGTGGAAGAGGGAGGTTTTAAGAAGTGATTTAATGAGATGACTTTTAGAAGGAAGTTTCAATGAAGTTCAAGTCATCATCACGCGATCAATTCAAATTAAAAACTTCCAGGTGTCCGCCCAAATTTGCCAATTGATAACATGCCAGAATAGGCTAAAAGCAGCAACAACTAGCAGTAAGAAGGAAAAATGTAAGAAAAAGAGAGATTTATTTGACGGATCTCAAATAATATCAACATTTAATGAAATCAAAGACTCTCTCTTCATAACACAGAGTTCAATACTACTTGCAGGTAAGAAGGAAAAAGGAATCAATTTTGTGTTTGTTGCAATTTCATTTTATACTCCAGGAGACAGAGAACTCTTGGCAAGCTCTAGGAATAGCATTCTGGACATATCTACCTTGAATTTCTTGCTGACATGTGAGATTTCTGGTATAGCAAAGCTCTATTTGGCCTCTAGGCGTTGCAACAGTGAGTACCAATAGACACTCTAAATCTATCATGGACAAGGCCAATGTTAACTATTGATTGCACACATCTCGCAATTACCAGTTGGCAGAACAGCTCCACTTTATTAACCAGAAACATGGAGTTCAAACAGTGAAGCCCAAGTGACAAAATCAACAAAGATCACAAATTTAATCCAGGAATCCTGACCAATGCATCACTCTCTTTCCAGTTTACAGAGATACAATATTATTTTGCATGTTTTATCAAACTCCCAGTAGTTGACCCATTCTGTGTAGTTTTACAATACCTTGCTTATCATAGATAGGAGAAGTAATGGCCATAAGCTGCTGATATCTTTCTTAAAATTATGATGCAGATCTAACGTGAGTGAAGGTAAATTTGTGCTCCTGTTGTTGGTTTAATGGGTTCTAGGTTAGCTTACTCCCATCTTTGTCCAATATCTACACATGTACAATATGGAATGCAGAGATAACCACCAGCATGTTATGTTACCACCATCGAGAATCAGTTTACAAGTTGTTCGAATGATAAAAGAACAAAACATTTCATGTTCTCACTGATTGATGTGTATTATGTATATGCCAATAAGATAATCACTCACAGCTTTGTAGCACTTGTGATTAAACACACACACACACACACACACACACACACACACACACACATCACTCCCTTCTTCTGGAGGCCATGCAGCCTGCGAGAGTTACAAGACAGCACAATTCTGACCCCTCACTCATGACAGTGTTCCTGTGTCAAAGTATGATGAGGTCAAAGAGTATCGAAGACGTTTTCAATTAACTTTGTGGCCAGAAATGTACAAGAGGAGAATGAATTTACGAGATGAGTCATCAATCATAAGGCATGTTTAATTATTAGTCTTGCACTGCAAATGTATTTGTAATTTTTTGAAGCTGAATAAGAGCATCTATGCAAGAAGATGTAATTTGCTCTTTTATTGCTTCCTATGTCAGCTGGTCATAATTCAACAAATGCAGATTAAAATACTCAGTTGACCTCCTCGATCCTCTGTTCAGTGGGAAGCTGGTCAGGATGAATTTTCAGCATTTTAACCCTCCGTTAAAAATGTTCATTGTGATTATTCAGTGTTGTGATATGGGTTTTGGCTGGGTTGACTCAACAACATGGCAAATTAGAAAAAGCAGACTTGTGGTTATGTAGGACCTTTCTGAACCTCAATGCTCCAAAGTACTTTGCAGCCAATTAAGTAGTTTGAAGTATTGACACTGTTGTGGATATAAGATGAACTGTTGAGTTGGGATTGAAATGGATATATCTAATTTTTTAAAACTGTTTTTCTTGGTGAGACATTATTTTCAGAGAGAGGAGGCTCTACCGGGGAAGAACATATCTTCAACCTTTGTCATTCACCTCATAATTACAAGGAATTTAGTTTTTTGTTGTCTTAATAAGAAGAAGTGCTTTAGTGAAATGGAAAACATTTTGTCAACATTGACCTCTCTCAACTCCATTATAACACTATCACTTTGAGAGGAAGTCTTTCAATGTTCTTCTCCAGTAGTGAGATCCAGCCTTTGTGACCATCATATATAGCACACAGAAAACTTCTCTTTCTTCCCCAAACATTCCTTGATCCAAATTTTATTCTAAAATAAAACAAAGAACTGCAGACGCCAGAGATCTGAGATTGCAGGTTGGGCAGCCTCTGTGGGGAGAAAGCAGAGTTAACATTTTGAGTTTGATCACACTCATCAGAACTGCCAGAGGCCTGGAAAATGTGGTAGTTTTGCTGAAGACCGTGTTGGGTGCTGGTGGGGGGACAGGTGACCAAATAGGTGGAGATGGGGCCAAGAGAGAAAAAGGTGATGAAAAGCTAAGCGGACAAGGGGATTATTGATAGTGAGCAAGGCCAGAAGAAAAGCAGGACAAGTGATAATGAGCATCTTATCCTAAAGCTTATAGTATATTTGAATTTTCAGAAGGCATTTGACAATATAGTTTTGAATCAACCCATTTAGAGATATTAATACATACCTCTGAAGCAACTGCAACTTGAATTTCGGCCTCCTCACTCAGAGGTAGAGACACTACCACTCCACTGTAAGAACCGTTGAAGAGAAAGCTACCTTTTCGAGAGACTCAGGGACACAATGTACACTGAGAATTCCACAGTAACGACTAAAGTCCAACACATTTGGCAACTTAATAGGATAAGAGCCCATGCTGTTGCAGGAGTATAACAGCATTGATAGAGGATTGGCTAACTAATAGAAGATAGAGAGTTGGGATAAGGGGGGCATTTTCATGATGACAATCTGTAACCCATGGTGTGCCACAGGGATAAGTGCTGGAGCCACAATTATTTACATAATTTTAATGATTTGGATAAGGAAGATGAATGTACTGTGCACTAGGTTTACTCAAAAAACAGGTGGGAAGGCAAGTGGTGAGTTTGATGCAAGAAGTCAGCAGAGGAACACAGACTGGTTAAGCCGGTGTGTAAAAACTTGCCAGATGGAATATGAAGCGGGAAAATGTGAGATTATGCACTTTGGCAGGAAGAATAGAGGAGCTGAATATTGCTTAAATGGAAAATGACTGCATGGAACAAAGGGATCTGGGAATCCTTGTCCATGAACCTCGAAAAGTTAGCAGCTAAATTCAGTGGGTATTAGGGAAACCAAATGGAACGTTGACCTTTATTCCAAATAGGAATGGAACAAAAGAGTAGGGAAGTTTTGCTTCACCTACACAGTGCGCTAGCGAGATGACAACCGGAATACCGTGAACGTTTTTGGGCCCTTTATCTAAAAAAGATATAACGGCATTGGAGGAGTCCTGTGAAGGATCATTTGGCTGATAGCAAGTACAGAGATACTGTCTAATGAGAAGAGGTTGTGCAGGTGAGCTTGTACTCATGGGAATTTAGAAGAATGAAGAGGTGACCTTATTGAAACATGTAAGATTCTTAAAGGGACTTGACAGGGTAAATGTGGAAAGGTTGTTTCCCCTTGTGGGAGAGTCTAGGACCCAAGGGTATAAGCTCAGAGTAAGGGGTGACACATTTAAGACAGAGATGAGGAGGAATTCCTTCTCTCACAGGGTAGTGAATTTGTGGAATGCTTTGCCACAGAGGGCTGTTGAGGCTGGGTCATTCAATACATTGAAAGCTGAGTAGACAGATTTTTAATCAGTAAAGGAATCGAGGATAATGGGGAAAAGGCAGGAAAGTGGAATCGAGGAATCAGATTAGCCATGATCTCATTGAATGGCAGAGCAGACTTGATGGGCAGAATGGCCTACTCCTGCTCCTACATCTTATGGGTTTGTCTAACCACATGTTAACTCAACATCAGCCTGTCCCCTAAATTTCACATCTCAAGTAGAATGATTGGGAGGTCCCTGGGTTGCAGGTGGGCACTTGATGGCACACAATACCAACCTCAGCCCCCTTAGCCAAACCAGACAGTTAGAATGCTAGGTTGACGTCCTGCCAATTTCTTACTTGTTTTGCAATGATTCTGGAGCTTAACCTTTTCTTCAGTTAATGCTCTGGAAGCAGATGGAGTTCACCTTTAATATTAAGGCCCAGTGGTGTGATTTGAATCTGACAAAAATCTTATCCTCAGCCTTGGTGGAAAAACTGTCCTCCCAGGTGAAGAGGGCAAAATTATGATGATCAAAACCATAGAAGGGCCCCATAGAAAAGGCTGATTTTATTTTTTAAAACATTGAGGTCAAGGAACATTTTGTGTGTGTCTGTGTGTGTGTCTGTCTGTGTGTGTGTGTGTGTGTGTGTGTGCGCGCGCGTGTCTGTGCGTGTCTGTGTGTGTGTGTCTGTGTGTGTGTGTGCGTCTGTGTGTGTGTCTGCGTGTGTCTGTGTGTGTGTCTGTGCATGTCTGTGTGTGTCAGTGTGTCTGTGTGTCTGTGTGTGTGTGTGTGTGCGCGCGTCTGTGTGTGTGTGTCTGTGTGTGTGTGTGTGTGTGTCTGTGTGTGTGTGTCTGTGTGTCTTTGTGTGTCTGTGTGTGTCCATGTGTCTGTGTGTCTGCATGTGTCTGTGTGTGTCTGTGTGTCTGTGTCTCTGCATGTGTCTGTGTGTCTGCGTGTGTGTGTCTACATGTGTGTGTGTGTGTCTGTGTGTGTGTGCATGTGTCTGAGTCTGTGTGTATCTGTGTGTGTGTGTGTGTGTGTGTGTGTGTGTTTATGTCAAGATGAGTATAAGTTAACCTAGAATGGTTTCTCGTATTACGTTAGCTCCTCGGCACTTGCTGGCATCCTGGGACCAAAGGAACGAGCACTTTCAGACAGAGGACAATCACTCCGCACCATCGGGGGACCTGTGTCACTGTGTAGCTTCAGGGGAGAGGTGGAGAAAACATTTTACGTGCAGGAAGTCATCGGCATGGCTCTTTGAAAACCGTGCTCAGCCATTACCTAACTGTTGAGGGTTTCTGATTCCCTCACAGGGTGGGAAATGATAACATCAAGACTAGGTCAAAGAAGATGAGGTGGGGAGTGATGGGAGCAGGGGTTGTTGAAGAGAGGAGCCGCATCTGATGAGGGGGCACAGAAGGTGGCAGCTGACTGATGGGCAGAATCAGAGTTTTGATTAGTCAGTTTCACCATCAAGAAGATAAATCAGAGGGGAAGGGAGACCTGAACCTTAATGTTCAACACAAAAAGCACGTTCCCAATTCTCCCAGCCTGAAGATTTAGAAAGTGAACCATATAACGGGTCTTTTCTGGCCTTGAAAGAAAAATAACACAACAACTTCGTAAGGGGTTAAGAGATCAAAAATTGGTGCCAGGAAACATAGCTTCCTCATTCTTATTGGTGCATAGATCATTAGTTTTGCTGGAGTCCTTGCCTCAGTTTGAACATTAGTTGTCTTTATTGCTGCATACTTGATTTTCGGGATGTTAAAAATGCAGAGTAGCTTGTCAGAATTCTGTACTTGGGCCTTTTGACATAACAGTCAATTATGACTACAACGGGTCACATAAATTTGACAATGAAATTAAAAGTAGATATTCAGGATTGGAACAAGTGAACATTTTAACAACACATCCAGATTCCATCCGTTATTTGTCAGAATTTTAAAGGCTTTCCATTAGTAATTTAAATTGGAGATTTATTTCCAATGAAACCAGACAAGCCAAAAAGAACTGTCCTTCCATTAGCATTCCAGTCCATTTAGGTTTCAATGGGTAAGAACACACTTTTTAAACAACACTACCTTGGTTTCACAGTTAAATTTATAAAAGTCAGCCATCTGAGCTTTCACAGAGAAGGGAAGAAAGATATTTTAACAATTCAGGAAAAGTTGAACTTTTAATTTCAGATCTTTTTATGGATACAGTAAGCTGATGAAATAAAATTGACACATTGACAGTTTCAGCTCAACTGGGAAATGCATAGCACTGTCTGCTGACTTCAACCAAGAATACCACATGGCTTCAAGCACAAAAGGACTTGCTACTTGCAAGATTATTCTAAAACGGATAAACTGTTGTGTTGCTCAATCTCTCCCATTTTCC
The DNA here is from genome assembly GCF_021869965.1 of Rhincodon typus. Lineage (NCBI taxonomy): Eukaryota > Metazoa > Chordata > Chondrichthyes > Orectolobiformes > Rhincodontidae > Rhincodon > Rhincodon typus. The sequence continues at coordinate 49,099,895 of NC_063351.1, read as the reverse complement.
ACCCAATCCCAGAGCTTCCTTTGTCCTAAACCCACCGTGCCCCTATACATCTTTCCTGTCATGCAATTGCAAATAATTTTCATATTTGTGAGAAAAGGTCAGCAAACAGAAACTTTTTTTTATTTCAAAATATACTTTATTCCTAAAAAAAATCTTTATACGCACAGTCACAAATGCAGTTCGGTTCTGTACAGTAACACATCAAGGAAACAAACAAACATTGGAGTTTGACTCTATCCAATCATACCAAAGACTTATTTTAAATATACATTACTATACTTACATGCATTTGAGGTATCGGGAAAGTCCAATAACTGAACAGATCTCCATTTAACTTCTGCAGGAAGACCTCAGACAGTGGTGTTTCCCCATTGTGCCTTGGAGACAGCTACCCCAAGTTTTAGTGCATCCCTCAGAACATAGTCCTGGACCTTGGAATGTGCCAGTCTGCAACACTTGGTTGAGGTCAACTCCTTGCTTTGGAAGACCAGCACATTTCCGACAGACCAAAGAGAGTCTTTCACTGAATTGATGGTTCTCCAGACAGTTGATGTTTGTCTCAGTGTGTGTCCTGGGAAACAGCCCATATAGCACAGAGTCCTGCCTCACGGTGCTGCTCAGGACCAACCTGGACAAAAACCATTGCATCTTTATCCGGATTTCCTTTGCAAAAGTGCATTCCAGAAGGAGACGCGACAGTTTCAAACCAACCCCCGTCCACACCCCCAAACCCCACAGCAGCGTGCAGTGGCACAGACAGACCAGGTGTACAAGAAGGATCTCACAGGCAGTGCCCTTCTCACCACCAGCCAAGCGATATCTTGATGTTTGTTGGAAAGTTTTGATGGTGAGGCAATCTACCAAATGACTTTGACAATCTGCTCAGGGGACCAGGTGATAGGATCCAGCCTCTCCTTTTCCCACAGGATCTCAAGGACGAGTTCCTGGTGGGCTGGTGGTCAAAGGTGAGTTTCCTTGCAAACTTCTCCACAAAGGACAGGTGATATACAGAACAATCCAACTACTTGGAGCATTCCATGGCTGCGAGACCAGTCCCATCCTTTGCAAAACTGGGGACAGGTAGAACTTCAGTACATAGTGACACATGGTGTTTGTGTACCGAGGGTCTACACACAGTTTGATGCAGCCACACCAAAGGTGGCCATCAGGATGAGGGAAACTGTGGGTACACCAACATCTCATCTTCAACAACCCTCTGGGCTCAATATTAAGCTCAACACCTTCAAATTGTGAACCCATTCCTTCCCTTTCTTTTAGCTTTGCTTGTTACACTCTCTGTCACCCTCTCCCCACTCCCCCAACCCCAGTGGGACTGCCTGTTCTTCCCAATCTGACAGTTAGACACACTATTGTCCTGCCATTCTCACATTCTGGTCACTTAATCTGAACTATCAACATCCTTTCTCCCCCCAGCACTCCAATACACCCCCACTATTTTATGAATGCTGCCCCCTCCTCACTCCGCATCAGATCTGATGAAGTGTCATCCAGACTTGAACCATTAACTTGCTGTCTCTCCATGGATGCTGCCTGATCTGCTGTGATCTCCAGCATTTGTTGTTTTCAGTTTCTAAAGCACCTTGCGCTCCTCCCAAGATTTTGTGCATGCCCTGACCCAATTTAAACATATTCCCAGCACCTTCAGGTAATCTGTCCTGACAGTGAAGGGGATACATTTTCCCCTCAGATGCAGCTTGATTTACTATTTATTTCCAACATGTTCTGTTCCAATTCCATATTTCAAGCATCTTCACGGTCAAATATCGTTTTGCCTCCTCTTCCCTTCTTATCACAACAGATCCAAACCCTAAAGTATTGGCAGCCTTTTTTTTGACATTTATTTCCAAAATATATATTTTTTTTAAGGTCTGCTTTAGAAAAATTGTGGATTTAAATTTGGTGACTACCTGAAGCCATGGAATGTCATACACGCAAATTGTCAGAGAAACTTCAAACAGAGAGGGATTTAATAAGGACAGATAACAAGGGTGGTTGGGGTGGTGGGGGGGGGGGGGGGGGGTGGGGGGCTGCGGTTTGAGGTTGTCTATCACTCTTCTTTTGACAGAAAGCTACTTCTTCTAGACATGCCTGTTCTACCCTCTAGAAATACACAGAGAAGGAGTTAAAATGCTAACTTCAACTCTACTGGAGTGTCATAGAGTCATACAGCACAGAAACAGACCCTTCAGTCCAACTCACCCACAGCAACCCATCCCAATCTGACCAAGTCCCATTAGCCTCTTGGCCCATATCCCTCTAAACCCTTCCTATTCATATAGCCATCCAGATGCCTTTTAAATACTGTGATTGTACCAGCTGCCACCATTTCCTCTGGCAGCTCATCCCATATGCATACCACCCTCTGCGTGAAAAAGTTACCCCTCAGGTCCTTTGTAAACCTTTCCCCTCTCACCTTAAACCTATGCCCTCTAGTTTTGGACTCCCTCACCCCAGGGAAAAAGACCTTGACTATCCAAGCCCGTCATGATTTTATAAACCTCGATAAGGTCACCCACTCTGAACACTCTTGTGGAGAACATTCCTTGTTGAACCATTAACACACTGCAACAGTCGCAAGAGAAGAATTATCCCCTAATTATCTTTGTGTGGAAACAGAACCACAAAGGACTCTCTCTCTCTTACCTGGAATGCTGGAATTCAATCATGGTTAAAAAGCATCAGAATGGTGTATGGGATCCACAGTGACTTGGCCGCATGGCTTCAGAATTGGCTTACCCATAGAAGGCAGAGGGTCATGCCGGAAGGGTGTTTTTCAAGCTGGAGGTCCGTAACTAGTAGCGTTCTGCAGGGATCCTTACTGGGATCTCTACTGTTTGTGATATATATAAGTAACTTTGATAAAAATGTGGATGGATGGGTTAGTGAGTTTGCAGACGATACAAAGATTGGTAGAGTTGTGGAGAATGTAAAGGGTTGTCAAAAGACATAGTGGGACATGGATCAGTTGCAGATATGGGCTGAGAATGGCAGATGGAGTCTAATCCATGTAAGCGTGAGGTGTTCCACTTTGGGAGATCAAACATTAAGGAAAAGTATACAGTTAACGAGAGGACCCTGAACAGCGTTGATGTACAGAGGGATCTTGGTGTTCAAGTCCATTGCTCCCTGAAAGTGGCCACACAAGTAGATAGGGCGGTAAAGAAGGCATATGGCATCCATGCCTTTACTAGTCAGGGAACTGAGTACAAGAGTCTGGATGTCATGTTGTAGCTTTATAAGACTTTGGAAAGGCCACACTTAGAGTATTGCGTTCAAATCTGGTCACCACGTTTCAGGAAGGATTTGGAGACTTTGGAGAGCGTGCAGAAGAGGATTACCAGGATAGTAGGAACTGCAGATGCTGGAGAATCCGAGACAACAAGGTGCAGGGCTGGATGAACACAGCAGGCCAAGCAGCATCATAGGAGCAGAGAGGCTGACGTTTCGGGCCTAGACCCTTCATCAGAAAAGGGGGAGGGGAAGGGGGTTCTGAAATAAATAGGGAGAGAGTGGGAGGCGGATAGAAGAGGGATAGAGGAGAGGATAGGTGGAGAGGAAACAAACAGGTCGAAGAGGCGGGGATGAAGCCAGTAAAGGTGAGTGTAGGTAGGGAGTTAGGAAGGGGATAGGTCAGTCCAGGGAGGACGGACAGGTCAAGGGGGCGGGATGAGG
>NC_063351.1:49077266-49095802 GCF_021869965.1 Rhincodon typus | reverse complement strand
GGGGGGGAAGTTACAGTCCTTGAAAAACGAGGACAACTGAGATGTACGGGAGTGGAATGCCTCATCCTGGGATCAGATGCGGCGGAGGCGAAGGAATTGGGAATAGGGGATAGCATTTTTGCAGGAAGGTGGGTGGGAGGAGGAGTATTCTAGGTAGCTGTGGGAGTCGGTGGGCTTGAAATGAATATCGGTTTCTAGGTGGTTGCCCGATATGGAGACAGAGAGGTCCAGGAAGGGGAGAGAGGTGTTGGAGATGGTCCAGGTAAACTTAAGGTTGGGGTAGAATTCCAGGTCGTCCCTGCCTCCCTAACCTGTTCTTCCTCCCACCTATCCCCTCCTCCCACCTCAAGCCGCACCTCCATCTCCTACCGACCAACCTCATCCCGCCCCCTTGACCTGTCCGTCCTCCCTGGACTGACCTATCCCCTTCCTAACTCCCTACCTACACTCACCTTTACTGGCTCCATCCCCGCCTCTTCGACCTGTTTGTTTCCTCTTCACCTATCCTCTCCTCTATCCCTCTTCTATCCGCCTCCCACTCTCTCCCTATTTATTTCAGAACCCCCTTCCCCTCCCCCTTTTCTGATGAAGGGTCTAGGCCCGAAACGTCAGCTTCTCTGCTCCTATGATGCTGCTTGGCCTGCCGTGTTCATCCAGCCCTGCACCTTGTTGTCTAGGATTACCAGGATGCTGCCTGAATTAAAGGGTATGAGCTATAAGGAGATGCTAGAAAAATGGGTTGTTTTCTCTGGAGCAGTGGAGGCTGAGGGGGTACTCGATAGAAATCTATAAAATTATGAGGTGCTTAGAGAGAGTGACGGTCAGAGCCTTTTTCCCAGAGCTGAAATGTCTAATACTCGGGGGCGTTTTACACAGAAAATCGTAGGAGTGTGGAATGCACTGCCAGGGGTGGTGGTGGAGGCAGATATGATAAGAGTGTTTAAGGGACTTTTAGATAAGCACATGAATATGCAAGGAATGGAAGAATATGGACCAAGGGCGGGCAGAGGGGATTAGTTTAATTTGGCGTCATGTTCGGTGCAACATGGTGGGCCGAAGGGCCTGTTCCTGTGTTGTACAGGTCTGTGTTCTAACTACAGAATGTCAACCAGTCAGATTACCCGCGAAAATAAAAGTAATTGGTCATGCATTGTGAAATTGTTCACAGGATATGACTGCGTGTCACTTACGTACAAGAGTGATTACACCACCACTTGAATGTGGAAATGTTTTGGGATATTGGTACACATAAGACAATGCAACATAATTGTACATCTTTATTTGCTATCCACAAAATTGATTGCTCTACAAAAAAAGTGAAATGGCTTCCTGACACTTGGACTGGAGGTTAAGACATCAGTGAAGTGGCTTATATTCACAAGCAGTAAATCAGTATCTGCATTTTTAAACTCCAAAGAGAAAAATTAGACAACTCTTTTCCATTTGAATGCAAATATACTCATTATTGTCAATTTTCTACCTGATTTAGACAATTTCATTAATTACTCAATTACCAGCCACTCAAAAAACATTCCCACGTCCTCTAACTTTAATATTCAGCCACAGTTTTCTCAATAACCTCCATACTACGCTCATATGAAAGTGGAAAAACAAGAAAATGGTAATATTGATGAAAAGGCCATTACATCAAGAGGAAAGTTGTGAATCAACATTTCAGCCAAGGCAACATTGTGTTTGTCGGTTTCATACTACATGGAGTTGTTGACCTGACAGCAAGGTTGGCATGAGAAATGGGATAATGCTTCAAGACCTTTGGCCTCGAAAAAATAACTCTGTTTCTCTCTCCACAAACGCAGCCAGACCTGCTGAGTTTTTCCAACACTTCCTGTTTTTACTTTTCAGATCTCCAGCATCCATAGCATTTTGTTTTCATTTTGGAGTCAGTGGAGATTTGTGTGGAACATAAGGACTGGCAGAGGTGACCCCTTTCTGAGTTGCAATTTGCATATAACAACCAGCATTCATAGAAGCATTACATTAAAAAGATAGAGTAGCTAATTGCGCTAGCATCAAGAGCCAGATACTTGACTCCAAACAACCAACTACGTATCGGAAAATATAGGAAGCCAAAAGCAAAACAAAGAGTAAGTGCAGTTGGAACAAATGTGATTGCAATTAACCTTGGCTTTGATGCTGGTACATACTTGGCTTCCTGCGCGACACTGTTCGTTCACCAAAGGAACAGAAAAGATACATCAACCATGAATATTTAGTAATGTGACATATCAGAATGTGTGTTATTTTATTGAATACGGTTACAGGGACACAGAGCCACAGGCATCTTTATAAATGGATGTAACTGGCCCATTTTCTGTCCAAATGTCAACACAACAGTCCATTTTCAAATATTTCTCCTCCTACCACTCACCAATATAATTTATGTTATCTTTCTAATTACTGACAATGAGACAAAGCTATCCCAACATGCACTGGCTACCATCAGACAATGTCAAGCATAGGTAATATTTTCCATCAGCCATTAAACTTACTCCTGGCATCACTTGGTATCAAGAATTCTCAACAAACAGCCTAATGACGCACTAAGCACTGAATTCTGCAGAAGCAACACTAATATTCCATTACAGCGCTGCCTCCTCGTCCCGAAGAACAGGTTGATAAAAATGAAGCCACAAGAAAACGTTATTGTGTATAATCATGTTTGCTTTAAACTTTGTCGCACCATTGTCAGTCACCATTTGTACCTTGATTAAGCTTTCACAAACAGGTTTCATGCAATTCCCAGCAGCTATATCCAGGACGCCCATCGATATTTAATTAGGCGATATGAAATGAAGCAGAATTAAATAGCCACCTGTTTAAACATCCAATTAAGACAAATGATTATGCTAGATTACATACAATTTGTGTAAACATTTGATTAATAAGCAAATAGAAAAATAATTAGCAAGTTAATGGAACAATGATGTTTTAGTGTCCATACATATAATATGGACAAGAGATTTAAAGAGGTACCTATAGCAGCTCTACTCAATGTTTGCGGTGAAATTATGGTTTCTGAGCACAGCCTGCCAAATGCCATCCCATTGTAACATAAAACAGAGAACTACCAATGCTGGAGCTCAGAAGCAAATAGAAACAGAAATTGCTGGAGAAACTCAGCAGGTCTGGCAGCATCTGTGGAGAGAGAAACAGAATTAACAACTTGGTCCAGTGACCCTTCTTCAAAAGTATTAGAAGCTAGCTGATTGAATTCTTAATGCACCTTTGTCTGATTGGCAGGATGCTATCAGATATCAGCTTCTGATGAATGATCACTGCACCCCTGACATTGACTCTGTTTCTCTCTCCACAGATGCAGCCAGATCTGCTGAGTTTCTCCAGCAACTTCTGGTTTTGTTTCTGATATCCCATTCTAGGTTAGTGAGCAATAACAATAAATTATCATATGGGTTTTGGTTGAAATAATGTAGACGGAATGGTGAACATCGAGGCAAGTAAAGGTGCCAGATTATCAATGGCTGATTCATCTGAGAAAATGGAACCCTGAAAGGATTGCTTGTAGTGGTTAATTTTCTAAAGCAAATTGGTTTCGAGTGTCAGCCTGAAGAAAGAAATGGTCTGGAAGACAATCAGAATGACACCAACAAGGGGCTTAAAAAGCCAGTGATGAAACTAGAGGAGGCAAGTGCACTGGCTGATTGTGATTTAATTATCCACGTGATTTAAAGACATGGGTTGAAGATTGAAGTTACTTGTTTACAAGCAAGCACACAAACACGTACACAGAGAGAGAGAGAGAGAGAGAGTTCAGTGATTGGTGATAATCAGGTTTAAAACAAGCTTCCACATCAATGATATGCTGTCTTAAAAAGCAGGAAATGCACTTCTCTGAAAATGGGAGACAAAATGAGAAAAAAATGAAGACAACTATAGTTAAGGGAGGTCATAGAATCACACACCCATACACTACAGAAGAGGTCCTGCAGCTCACCAAGTCTGTACCACCAACATTGCACCAATCTATGAGTCCCACCTTCTGGCACTAGCCTTGAATGTTAAGACACTTTGAATACTCGTCCAATCTTAAAGGTTGTGAGATTTCCTGCCTCAACTACCCTCCCAGGCATTGCATTCCAGGCCCTCACCACACTCTCGGTGAAAGAGATGTTCCTCAAATCCTCTCAAAGCCTCCTGCTTTTCACTTTAAAATAATGCCCCTCATTACTGAGTGTTCAGTTCAGGGGGGACAGCTGCTTTCCATTCGTCCTGGCCATGCCCTTCGTAATCTCATACATTTCTATCAGGTCCCCCCTCAGACAGAGTTCATTCAGACCTCCATCTTTCAGCTTAGATTTTTGTTGCAACCTGAACAGTCCTTGCTCCTCAGCTGATCTAACATTGATTCCAGTATTTTTGGCAGTAGCTCCTCTGGGATTTCACACAAAGCTACACTTGGCCTGAAGCCAGAAACTTGCCTTCTGCTTGGCTGCCCATTCTGCAAAGAAAAAACCCAAAACAACTGCAGATGTTGGAAATCAGAAACAAAAACAGAAATTGCTGGAAAAACTCAACAGATCTGGCAGCGTCTGTGGAGAGCAATTACAGTTAACATTTCAAATCCAGTGACACTTCTTTACAATGTCATTGAAGAGAATAATTAGCCTATAAAGTATCCCAGTCATTCAAATTCTCTGAAGGTCAAATTCTTCTCACCCTTTCTTCTCTTATGTCATCCTCATTGAATAGCTTTTGCGACTTGAATGAGCCTCTTATGATTGAGTGACATAGTTTTCAAGATGAAATCCAACCATGCCACTACAAAATTTAAGTGTGATAGCATCAGAGTAGCACTCTAATACTTCAATAGGGAAGGCAATTGAAACATTGACATTTATTTCAAAGGGAAATGGAGTGTAAAACTAGAGCAATCTTGCTAGAATGATACAAGGCACTAGTTAGATCACAGATGGAAAACTGAGAACAGTTTTGGACCCGGAGATAGTAAGGACTGCAGATGCTAGAAGTTAGAGTTGATAAAATATAGAGCTGGAGGAGCACAGCAGGTCAGGCAGCATCAGAGAAACAGGCAAGTCAACGTTTCAGGTCCGTTATCTGAGGAAAGATGTCTAGGCATTGAAGGTAGTCCAGTGAAGGTTTACAAGGTTATTCCTGGGTATCGAGGGACTGTCTTATGAGGAGAGGTTGAATAGACTGGATGAGTAACCATTGCAATTTAGGAAAAAGAGAGGCAACTTCTTAAGGGACTTGACAGGGTAGATGCAGAAAGACTGTTTCTCCATGTGGGATAGTCTTGGACCAGAAGGCATAGTTTCATAAGAAGGGGTCACCCATTTAATACAGAGTTGAGGGGAATTTCTTCTTTCAAAAGGTAGTGAATCTGTGGAAATCTTTTATTCTTCATTCATTCATGGGATGAGGGTGTCACTGGCTAGGCAGCATTTATTGCCCAGAGGGCAGTTAGGAATCAACCACATTGCAGTGGGTCTGGAGTCACATGTGGGCCAGATGAGGTAAGGATGGCTGTTTCCTTCCCTAAAGGACATTAGTGAGCCAAATGGGTTTTTCCAACAATCGGCAATGGATTCATGGTCATCATTAGACTATTAATTCCAGATATCTTTATTGAATTCAAATTTTACCATCTGCCATGGCAGGATTTGAACCCAGGTCCCCAGAACGTTATTTGGGTCTCTGGATTAACAGCCCAGTGATAATACCACTAGACCATCACCTCCCCTTTACCACAGAAGGCTGTTGAGGCTGGTCAGTAAGTGTATTCAAAATTGAAATAGCGAGATTTTTAATCAGTAATGGAATCAAGGTTATAGGGAAAAGGCAGGAAAGTGGGGTTGAGGATTATCAGAACAGCCATGATCTCATTGAATGGCAGAGCAGACTCGATGTGCTGAATGGCCAACTTGTTACATCTCATGATCTATTAACATACTTCTCCAATTATCTATGTGTATACTGAAAATTTAGCTACCATGCCCACACTTCTCTCATCTAAGTCATTGATGTAAACTACAGAAAGTTGAGAGCACAGCACAGACTCCTACAGACCTCCATTCATCACAGCCTGCCTAATCAATGATGTGTTATGCATTCACTCAGTTTTCTGCCAGCCTGCCAATGTTCTATCCATGCTAATGTGTCACTATCCAGACTATGGGCTTTTATTTCCACAATAACCCTGGATATGACACCTTTTCAAAGATCAGGCTGGGCCTTTACAAAAGAGAAAGTGGATGATAGAGGTCTTTAAAATTACGGTGAATTCTTTTCATTGAGTAGATGTAGAAAAGATATTTCCACTTGTAGGGGAGTCCAGAAAAAAGACCATGAATGTAAGATGGACTGTTAATAGATTCGGGAAGGAACTGGGGTGAGAATGTGGGAGGTGCTGGTGTGTGGTAATCCATGTTCCCTTTAAAAGGGTGTTGTTAAACTTGAGAGGGTGCAGTAAAGATTTACAAGGATGTTGCTGGGATTGGACAGTTTGAGTTATAACGAGGGGCTGAATGGGCTGGGGCTTTTTCCCCTGGAGTGTCAGAGGATGAGGGTGGACCATTAAGAGGTTTATAAAATCACGAAGGGCATGGATAGGATGAATAGCCAAGGTCTTTTCCCCAGGGTAGGGAGTCCAAAACATGAGGGCATAGGTTTAAGGTGAGAGGGAACAGATTTAAAAAGGACCTGAGAAGTAACTTTTTCACACAGAGGGTGGTGCGTGTATGGAATGAGCTTCCAGAGGAAGTGGTGGGGGCTGGTACAATTACAACATCTGGATGAGTATTTGAACAGGAAGGATTTAGAGGGATATGGGACAAACAGGACTAGGTCGGTTTGGGATATTTGGCCAGCATGGACTAGTTGGACCAAGGGTCTGTTTCCGTGCTGTATGACTCTATGACTTTGAGCTGTGTAGTTGTGCTCAGGAGCTCTGATGTTCTGTGCAAGGCAATCGATATTCCGACATGGATTGTCGCATTGACTTCTGGTATGGGAAGTCACTGCTGTGAACGGAGTTTGTAGATCCAGGCACAAGAAAAGAAAATTAGAGGCACAGCTGGTGGTAATATCACTGGAATGGTAATCCAAGACCCCAGGTTAATGTTCCTGGGTTGTGATTGTCATGGTGAAATTTTAATTTAATAAAAATCTAGAACAGAAAGTTAGTCTAATGGTGACCAAGTAAACACTGTTGATGTGACCACTGTCAATTGTTGCAAACCCATCTTGTTCACTAATGTCCTTTAGGGAAGGAAACTGCCTTCCTTACCCGGTCTGACCTACGTGTGACTCCAGACCCACAGCAATGGGGTTGACTGATGAGTAATACATGCCGATTTAGACAGTGATGCTACTTCATGACTACAGGAATGACTACTTCATGTGCTGTGAGTTCTATGAAATGCTTTGCACTGACAAGTTACATGCCCGTAATCCCATTTGAGAGAGACTACCAGGGATGGTTTAACCTGAGGGTCACCACACTTTAGGCAAGAGGAGAGTCCAACACAGTAATCTCAGCCAGTATAGAAACTGAACCCGTGCTGTTTATTCTGCATCATAAACGAGCCATCTAAGCCAAGTGAGCTGACCAAACCACTCTCTGCACTAACACCAAATAACACACGCTTATAAAGTAAATACAATTGAACTTTGATCTCACAGATCAAAACCTTTGATTTTAGAACTGCATATTTTATTAGTAAAACATATTTGCAGTAGCTCATCCAAACAATTGTAAATGTTTATACCTTATTAAGAAATCATTAGACAATTACTCTTTTATTCTGCTGTACAAAATCTATTTACTGCTGTCGTGTAGAACAGTCATTGTCCTAACACATACTGCAAACATATACAGCCATGTTACTGTGGAGAAAGTCTTCTCCCCAGATCAGAAAAAAATCAACATTGATGCAGTGCTTTTTGCAAAACATTAATAAAACATTCCCACCTCTTAGACTCAGTTATGTTTTCTTTTAAATAATCACTTATGGTAGAACTTGTTATTCAAAGCCACAGATCCAACAGTAATTACATTTTTCCAACTAGTAATTACTAATTTCAATAAGTGCAATGGGTTTCTGTAATGAGCAGCACCCTCAAACCAACAGGAATTTGTAATTCCAATTTGTACAAAGCTGTAATCGTACTGCTCTATGAGTTTCCATATAAATTGAAAACAGAAAGCCATTAGAATAATCAGAAGCAATTTAGATGTAACGGGTTAATCAAAAAACCATCTTGTGAAATAACTTCTGCAAGATGATTACAGTTTAGTCATTCATGGGAAATGATGTTGTTGTTTGTGCGTCCTTAAAAAAATTAACAAAACATGACATCACTTTGGTCACAGTGGAGTTAATGGCATTGTATTACTACACTACTGCAATGGTTACAGGTTCAGATCCTATCATAGTCATTTACTAAACTAAACCTGATTTTTTTTTAGGCTGATTGCTACAGAGGGAAGAATGATGGGTTGTGTGAATTGCTGAAATAAAACAAATAACTGTAGATGCTGAAAATTGAAAACAAAAACATAAATTGCTGGACAAACTCAGTAGGTTTGGCAACATCTGTGGGCAGAGAAGCAGAGTTAACATTTGGATCCAACGACCAGTCTAAAGAAGCATTAGCTTGAAACATCAACTCTGTTTTTCTCTCTCTACAGAAGCTGTCAGACCTGCTGAGTTTCTCCAGCAATTTCTGACAATTGCTGAAACATTGGACAAACAGCCTTCAAGAAATATATCTGTCACCCACTACAACGTTTGGCTATGTTTCGCTCCAGTCCTGCACCATGTGAATGGCTCTTAATGTCCTTTCAAGTGGCCACTAAGGTATTCATTAATCATTACACGATTTAAAAAGAATGAAATTGCCTTTTGACTTTTACAGGACTGAAGGTGGCTATTCAGTCATTGAGTCCATACTGGTAAGCAAAGACATGACTACACTCATAGAGTTATAGAGATCTACAGCACAGAAAAAGACCCTTTGATCCATTGTGTCCATGTCAGTCAAAAACAAACACTGACTATTCTAATATCATTTTCCAGCATAGGCCCATAGCCTTGTATGCCTTGGCATTGCAAGTGCACATCTAAATACTACTTAAATGTTATGGAGGTTTCTACCTCTATCACCCTTACAGGCAGTGAATTCCAGATTCCCACTACCCACTCTGGGTGAAAAAGGTTTTCCTCACCTCTCCTCTAAACCTCTTGCCCCTTACCTTAAATTTATGCCCCCCTGGTCATTGATTCCTCCATCCGTACCCTAAATATGCCTCTCATAATTTTATGTATCTCAATCCTATCTCCTGTCAAAAACACCAGGGAACTGCAGATGCTGGAAATCTGAAGTAAAAGCAAAAGTTGCTGGAGAAACCCCATAGGCCTGGTAGCATCGTGAAGAGAAAGCAGCATCAACATTTCAGCTCCAATAATTCTTCTTCCAAACTGAAGAGGTTCTTCAGAACTGCAGAGGTGTCACCAGACTTGAAATGTGAGCTCTGCTTTCTCTGCACATATGCTGCCAGACCTGCTAAGTTTCTCTAGCAATTTCTGTTTATGTCTCTTCTCAGTTCCCTTTGCTGTAAGGAAAACAACCCCAGTCTGTCAAATCTCTCTGCATAACTGAAAATCTCCAGCCCAGGCAACATCCTGGCCAATCTCTTTTACACGCTCTCTGGTATTAATTCCATTTTCTGGATTTTGGTCCATTGGAGGCTATGGCAATGCAAATGAATATCTAAATATTGCTTAAAAGCAGAAGTATTACATTTGTGTGTAAGTTAACTATCTGCAATTCTTACCTTTATACAATTCTAGTGATTTCATATTTAGGATACAGCACAATCAGAAAGTTATATGTTTAACAGATGGAATGACTTTCCTTACTCTAAACTTTTTCATAATTATCAAAGAACCTTGCTGATATTTTCACAGCCTATCAAAAGGTTACATTTAGATGCACTCATCCAGTTGCTAAAATTGCCTTCAGGTGACTTTATCCTACACAGCAAGACCGCTGTGTGAATGATTCCTAGTTCCACAATGTGAGTTTTACAAAGATAATTTAGACAAAATCATAAGATGAAGGTCAAACGAAAAGCATGAGGATTCTACAATTATTGTAACTGTGAGAAAGAATCAAATCATTTTTAAAAATCTAAATTCATCACATTCAATTTGACTTTACAACAATGGTGACAAGGAAAGAGTACTTTGAGGAATATTTATGCTCAACTGGCTAGTACTGGAAGGAGAGGCCAAATGGCTTCCCTCTGTGCTATACCATTCCAAGAAAAAACACAGAGATCAATTCTGGAAAGATATGGAACACAACATCTTAAAAGCACTTCCTCCAAAACTTGTCTCAAAAATATACCTTAACTGTAAACTCAAAGGTATCACTTACTCCATCAGTAAGATTTTTATTTGGATTTTCTAATATTAGAAGGGGAGAACTGCATCATATTTATTTTCCTATTGAAAACAGCATGATTTCCCAACTAGACATATTGACTTCCCGGAAACCAATATCCATTTCAAGCCTACCAACTCCCACAGCTACCTAGAATACACCTCCTCCCACCCACCTTCCTGCAAAAATGCCTATTCCCAATTCCTTTGCCTCCGCCGCATCTGCTCCCAGGATGAGGCATTCCACTCCCGGACATCCCAGATGTCCTTGTTTTTCAAGGACCGCAAATTCCCCTCCACGGTGATCAAAAACGCCCTCGACCGCGTCTCCCGCATTTCCTGCAACTCATCCCTCACACCCCGTCCCCGCAATAACAACCAAAACAGAATCCCCCTCGTCCTCACGTACCACCCCACCAACCTCCGGATCCAACGCATCATCCTCCGACACTTCCGCCATCTGCAATCCGACCCCACCACCAAAGACATTTTTCCCTCCCCACCCCTATCTGCTTTCTGGAGGGACCACTCTCTCCGTGACTCCCTCATCTGTTCCACACTCCCCACCAGCCCCACCACACCCGGCACTTTTCCCTGCAACTGCAGGAAGTGCTACACCTGCCCCTACATCTCCCCCCTCACCCCCATCCCAGGCCCCAAGAAGACTTTCCACATCAAACAGATGTTCACCTGCACATCTGCTAATGTGGTATACTGTATCCGCTGTTCCAGATGTGGCCTCCTCTACATCAGGGAAACCAAGCGGAGGCTTGGGGACCGCTTTGTGGAACAGCTATGCTCGGTTTGCAACAAACAACTGCACCTCCCAATCGCGAACCATTTCAAATCCCCCTCCCATTCCTCAGATGACATGTCCATCCTGGGCCTCCTGCAGTGCCACAACGATGTCACCCGAAGGTTGCAGGAACAGCACCTCATATTCCGCTTGGGAACCCTGCAGCCCAATGGTATCAATGTGGACTTCACAAGCTTCAAAATCTCCCCTCCCCCTACCGCATCCCAAAACCAGTCCAGCTCGTCCCCGCCTCCCTAACCTGTCCTTCCTCCCACCTATCCACTCTTCCCACCTCAAGCCCCACGCCCATCTCCTACCTACTAACCTCATCCCTCCCCCTTGACCTGTCCGTCCTCCCTGGACTGACCTATCCCCTCCCTACCTCCCCACCTACACTCACCTTTACTGGCTCCATCCCCGCCTCTTTGACCGATCTGTCTCCTCTCCACCTATCTTCTCCTCTATCCATCTTCTATCCGCCTCCCCCTCTCTCCCTATTTATTTCAGAATCCCCTTCTCCTCCCCCATTTCTGAAGAAGGGTCTAGACCCGAAACGTCATCTTTCCTGCTCCTCTGATGCTGCTTGGCCTGCTGTGTTCAACCAGTTCTACACCTTGTTATCTCTTGAATTATTAAATGATGCTTTTTTCTTAAGTTCTGAATACATCTTATCTGGGCGACAAGTGTGTTTTTCTGTTTCCCCCTTGCAAATGAAGATCTTCATTTGGGTCACATACTTACAAGCTAAAAGTGTTACAAACCCAAGTTTTACCTCAACTACTCTGTCTAAACTGAAAACCCATAATATATTTTCAAAAGAAAACCAGCCAGTAAACTGATGACTGTCTCTGTCTGTAAACTAATTAAAGCACAGAATAGCACTCAAAAATAATTAGTCACACTTGACTGGTTCTGTAAGGACATTTGGAGCTTCAGTGAAGTCATTTGGTTTGTCTCCAGCATCACCTTATTTTTCATTTTTTGTAATTATCTCCCTGTCTCATTTAATGGGGGATTACAGGTCACTCCCTCACTTGTTATTCAGCTGTTGATACTTTATTGACATCGTCTAACACTTTTGATCACCGGCAGAGACTTATTATTTGACACTCTACTAACACCATTTGTATGATCTTTTGGTCACTCTGCCCTTGATCTCTCTGCCCACAAATTCCGTGTCTATGTGCTCCTCTCTCGCTTCACCTGATGAAGGAGAAACACTTCAACAGCTTGTGACTTCATATGAATCTGTTGGACTATAACCTGGTGTCGTGTGACTTCTGACTTACTCCATTCCCTTTATCATACCCTGTCAACATACCCTTCAATTCTATGCCCCTCATGTGCCTGCCTGGTTTGCCTTTAAATGTATCCACTTGATTCACGTCAATTACTCCATGTCGTATGAAGTCCACAAACACAATGTTGACTTGCCTTGAACTTTGATTCATGATTTTCTTCTTGATGTCACAGTAATGGCCTTGTCACCAACATTACCATCGCATTGTTTTCTCACTTTCACATAAGCATGGTAGAGATGTCATTGAGAAAACTGTGACTGAACATTAGAGGAGAGTGTGAAGGTTTTCAAATGGTTGGTAATTGAGTAATGAAGTGACATTGTCTAAACCAGACAGAAAATTGGCAATAATTAGTATATTTACATTCAAATGGAAACAAGCTCTCTTAATTTTTCTCTTTGGACTTTAGAAAATGCATCTAATTTGCTGTTTGAGAAGGATGTGGCAGCACTGGGCAGAGTGCAGAGGAGAATCACCAGGATGTTGCCTGGTATGGAGCATTTCAGTGATGGGAAGAGGCTGGATAAGCTCAGGTTGTTTTCCTTAGAGCAGAGAAGGCTGAGGGGAGATCTGATGGAAGTTTATAAGATAATGAGTAGCATGGACAGGGTGGAAAGAAAGCAGCTGTTCCCCTTAGTCGAAGGACAAGTAACAAGGAAGCATAATTTTAAAGTAAAAGACAGGAGGTTTGGAGGGGATTTGAGGAAAAACCCAGATGTTGGTAGGGTCCTGGAAAGCATTGTCTGGGAGGGAACCTCTCAGCCTTTAAAAAGTACTTGGAGGAGCATTTGCAATATCATAAGATTCAAGGTTCAGGGCCTAGTGCAGAAAGCAGGACAAATGTAGGTAGTAGACTCTTTTCAGCAGTACAAACTCAATGGGCCGAAGGGTACAACTGGATACAAAGGTGATTGCGCCAAAACTTCAGCATGGAAATATCTTGGGATGTTGACAGACAGAAGACAATGCAACATAAACATACAAAATTATTCGTCATCCACACAATTGTTTGGTTCAATTCCCAATTCTACTAAGGCCCTTGTTCTAACAAAAAATGTGAAATTGCTTGCTGACACTTGGACTGCAGATTAAGTCAACAGTGGAAAGGCTTAAATTCACAAATTGCGCATCAGAATCTGCGTTTTCTAAACTCTAAAGAGAAAAATTAGAAGCTCTTTTCTGCTTGAATGCAAATATGCTAATTGTTGTCAATTTTGTCATTAATTTTTGCAATTAATTTTATTAATTACTCAACTACCAATCTATCAGAAAACTTTCCCTGTTCTCCCCTAACCTTATAGTTCAGCCGCAGTTTACACAATAACATCTGTACCAAAGGAATTGGATTGAATGACCCTGATGGGATTTTCGTTTTTCAGGCCACAGTCACAGCAATGGTAGTGAAGATTCTGAGATCACTTCCAGATCTGGAGTGTTTTAGTTTCGAGGAAAGAATGGATAGGGCAAGAATTGTTTTCTTTGGTGCAGAGGAGATGAGGGGATGATATGATTGAGTGTACAACATTCTAAGAAACCTAGATGTAGTGGATATAAAGGAATCATCAGCGGTTATGTTACTGGAAGTCATTATCAATGAAAGCATTACATATTTGCACATTAATATTTGCACAGTGTGATGTCATGACTTGGGTGTTCAGGTTGGAAACTTGGAAGTTTGAAAGAATAAAGGGAAAATAATGATGAAGAGAGGAAAAGAGAAGCATCAGACCAAAACAAACCTGAAATAGGGTGGCCCTGTGGTTAGCACTGCTACCTTGCAATACAAGAAACCTCAGCTCAATTCCAGCCTTCGGTGACTATCTGTGTAAAGTTTATACAGTCTTCCCTGTGCCTGTGTGGGTTTCCTCCCATTGTGCAGGTTAGGTGGATTAGCCATGGGAAATGCAGAGTTATAGGGGGTCGGGATGGCCTTCAGAGGATGTGTGGACTTGATGGGCCGAATGGCCTGCCCCCACACTCTAGGGGATTCTATATTAACTCTGTTTAACCTTACATTCCATTAGCTGTCACCAATTGTAAATCCAGGCTAAAGCCCTGTCCATGACTAACAACAGGTCACTTTTTTTTCAAATTCATTCACAGGATGAGGGCATCACTGGCCAGGCCAACCTTTATTGGCCATCCCTAATTACCCAGAGGGCAGTTAAGAGTCAACCACAATGCTGTGGGTCTGGAGTCACATGTAGGCCAGACCAGGTAAGGATGGCAGTTTCCTTCCCTAAAGGACTTTAGTGAACCAGATGGGTTTTTCCCGACAATCAACAATGGATTCATGGTCATCATTAGACTCTTATTTCCAGATTTTTATTGAATTCAAATTCACCATCTGCCGTGTTGAGATTTGAACCCCATGTCCCCAGAACATTAGCTGGGTCTTTGGATTAACAGTTTAGTGATAAAACCACCAATTTATCACTTCCCCATCGAGTACATGAGAGGTAAGACAAAGCCAGCAGATTGTGATATTTCACAAGAAGTTCAAATTGTTGTAAGTAACAAACACAGTCATGTGCAGGCAATTAAGTTGGACATCAGTCTATGGGGGTCTGATCAATTGTTCCACCATCTCTCAGTATCTATTTGACTGTGGGTTTTTTTTTTCATTCATGGGATGTGGGCATCGCTGGCTGGGCAGCATTTATTGCCCATCCCTAATTGCCCAGAGCGTAGTTAAGAGTCAACCACATTGCTGTGGATCTGGAGTCACATGCAGGCCAGACCAGGTAAGGATGGCAGTTTCCTTCCCTAAAGGGCATTAGTGAACCAGATGGGTTTTTCCCTGACAATTGACAATGAATTCATGGTCATCATTAGATTCTTAATTCCAGATATTTATTAGATTCAAATTCCACCGTCTGCCTTGGCAGGATTTGAACCCAGGTCCCCAGAACTTTATCTGAGTCTCTGGATTAACAATCCAGCGATAATACCACGAGACCATTGCCATGTCTCTTATGCACATGCCATGAGATCTAATACACTTTCTTTATATTTATTTTAAATATCATTTTGAGTCCAATGAAATCAGTTCTAGAGAAGGGTCACTGGGTCTGAAATATTAATTCTATTTCTCTCTCCACAGATGCTGCCAGACTTTCTGAGTTTTTCCAGCAATTTCTGTTTTTGTCTTATATCTTCAGCAACCGCAGTTCTATGTTTTATTATTAGGGTGTTTTGATGCCTGAAAGGGTGTAAATGAAAATTATTTCTACATAAACTGAAAACACTAAATTGCATTGGTTTCGCCTTCAATATACCTCAGTCTCCACACCGAGAGACCTGGTGTACCATTCTTGATGTCTCATGGCATTCCATACAATCCAATAGATTAAATATTCCATTTGTATTCCATAAATCAAATCTCTTTGGTTCTGTATGAATGACATTTTGGTTAATACAATGTGCCACATAGATCACAAGTGGAAATCTGAATGTTGCAAAAGTGTAGGTTTACCCTTTGGCCAGCAAATAGGAAATAGTCGCAGGGCTGCCCTCTGTTGGTATGCACATGTACTGACAAAATAACTCACTCTATTCAGATGGAGATAGAAAGAACTGCAGATGCTGGGGTCAGAGACAACACAGTGTGGAGCTGGAGGAACAGAGCAGGCCAGGCAGCATCAGAGGAGCAGGAAAGCTGACATTTTGGGTCGGGACCCTTCTTGAGGTCCTCCAGCTCCACACTGTGTTGTCTCTCACTCTATTCAGATCATTTGGCTTTTCCTCCACACACTGTGAGACACAGGGAGTATGAAGAGTCAGAAAGAGTGAGAGAAACCGAGGAGATAAATAGAGAGAGTATTGTTTCAGATTGAAAAGCAACAGGTTTCTGTGGTGCAAACACAAACGGAGAGAGGAACTCAGAGGGACTGGCAAGATCTGTGGAGAGAGAAACAGAGTTAATGTTTTGGGTCCAGTAACTCTTCTTCAGCACTCAACATTGTTCAGAACCTGTTTGTTTCACATCTCCAGCATCTGAGAGCATTTGAGTTTAGGTTTCTGTGATGCTTATACTTTGTATTTAGTCTGAGCTATATGCAACTCCAGCAATATGGCTGACACATTACTGCCCTCTGAAGTGGCTCAGCAATGCCAGAAAGTGTCTTATCACCATCTGAAAGGGCAATTAGGGACAGCCATAGATGCTGGCCTTGTTAATGACAGCCTCATCCATAAATAAAAGTTGTAAATTAAGAACCCTCTAGTGAATGCAGACAGACTCAAAGCTATGGCCATTAAGCAATTTTTATTTTCAGGCATTTAAGGCTGTAGACACTCTTAATCAAACTGTTCTGCTATGTTATGACACACTGTTGCAGCAGGTAGGATTTGAACTTAACCCTCCTGGGTCAGAGGTAGGGATACTACCACTGTGCCACAACAACCCTATGCTTGAAGCATTTTTCTAAAAAAGAAATTCCAATCATCTGTTCAGAGTTGCTATCACAGATTTCTGCAGCAGTTGGGTCTTGAACCTGGGCTTCCTGGTCCAAAGATAGGGACACTACACTGTGCTACATGAGCCCTCTGGTGAGATTGATATGAGTTGGAGCTATTTTCTTCACAGCCTGCCCCCTCTGTAATTTTAAATTAAGCTCTCCGAGGCATAGAGTGATTGGGAACAAAGGCCTCACAGTTTGTGAAGGCATTTCACATCACATTAACCCAGAAAGGAAAAGGTTTCATCTTTAGATTAGCTCAGAAAATCCATCTCTGGAACTATCTGTTTTTTTCAAAAAGCAGCCTACTGGTTGAAAGAGCATTAGATTTATAAAGAGTAGAACAACATTCTTATAAACTTATACTTAACGTTCTGTGAATTCTCGACAAAATTTCCTTTTTCTCATCCTGTACCTTAGTCAGAGATATAGTGATCTCATTGAAACTTATAAGGTTCTTAAGGGGCTGGACAGGGTAAACGGTGAGAGGAAGTTTCCCCTCATGGGAGAGTCGAGGATCAGAGGGCACAGCCTCAGAATAAAGGGGGGCCAATTTAAGACTGAGATGAGGAGGAATTTCTTCTCTCAGAGGGTTGTGAATCTTTGGAACTCCTTGCCACAGAGAGCTGTGGGGCAGTCTTTGTGTATATTTAAGGCTGAGATAGATTCTCGATCAGTCAAAGAATAGGGTTATGGGGGAAAGGGTCAGAAAGTGAAGCTGGCAATGTCAGATTTTATTGGATGGCGGAGCAGGCTCGAGGGGCTGAATGGCCTACTCCTGTTCCTATTTCTTATGGTCTTACAGCTTTAGGGAGTGGTTCCACTGTCCACATGCCAGAGTCATAGAAACACACATTACAGAAGAGGCCCTTCAGCCCATTGAGTCTGAACTGCCAAAAATGCACCCCTACCCCCACTTGGCCAACTTTCTTACACTCGGTCCATGGCCTCGAATGTTCAAGCACTTCTAGTGCTCATTCAAGTATTTTTTAAAGGTTGTGGTGTTTCCTGTCTCAACAATTCTCTCATGCAATGCACTCCAGACCCCCACCTCCCTATGGGTGAAAAAGATTTTCCTCAAATCCCCTCCAAACCTCCTGCCTTACACTTTAAAATCATGGCCCCTTGTTATTGACCATTTAACTATGGGAAAAACTGCTTTCTATTCACCCTGCCCATGCCCCTCCATAATCTTATACACCTCGATCAAGTCCCCCCTCAGTTTTCTCTGCTCCAAAGAAAATAACCTGAGTCTATCCAACTTCATCGCTGAAATGCTCCGTCCCAGGCAACATCCTGATCTCGGTGTCCATGTGCATAGATCACTGAAAGTTGCTACCCAGGTTGATAGCATTGTTAAGAAGGCGTACGGTGTCTTAGGTTTTATTGGTAGAGGGATTAAGTTTTGGAGCCACGAGGTCATGTTGCAGCTGTACAAAACTCTGATGCGGCCGCACTTGGAGTATTGCATACAGTTCTGGTCACCACATTATAGGAAGGATGTGGAAGCATTGGAAAGGGTGCAGAGGAGATT
>NC_063351.1:49035735-49067266 GCF_021869965.1 Rhincodon typus | reverse complement strand
CTCATGAGGTGATCGGGGAAGCCAGGAAATTTTCCCTGACTTCAGCTACTTTCCTTGAACATAAAAGTCCTGGACTTTCAATTTGTGTTCCAGTGGGAAAACACCAGGTATTCCCCATCAGGATCTGGCAAGATCCATCAAGGATTCATTTTTATTACAACTCCCAAATACTTCACATAGAACCTCCTGTCTCCATTCATTTATTACAGTCGTAGCTTTACAACCTGATGTCTTGTGCACTCATAACATACTTATATTTTATTCTGAAACAATAAAATTGATTTGTTGAGTCTTTCATGCAATCCTGGCTGTCCTTGTTTATGTCTAAACACACTCTTCAATAAGCACAAGATGTATTTCTGAGGCTGCTTTGGAAATGCACATCATTGTAATTAGCACATTTCTGTTTTAATTTTTGCAATTGAAAAACCAACCAAGGCAATCCTTGTCAGGGCAGGTACCAAGACTACTCTTGCAAATAATAGTGTGCATGAAATAAACCGGGCGAAACTGGTTTGGTGAATTCAGGTTTCACTGTTAGAATGTCTTGGATTGCAAGAGAAAAGTCAAGCTCGACAGGGTACAATTTTTCACAGCTTTTTAGCCAGGGAATATCTTACTCCCAGGTTGAATACACTGGACAAGGGGAACAGAGATGCTTAAACAAGGTCACTGCTGCTTTGTGTAACTCAGCCATGCCCTGGGCACCAGGGATGGACGGAACGATTAAAGCCCCCAAGTTTACAAGACCATTTCTTGTAAATTGAGAGAGATTTCAGACTGAACCTCTTGGTATGCCGTGTGGACATCAGTTGGAGAGGCATACGTTAGCAACAGGACTTAGTGTCGACTTTGGCTCAGTGGAACCCAGGGAGATATCCAGTAAAAACAAGTAATAATTGGAACTATAAGACCATAAGAAATAGGAGCAGGAGTAGGCCATTTGGCCCCTCAAGCCTGCTCTACCTTTCAATAAGGTCATGGCTGATCTGACATTCCTCATGTCCACTTTTCTGCCCCTTCCCCATCACCCTTGAATCTTCTGAAGATTGAGAATCTATTGATAAGTATATACAAGAACTCTGTCCCCACAGCCCTCTGTGGCAAGGAGTTCCAAAGAATATGAAGTTTTACTGGTTTTTCCTTCTGGGCAGCACTATCCTATGAGTTAGGAGGTCATGGGTTCAAGCCAGATTCAATCCAGGCTGAGGCTACAGGACTGAGGGAATGCTGCACAGTGGAAGATACTGACTTTTGCTCAAGACTTGAAACAAAAACCCTTCCAGGTGAGCATAGAAGAGCCATGACACTTTTGAAGAACAAAGAGAAAAAGAAGTTTCTCACTCCCCTGACAACATGCATCCATGAAATAGCACCAGAAAACACAATGATTTAACCGTTAATCTTATTGCTGTTTGTGGAATTCTGCTGTGTAGAAATTGGCTGCTATATTTCCCGTGTTATAACAGTGGCTAGCTTTCAAAATTACTTCATTGGCTGTGAGGTACTGTGTGATACACAAATCCTTCTCCAGGGTTTGCCTTAATGTTGCTCAAGTGAAATTACCTGGGGCAGCACTTTTCAGTGAACAGGAGGGAGACAATGTCATATACATTAATAGGTACTATTGCAATAGGTCTCTCGTAACCAGCTTTCCTCCTTGCTTCCAGATACTACAATAAAAGGTTGATTTAAAAAACTGGTCATGAAGTGGCATTGGTTGGCATGGATACTGTCAAACTTTGAGCGTTGGAGCTGACAAGCTAGTGGAGAGTTTTCCATCACACTCCTGACAATGTGACTTGCAGATAGTGGGGAGCTTTGAGAAAACCAAGTAATTACTTATCACAGAATTCCCAACTTCTGACCTGTTCTCACAGCCACAGTTGGGTCCAGTTTAAACTTCTGGTCAGTTTTAGCCTTCATGATGTTATCATTGGGCGATTCAGCCATGGTAATATCAGTGAATGTTAACAAGTGATGGGTAGATTCTCTTTTGTTGAAAGAGACCATTGCTTAGCACTTATGAAACGTAAAGGTTACTTGCCACATGTCTCAACCTAGATATTGTCAAGGCCTTGATGCATTTGATCATGGTCTGCTTCAGTATTTGAGGATCCGCGAATGTTAATGAAAATTGTACAATCATCGGCAAACATCCCCATTTCTGAACTTATGACAGAGGGGAGGTCATTGTTGAAGCAGCTGAAGATGGTTGGGCCTAGGACACTACCCTGAGGAATACCTGCTAAACAAATTTACAGTAATAAGGCACAATGGGATGATTTGACTTTAGCAAACGGTTCTTATTCTTCCTTCAAGGCCTACAAATTCTGTGTCTGACTGCTTCTCTTCACTTCATCTGACAAAGGGTCTACACTCCGAAAGCCTGTATTTTTAAATAAACCTGTTGGACTATAACCTGGTGTTGTGTGACTTCTGGCTTTGTCCACCCAAGTCCCAGACCGGCACCTCCACATCTTTCAAGGAAGGGGAACTGGGAAGCTTGTTCAACATTCTAACAAGAGAAAAACTGGTCGGGGTTAAAGATACAAGTCTAGACTCAAAGAATGGCTAATTCAGGGCAACAAACTGTCTGGTTACCTTTGGCCAAGGTTCCCATATCTTTCAAATCCTTTCTCTGAAATATCCAGGAAACATGAAAATCCCACAATATGAGACTATGGCAGGCAATGTTACCATTTGTTTCTCACTGGTAATATTATTCCTTTTCCAGTTATTTTTATTGAGGATAACTTATGTTCAATGAAAACAGAAGCAGGAAGGAATTTGCACTTTGTAACAAGGCCGATGACCTAAAGCAGAAAATAATTCAGCCTCAAGAGCTGTTAGCGAGGTAGTCAGGGATTTTTCACTGTTAGATATTAAAAAGGTCTTGGGTAGCTGGAGGGGTTATTTTAGGAATACAAGAACAGACACAGCCTTTTCAGGAAGTTTACCTGTTTTGGTCATTGTTGTGCAGTTGCTGTTTATCGCAGAACATTTCCAGGCTGCACAATGACAGGAATCATTTCTGAAATTTCACACTGCACTGTGCTGTTTTATTGTCTCCTCTTCTTTGAAATTCCCTCCATCCCAAGGATGATTTCCTGTCACACCAGAGATGTGGGTCCTTAGGAGATCAAACACAACAGTGCAGGGAGTACATGTCGTCCAGCAACGAAGCAGCTGGTGTTTCCGGAGGTCAGTGTTTGGCTGTTCACACACTCCTTCAGCTGTTTGCATTTGGCCTCCCCACTGGGACTGTCGGAACCCCTCAAGCTACCCAGCACCTTCACAGATACTTCTTCCCCAGTTTAGGCGATCCGAGCAGGATATCCCCAAGGATCCATGGGAATGTTTCCTCTTTTCGGGAAGGTTTTGAGGACTTCCTCGAAGAGTTTTTTTTCTGTCCACCTGGTAACTGCTTGCTGGGATAGAGCTCGGAGTAGAGAGCTTTCTTTGGAAGTCTAGTGTCAGCTGATTGGCAGTAACCAGAGTCACGGTGATGGGGACATTGACCCCAGAGAAGAGGCCACTGATACTGAAGGGCCTATCCAGTCCATAGCCTCTGCAGAATCCTTTGCTGGTGATATTTCTCCAGGGATTTTGTACATACCTCCAACACAACACGAGGCTGGTAACACTGCTGCCCTGTAGACCATGTGTTCAGTGCCAGGTCTGAGGTCTTTGTCTTCAAAAGCTCTGCCCCTCAGATGGTGAAAAGCTGTGAGGGCACACTGGGGGCAATGTTGAATTTCATCAATGTTTGCAGTCACTGAGAAGAAGGTCCTAACGAGGATTGTCCCACACTCTACAGTGGGTTGCCATGGAGATGGTAGGGTAGTACTGGTGTGCTGGGAGCAGGCGGTTTTGCTTTCTGAACATTTAGTCTAAAGGCCTATTCTCTGAATGCATCAACAATAGTTTGGGACATATCCCCTGAATGCGCTCATACATGAGCATCAACGACACACTGTAGCTTAATGACAGAGGTGAGGGTGGTCTTTTTTCTGGACCAGAGGTTGAATAGTTTCCCACTCATCCTTCAGAGAAGCTCCACCCATACCCATGGTGCTTGCCACTGGGCAGGAATGTAGCAGCAATGAAGATGGAGATGAGCATCGATGCATTGCCACACTTCTCAACTCCAGTTTGCTCATGTATCGTGTCTGTGTTGGATCTGTTCACAAGGATCAGGGCTTGTGTATTGTCGTACAGCAGGTGGAGAATTCCCAGAGGCAGCCAGACTTGGAGAAGGACACTATAGCACATTGTCTATCGCATCGCTCTGTAAAAGAAAGGTCTTTGCCCGATAGCAGGTATCGCTGTGGTAACTGAAGACCCAACTCCCCTGCACAATGCATCTTACTATCCCTAATCACAAGCCCCTCTCTTAGACTAGGAGCATGTCGCCCTGCTTGTTTGTGGATCTTAATCAGAGCAAAAAATCTATCGGAATTTACTTTATTGATTTGTGCTGTGACTGTCAGTTATTTCTGAATTTGGATTAAATTGCAGGATCACTACATTTGATTGGAATTGGAATGGAATTTAGGATTGGAGCCCAGAATAGATTAAATGAAGATCATGACTATTTTAGTTAACAGGCTGGTGAGGTCCCCTGTTAGGTCAGAAGTCACACGACACCAGGTTACAGTCTAAAAGGTTTATTTGAAAACACAAGCTTTCAGAGCCTCAGTCCTTGAACTATAACCTGGTGTTGTGTGATTTCTAACCTTGTCCACCCCAGTCCAACATTGGTACTTCCACATCACCCCTATTAGGGGCATATACTGGCCATTTTGAAACCTTCCCATTAATTTAAGGAGCAATTTCTCTTTTAGAGTTATTTAGGATGGGATTTGAAATAAAAACTGAAAGAACTGTAAATCAGAAACAAAAATGGAAGTTGCTGGAAAAGCTCAGCAGGTCTGGCAGCATCTGTGAAGAGAAATCAGAGTTAATGTTTCGGGTCCAGTGACCCTTCCTCAGAACTCTGACTTCTCTTCACAGATGCTGCCAGACCTGTTGAGCTTTCCCAGCAACTTTTGATTTTGTTTAGGATGAGATTCCTTTGATTTATTGCTTCTTATTAACAAGAATGAGGCACATCCAAAAATTTCACGCGAAAGTAACACACAAGAAAACATCTCTTTGCAAGCACGTGCCCAGCACCTTCCTCTCCCCCATCACTTCCTTTTCTGTTGATGCCTAAATCCAATTGAAAACCCAGTACTTTCTGATTAATTATTTGCTTTTATTTCAATGTTGCGAACCTGAAGGTTTGGAAAGGGGATGTTTGCTCATTGGTGAAGGGATCCTAAATCAGGGACTGGAATAGTACCATTAACAGCGATAAATTTACACCTCTCTAGGTGGCCCCCAAAGCCCCATGATATATACCAATGCTGCCCTGAAGGCAAAATGTTTCATCACCCGGAAAACCCTCTACAAGCCAACAGCACCAAAGTAAACACTGAAAGCCAGTGAGGAGTTTGAAGGATGAAAGGCATTCAATTAGATTCAAGGCCCAGAAAAATTTGCAGCCAAGATGAATAATGTTTTTTCATGCATACCCAAAGGCATTTGCCTTCAGGCTTCTATCATCAGAAAAATGACATGCTCTGTGGGAGTAAGGAACAATGCACAGAGTGATAAAAACTACCAAAGAGAACATGCTCAAACTAATTATGTGCTTCAGAGAAACACCCTTTTATAAAACAGTCCTCTCATAATACAGAAATGGGAATTTGTTTCTGAAGGCGGCCCATTGATTGTCTATGCTCGGGAATGACTGCCGTACAAATGCAGAAACTGTTGATGAACAAATCATATTGTTTCTTTCCGTTCTTATTCTCAAAGAAACTCTTTCTTTTATAAAAGGACCCTTCACAGCCTTAAGATGCCCCAAAGCACTTTGAGTGATCGTTGCTGTTGTAATGTAAGAAACAGTATGAACCAGAGGTCCGGGTTAAATTGAACATAGCCATTCTGTGAGGAATGGGTGGATTTCAGCACTCTTAGACAATTTACACCCCATCTGATCTCACCCTTATTTTCAAGCTGGGATACAAAACTGGCCATCAATTTGAATGCTGTTGTTATTTCCAACAAGTTAAACTTAAAGCCAATCTAAGTTAAAATTAAAAACGACCTCCAGTGTAGTAAGAGTTTCAATTCCAATGTAATTGAGACAGAGCCTGTAAGATGACATAGTTGGAGGTTCATCAGAATGAATGAAATAAAAATTTATCATAGAATCCCGTCAGCATGGAAGCAGGCCATTCAGCCCATATCGACCCTCTAAAGAGCACTCAGACCCAGCCCCTTACCCTATCCCTGTAGCCCTGCATTTGCCAGGGCTAACCCACCCAGCCTGCACATCCCTGAACACTATGGGCAATTTAGCATGGCTAATTCACCTAAACTGTGCGTCTTTGGACTGTGGGAGGAAACTGGAGCACCCAGAGAAAACCCACAGAGACATGGGGAGAACATACAAATCCCACACAGACTGCCATCCGAGGGTGGAATTGAACCTGGCCGCCTGGCACTCTGAGGGAGCAGTGCTAACCACTGGTCTAAATGGCACAGCGGCTCAAAGTAGAAATGGTAAAGCACTTACATTTTGTTGTTGTCGTCTGCTAGGAATAGAGAGTGGGAGCGTAGGACTGGAGTTTGGTGACCAGTTGGTCAGTTTGTTACTCAGTTCTTTAATTATTGTGAGTAGTTAAGGGTGATTTAGTCAATAAGCTTCACAATGGCAGGAGTACTCAGGTCTTTGGGACGCTCCTCTTGGAATATGTGGGAAATCAGGGACACGTCCAGTCTCCATGGTGACAAGGTATACTGCAACTCCTGATTTACCATGTGGAGTGCCTGGAGCAGCGGATGGACAAACAATGGAGCATCCATGAGGCTGGGAATGGCGATAATAGCACATTTAGTGACCTGCTCACATCAGCAGTAAGGGCTACATAGAGAGAGAAGAGCTGGGTGAGTAAGATGAGTGAGAAAAATGAGTGAAAAAGATGAGTAAGCGTGGCCAGGCTGTTCAGGAATCCCCTGTGGCTATTCCCCTCTCAAACAGGTGTATGTTTTGGATACTATTGGTGGGGGAATGGCCTCTCATGGGAAAGCAGGAGCCAAATCAGTGACATTGCAACTGGCTCTGTTGCACATCCGGGAGGGTCAAAGTGTAAGCAAGCAGTAATGATAGGGGACTCAATGGTCAGGGGCACAGATAGGTGTTTCTGTGGCCAGCAGTGAGACTCCAGGATGGTGTGTTGCCTCCAGGCTCAAGGATGTCTCTGAGCATGCACAAGATATTCTGAAGGGGCAGGGTGAGCAGCCAGAGGTTGTGTGACCTGATAGAAGTTTACAACATTATGAACAGCATGAATAGAATTGATAGTCAAAGTCTTTTTCCCAAGGTAGAAATGTCAATTTCTAGGGGATATAGCTTTAAGGTGAAAAGGAGTAAGTTTAAAGGAGATATGAGAGTTGGTTTTTCTTTACACAAAGGATGGTAAGTGACTGGAATGCGCTGCCAGAGGTGTTGGTGGAGGTAGATAGAATAGCAATGCTTAGGAGGCATCTTGATAGATACATGACTAGTCAAGGAGTAGAGGGATATGGACTGCATAGAGGCAAAAGGTTTTTAGTTTAGAAAGGCATCATATATCAGCTCAGTTTTAGTGGGTCAAGGGGCCTGTTTCTGTGCTGTACTGTTTTTGGTTCTTTGATAAGTAAATTGTAAACCTGTCAGCTCTCTCAATTGCTGTACAGTCAAGTCATACAGACAACAAGATCTCAGGTCTTCAGTCTGAGCTGCGAGGGATATTACAGAATCCCAGGGAGATGAAAGGAAGTCCAGACGCTTGTCATTCTAATGAGTCTAAGTCATTTCTGAGGCTGTTTTCAAGCAGAAAGGTACATTGGGAGTATTGGCTTTGGCCAATAGTGGTAGGGAGGTTGGTATGCATAAAATATATTATTTAATTTGTAGTAATAATAAGGGCAAAGACATCTGTCCGTATGAATAAAGCAAATGCCCACAAAACAAGAAACATTATCCAGTCCATGTTTGCAAGACTATAGCTGGAGGAACGATCAAAGGCTCAGTAGCAGTGGTGCTAACATTGACGTTAGACACATCATCAATACTCTTCACTAATGGAGATAGCTGCTCTCTCTCCCTGGTGTGGTCAATGTCAATGCATTCAAAAGAACAGGTTGCTCTTCACATTTTCCACACCAATGGCGTTGATTCTGTTCCACAATTTGCAGAAGAGGCTTACAATTAAATCCTAGGCTTTCTTGCAAAAGAGCAGTCATTATTTTAACTGTTATTATTAAGTATTATTTTAAGCCATCTGCATTGTTACAGCAATTGCAAATGTACAGATTGGACATGGTTTCACATCAATGTGGAAGCACTGTGATACGTCATTCTGAATTGTCAGGTTTAAGCTAAAACCGACGTTATTAAATAAAATAATCCTACCTTTCCTATATGCAATATGTAGTTACACAAATGGAAGAAACCAGCATATTTCTCCAATTGTTACACTCCTTCTACTCTTGGGTGTGGAATTCATAATCACAGAAAGCAGTCGAGGCCAAAACATTGAATGATTTCAAGAAGGAGTTGGATATAGCACTTGGGGCTAAAGAGATCAAAGGATAGGGGGACAAAGAAGTAACAGGGGACTGAGTTAGATAATGAGCCCGGGTCATAATGAACAGCAGTGCTGGCTTTAATGGCCTCCTCTTACTCCTATATGTTTCTATGTAAATACATACAATCAATAGCACAGAAGCAAGCCATTCAGCCCATTGTTTTTGTATTAATGTTTACACTCCACATGAAGCTCCCACTCCTCTTCATCAAAACCTATTAACATAACTTTCTGTCCCTTACTCCCTTACATACTTATCTAGCTACCCTTAGTATACATCCTGGGCATTTGTCTCAACTCCTTGATGCTTCATATTCTACTCACTGTCTGGATGGAAAAAAAAACGTCTCGTGAATTCCTTATCACCTTTTTTTACCCCCATAGGCGGTCTTATATGTTTTGGCCAGATTTCATGCCTTTCAAAATTGGCAACAGCCTCTATGTCGACCATAATCAAGGTTCTTATTAATTCTAAAGGCATCTATTAGCCATCCCTCTGATCGTTTTCTCTTCTAATGAACAGACTGCACAGTGTTTCCTGATACTTATAGCCTCTGTTTATAAAAATGTTTCAACTCTCCACTGAAAAGTTACAGAATAAATTTAGAATTGCTTCATAATTATATGTTTGCATTCAACATAACGCAAGTATGTGATCAAGGTTATTTCTGTCCTTCAATTCTTTGTCAAATATCCCCTAGGTTTCCGACTTTACTATTATTATTTATGGACAATGAGCAGAACCAGCACCAATGGTGTGAGAAACAAAACCCACAAGATAGGTATCTTTGTCCAGCTGGGCTTTTGTTTTCATCCAGCAGTTTAAACCTCTCCATCTGTTCTCTCATCGCTGTAACCTTTCCCCTTAGCCCTCTCTGTGCCCCTTCAATATTGGCCTTTTGAACATCGCCAAGTATTTTTTAATTCAAGCCACAGTTGGTGGGTGCTTTCAGCTGCCTCAAAGCATCACTTTGGAATTCCCTTCCCAAACTTTTCAGCTTCACTATCTCCTCTCCATGAAGACATTTTTTTAAAAGTCACCAAATGCTTGGTCACCTGCCCTAATATCAATTCATGCCAGTTGTGTCAAATTTTTATTTGGTAATATCAAAATCAGTTTGAGGGGGTGAAACTTGGGTTTCAAACCAGGGTCCTCAAAGTAAATAAAGACGTGGATTTCCTCCGGGTGCTCCAGTTTCCTCCCACAGTCCAAAGATGTGTAGGCTAGGTGGATTGGCCATGCTAAATTGCCCATAGTGTTCAGGGATGTGTAGATTAGGTGAGTTATAGGGGGATGGGTCTGGGTGGGATGCTCCGAGGGTCAGTGTGGACTTGTTGAGCCGAAGGGCCTGTTTCCACACTGTAGGGATTCTATGAATCTATGATTACAATTACAGGTTATGGAAGACAAGTTGTCTAATGCACGCTGGGAGAACATACCGAGGAGCAGATCAGTGAATGAACAGAGATAGACATTTAAGTAGATGTTTCATAATGCTTAGCAAAATATCTTCCAGTCTTAAAGGAGGACACAATGAGAAGAATGAACAATCTGGGGTTAACAAAACTGGTCCAGGAGATTATCCAATCAAAAGATAATGCATGCAAAACAGCAAAAACTAGTAGCAGGCCAGAGGTTTAGGAGGTTTTGTTCAGGAACTAGCCACGATGTCTAAAAAGTTAATACAGAGGGAAAAACTGATTATAAAGTAAATTGGGAAGTAACTACAAACAGTCAGCAAGACCTTCTAAAGGTATATAAAATGAGATAAATTAAGTGTTGGACTTTTGGAGGATGTCAGCTGGGCAACTGATAACAGGGGAATGGGGAAATGGCAGAAAATTTTAACCAATAATTTACATCAGTCTGTGTGATGAAGAACACTCATAAAACACAACAAAGACATCAGACAAGCAAGATGTTAATGGGATGAATGATCTTGTAATAGTCTCTATCACAAGAGACGAAGCATTTGACAAATTAATGGGACTAAATGCAAACGGATTGCCAGGATCTGATGGCCTGTATCCAACGGTTTTAAAGGAAGACCTTGCAGAGATAGTGGAGGCATTGGTTGAAAAATCACAGAAATCAATTAATTCCAGGAGCATTCCAAAGAATCGGAAAACCACTAAGCTGATGTCTCTGTTCAAGGACGGAGGGAGACAGAAAGTAGGAAACTATAAGGCACTTATCCTTTCATCCGCTGTTGGGAAAATGCTCAAATCCATTGTGAAAGAAGAAATAG
Source organism: Rhincodon typus (assembly GCF_021869965.1). Classification (NCBI taxonomy): domain Eukaryota; kingdom Metazoa; phylum Chordata; class Chondrichthyes; order Orectolobiformes; family Rhincodontidae; genus Rhincodon; species Rhincodon typus. The sequence continues at coordinate 49,056,333 of NC_063351.1, read as the reverse complement.
AGGACATTTAGAAAAGCTTAATACAATGTTTAAAAAACATTTGGATAGGTACATGGATGGGATAGGTACAGAGGGATATGGACCAAGCAAGTGGGACCAGTTTAATTGTGAAAACTGGGTGGAATGGACGAGTTGGGCTGAAAGGCCTGTTTCCATGCTGTAAACCTCTATGACTCAACACAATCAAACAGAGTCAACGTGACTTTATGAAGGGAATTCGTGTATGACAAATTGGCTAGAATTCTTTCAGGATTTAACAAAGGGGGTCTGATAGATGTATTTGGATTTTCAGAAGGAATTTGAAAGTGTGTCACATAAAAAAGGTTATTGTGGAAGATAGGAGCTCACATTATTAGAGGTAATATATTAACATGGATTGAAGATTGGTTAGTACACAGAAGGCAGAGAATTAGGATTAATGTGCCCTTTTCAGGTTGGATAGATATAACTAGTGGAGTATCACTAGAATTTGCAAGAGTATATAAATAGGTCAAGTAAAAAATTGCCAGGTGAGGTTTAATGTAGGAAAGTGTAATGTAGGAAGAATCCAAAGGCAGACTGTTGTTTAAATGAAAAGTGACTCCAAGAAAGTGCAGCACGGAGGGATCTGGGTGCTCTTTTACATGAAATACAAAATGTTCTGATAGAAGCAAATAGTATTTTGGCCTTGAGATAACAAGGTGTAGAGCTGGATGAACACAGCAGGCCAAGCAGCATCAGAGGAGCAGGAAAGCTGACGTTTCAGGATTGCTTGGGAGTTGGAGTTCAGAAATAGGGATGTCTTGTAATAACTGTACAATGTATTGGTCAGGTAGCATCTGGAGTACTGTGTACAGTATTGGCCTATTCAGTTTTTTCTTTATTGATTCATGGGAAATGAGTGTTGAGGGTCAGGCCAGCATTTATTGCTGATCCCAAATTGCCCAGAGAGCAGTCAAGAGTCAACCACATTGCTGTGGGTCTGGAGTCACATGTAGGCCAGACCAGGTAAGGATGGCAGCTTCCTTCCCTAAATGACACTAGTGAACCAGATGGGTTTTTCCAATAATTGGCAATGGATTCATGGTCAACCTTGGACTCCTAATTGCAGATTTTTTTTTCCCCATTAAATTCAAACTCTACCATGGCAGGGTATGAACCTGAACCCCCAGGACATGATTTGGGTCTCTAGATTAACAATCCAGCAATAATACCACTAGGCCATCGCCTCCTTAAGGAAGGACTTACAAAACTTGAGGGAATTCAAAAGAGATTCCCTGAGCTGATACCTGGAATGAAGGGCTAACTTACCCAGAACAGCTAAAAGGTTAGTCCTTTGTTCATTAGAATTTAGAAGACTGAGGGATAATCTTATTAAAAGATATTACTTTCTGAGGCAGCTTGATGGTGTAGATGTTGAGAAGATGTTTCTACTTTTGGGGAACTCTCAAACCAATAGACATAGTTGCAGAATAAAGGGGCACTCATTTAAAACTGAGGTACAAAGACATTTCTTCTCCCAGAGGATAGTGAATGTCTGGAATTCTTTACCCCGGAGAATTGCGGAGGCACTGAAAATACTCAAAGAGGAGGTAGATAGGTTTTGGAAATATTAAGGAGCTGAGGACTGTGCTGAGTTTGTATGAATGAGGTTTGGGGCAGATTAGCCATGATTTTAAAAAATTGTGCAGCAAGCTTGAAGTGCCAAATAACTCTTCCTGATAATATTTCTTATGTTCTTTATGTTCTTAATGTTCTATTGCAAAACAACTTGGGACTTTTTACTACACTGGAAGTGCTATATAAATGCAAGTTATTATTGGTACCAAAGGCCGGGAGCAGCATTGGAGCAAATTGATGTAGAATGTATTTTATTCCGAATGTTGCTCATGTTGACCAGCATAGTTAATTTTCTTGGACATTTAAATTGTGCATGTGCAAATCAGAGTCACATTGACATTAATGATTTGAATCCATGTCTATCTGTTAAAACTAGGTGTACCAGTGAGCTTACTGTGTACCGAACTGTTTTCAGTTGAACATTATTGAATAGAAATGTGTTCACAGCACTGAACATAGACAGACACATATGAAGACCTTGATATTTTTTTTGTAGGTCACATGATGAACAGGATTTGGTTATTTAAGTCAACTCCTGCAAACAAGAGTCATTCCACATACAGTTCATAATGTTTTATTCTTACTTTGTCCCATTCATTTTAATGAAATTCAAATCTATGGTAATACAAGCCTCTAAATGCAAATTCAAGAAACATATAAGGAAGGAATTGAATGCAAGGTTGGTATATAATCACTGAGTAATGTCCATTTATATGCTAATCAAACAGTTTGAATAGACTGCAAGAGTGTGGTCAGGAATACAACTTCAAACATGTTCATAACAAATCACACCATTTCTCTCATCACACACAATGCAACAAGCTTACAATTAAACCCAAAATGTGTGGCTGCTAAAGAGGACAACGAATTGGTGTAGAGGTGATACAGTGCTAATTACAGTAGAAAGGCTGCCTGTATAACTTGCAAGAACTGAGGTTCAGCAGGTTTTCCAAGTGGATTCAGGAGTGTCAATAAACATGACATTAATCCTCACCAGCAAGATTTATCATCTGGAAGATGGCTAAGCATTTAAAGATGCATTATATGCTCAATATGATTAACAGACAATAAAGTATCTAAACGTGGAGCTGCTCCTGTTGTTACATGGACAAATATAGCGCACAATTTGCACACAGCAAGATCCCACAAAAAGTAATTGGACGAGGAAGGAAGTTGTCCAGGATACCAAGAGAACCTCATGCTCTAATTGAAATAGCCCAATGCATTTTAAATGCCCAGTTGAACCAATGAATGCAGCTATGGTTCAATATCTCACCCTCAAGGACAACCACTATTATCTCAGCATTACATTTAAAGGTTTATCATTGACCAGAAACTGAACTGGATTACCCATATACATACTGTGGAGGCAAATGTGGGACCCCCATCTAGAAAATCCAAAGCAAGTAATTCACCTTCTGTCCCCCTGATGCCTGCATACCCAAGGCATAAGTCTAGAATGTGATAGAATAATCTGCATTTGCCTGGATGAGTACAGCTCCCACAACGTTCAAGAGGCATGACGCCATTACAATGTAAGGGGTGTGATTTATATACATTTTAATATCATTGTTTTTTAGAGTTTGGATTTTGAATTAGTGGGATGAGGGTTTTGGTCTGTGTGTATGAGGGGTGTTTAATGATTAACTTGTCAGTATTTCTGCTACCATTATTTTTCTTTACACCAGCATGGGAGAGGGCGTTGATGGTGGGAATCTGTTGGCATAGGGAGAGTTTTACAAGTAAACATTGAGGGATATTAGCTTACCTTTATTCAGAAGAATCAGATATTGAAATTTTACTTGTTTTGGGGAAAAACGCACAGCTTGGAAAGCTTTTAGCTGCAGATTACAGAAGTCCTGGTTGAGGTTAGTTGCATGAAACAGTTTCTTTCAGAACAAGGAGTTAGTTTAGCAAACTTAAGAAACACCTTAGAATAAGGATTTTACTTGTAAGCTCCCGAGCAGGAGTGTTTGGATGGAACACTGACGGGGTTAATTAAATCTAAGAAACTTTAAGCTCTGTTCTGTAACTAATCAAGAAAAAGGATATCAAACTCAGAACTCTGGGAATTGAAAGAAGTAGTTAAGTCAAACCTTTTTGATGTAATACATCTCCGTGATGTTTGAGCACTGCAAGGTGATGGTGTTGGGATAGATGGGATTATATTTTACCATGTATTTCAAAATCTTTCAATTTGTATTATATGTAAATAGTTTGGGTTATTCTATTTAATCTTTTATTGTGCATGTGCTTGCGCATGTGTAATGAACTTCTGTCTGGTTAAAAGCAAATCTATAACATTGTGTACTTGACTTCCAGTGAAAGAATATATTGTGAAATAACAAAAGCTATCTATCATTCCACACTTCAGTCTGGGATTTGACTTGTCTAGTAGTAACATCAGCTGGGATCACAGAACAAAGCAGCTTGCTTGATTGGCACCCTATCCAGCACCTTCTACATTCACTGCCTTCACACTAACACACAACAGTGGCAGTATGAGCCATCTACAAGATGTACTGCAGTTACTCACCCAGGTTTCTCTGACAATATCTTTTAAATCCATGACTTCTACCACCCGGGAGGACAGATCTATGGTAAACCATTGCCTGCATGTTCCCCTCCAAATCACTCACCATCCTGACCTGGAATGTCACGAATTTCACCATTTCTTCACTGTTGCTAAGTCATAATCCTGGAACTCCCTCTCTAAGAACACTGTGGGTGTCCCTATGTCCCAAGGAGTGCAGCAACTCAAGAAGACAGCTCAGCACCACCTTCTCCATGGCCACTGGGGATGGGCAATAAATCTTGTCCACCCAGTGACACCCACATCACTTGAATGAATCATTTTTAAAAACAACACAGCTACGTCCTTACATCCTGGAGGAGCACATGAACCTGGAAACTTTTGAGTGAGGTTAAGTTGGAATGAGCTATGCAAGATGATAGGGGATAAAAGCTTTGTGACAGAAGACTTGATGTTGGAATAATAAATATGCTTCAATTTAGTTGAATCTTATTTTGTTCCCATCTTAGTGGAAGGTCTCATTCATTGGCTTTGCAATGTAAGAAATTATGAAACACAATTGCTGGGAAGTTCAATAGTCACTTGCTGTCCTTCATAGTCAGTGGCTAAGGCTTCTAGAGGTAATGCGTTGCTTTAACATCAGCACCATCCACCATGGGGTTCAAAGTCAGTTTGCTGAATGTTAATGTGACAAGTAGGACATTGAGCATTATTTTCTCACCTTGCAATATCTTCCATCCCTCTTCCTCCTCCTATGGCTTAATAAACACTGGAGGACTCATGTCTTAAAATGACATCACTGTCACCTTCAGGACTGCATCATAACAATGCTCCACCACACTTACAAATAGGTAAATCACAGGATTTTTGCAAAAGGACAAAAACCATGGCTGAATCCAGGTTCCATCCCATCCCCTTCCTCCACCTGTCCACCACCAAGACTAGACTGCATTCCCCAGCCCCAGGGCCTGCTATTTCTCACCAGCACTTCACTATTTTTTAAGGGCTTTTCTGATGAAGGGTCTAGGCCCGAAACGTCAGCCTTTCCGCTCCTATGATGCTGCTTGGCCTGCTGTGTTCATCCAGCCCTGCACCTTGTTGTCTCGGCTTCTCCAGCATCTGCAGTTCCTACTATCTCTGATTAAGAGTTGTTCACATTTAGAAAGGTATAGCACAACAACACGCATTTACATAACCAAACATTCCAAGGCACTTTACACGAGCATAAGCTAACAAACAAACAAACAAATAAATAAATAAAAATTGGCCCCAGTTGACTAAAAGTTGATCCAACAAGCTAGGTTTCAAGGTGAGGTATAGAGGCAAAGTATTTATGGGCAGCACAAGGATGTACAGATGTTATTGATAGAGCAATGAAAATAACAGTCACGTAAAAGGCCAGGATTAGGGGAGTGCAGGGTTACAGCAGTTCTTCCAAGGCACTTAACAGAGACCTAATCAAAGAAGAAAATCAGCACAGGCACCCAAAAGCATTATCATTAAAAGTAACCAATATGTTTCCCATGGGTCATTTAAACTGTTTGGATTTAAATTGCTCCACTTCTATCTGTTGGCAAATGACATTGAAGAAGGGGAAATTGTGGCACCATAAGGTTATGGACTGCGCTCTCGAAATCTGACAGGCAGACTAAAAGCCCGTTCTAAGTAATGGCGTGACTCAAATTGCAGAGACAGTTCAGTTCTTGTGTGGGTGTTTTCACACCTCGCCTAGGTTAATAACTAGCAATCCAGCCACATTATCATTTCAATAAAGCTTTGAATTCGATTACTGCAATTATGACAGAGAACAGGGTCATTAATAGGGGTGTCTATAGGACTCAACTGAGTTCACAATTTAAATTTAGGTTAATTGAGGCTAGTTTAAAAAATTTAATGTATAAAGACTACCATACACAGAAATACAATGAAAAACAGGGTTGGTAGCAACAAAAATAGGAAATCATTGAGCATTTGAGGACCCACAACAAATACATAATATAGAGTAGAGCTGAAAGTGCCATAGTTCATTCAGTTACACATTCAAATGCCAAAAATATTAGTTTATGACTATTAAAATGACATACTCCACAAGTTACAGAACAGCATTCACTTGAAAAATTTAATTCTTTTTTCTTGCTATTAATGACAGATTATTAAGAAAATTGAATCTCATAGGACAGACAACTAGATTAATTATCATTGAAAACAACTTCATATTAGGTGATCATTCAACAATTTGAAATACAGCTTATAAAATAGATACCAACTACTGAGTTGGTTACACCCTCCAAACACTCAGAGGAGATGGAACAAAGCACAACATGCTCTCCCCAAGTAGCAGTAAGCAACACCAAATAATGTGTTAGCTATAAACGAGATCTCAGCTCCAAAAAAGCCAAAAAATACATAAAGCAAATCAATCTTCAGAGAAAAATTACATTTAGCCTACAACATTAAAAGTGACAGAGAGGATTTTTGATGTGATTTCAAGGAAGTTGCTGGACACCACTGGGAAACACAGGAACATAGGAGCAGGAGTAAGCCATTCAGCCCATCAAGCTTGCTGCACCGTTCAAAATAATCACGGTCAATCAGCCACTTCAATGCCTTTTTCTACACACCATCCCAATATCCTTTCATGTCGTTTAGTTATGTGTCAATCTCTACTTTAAACATAGATGAGTTTCAATGGTCCTCTGGTTTACACAATTACATAGATTCACAATCCTCTGAGTAAAAATAAATTCTCCCCTGAGTCCCAAGTGGTTTCCTTTTTCTATTAAAATTGTATTCTTTGGTTCTAACCCCATCTCATCCCCCCCAGTGGAAACATTCAACTTGAATCTACCATGTAGAATACCTCAAAGTATTCTGTAATGGTCAAAGATATCACATCTTAATCTTTGAATATGGGCCCAATTTCCCCAATCTGTCTTCACAGAACAGCTCCGTCAACCAGTCTGGTGAAGCTTTGTTACACTCCCTTTATGACAATGATATCTTTCTCCAGATAAGGAGGCCAAACTGTACACAGTCCCCCATGTGCAGTCTAAACTGGGTTCTTTGCAATTGAAGCAAATTGTCAGCTCTCTTATACTCCAGTCATCCCACAGTAAAGGCCAACATTCCATTAGTGTGTCAAATTGCCTGCTGCACCTGCGTGTTAGTCTTCATTGATTTACTGATCAGGAAACCCAGATCCCCCGTTGGACAGCAACACTTTCTAATGCGTTATCATTGAGGCCATGATGTGGAGATGCTGTTGTTGGACTGGAGTACACAAAGTCAGAAGAGACGCAACACCAGGTTATAGTCCAACAGGTTTATTTCAAGTCACAAGCTTTCAAAACACTGCTCCTTCGTCAGGTGAAGTCTTCTATGCGACTTCTAACTATTACCATTTAAGAAATACACTGCACATATGTAACTTCTATCAAAGTGAACAACCTCACATTTATCCACACTATATTTAATCTGATATATTCTTGTCTACTCACCAAATCCTGTCTCAATCCTCTTGAACAATTTTGTATCTTGCTCATGGCACATCCTCCCCATTTAGCTTTTGTCCTCCGTGAACATGGAAATATTATATTTGGTTCCCACATCCAAATAATTAACATATATTTTGAACAGTTTGGTCCAAATACTGATCCTTGTGTTACCTGGCAAATCACAGCCTGCCAATGCAAGAAGGATCCATTAATTGTAGCTCTCCGTTTTCTGCCAGTTAGCCAATGTATGCCAGTATATTACATCCTATGCCATATGCTTTAGTTTTGCTAAACAATCTCCTGTAAAGGACTTTACCAAAAACTTTCTGAAAATCCAAGAACACTATAGCCACTGTTTCCCTTTATTTATTCTGTTCGATAACATTTTCAACAGATCCACCAGGTTTGCCAAAAGCTATTTCCCATTGACAAATCCAGGCTGACTCTATCCAATCAAATCATTTGTCACATCCTTCTCAAGGGATTCAAATGCACTCATGGGTCCTGGTGGTAGAGTCCTGACCTCAGATCCAGGAGGCCTGGCATCAAGTCCCATCTGCTCCAGAAGTGTGCAACAACATTTGTGGACAGCTTAATGAGAAAATCCAAATGATGAGGGACAATGAGAAATTGAAGGAAATTAGCATTTGTAGGAAAGTTTGAACATTTTCCCTATTCATAATGAAAGACTAATAGGTCTGTAGCTCTCACTTTCTCTCCCCCTCCCTTCTTAAATAATTGGTGACATATGTAACCTTCCAATCTGCAGGAATCACTCCAGAAATCAATAAAATTCTGGAAGATAACCACTAATGCATCAACTATTTCTATAGCTGCCTCCTTCAACACTCTGGGATGTAGAAAATCAGATCCCAGGGACTTATCAACTTTCAGTTCAAGCCTCATTAATTTCTCCCATGCAACCTTCTTACAAATGCTAATTTCCTTCAATTCCTCATTCTCCCTCATCATTTGGATCTCTAATTCTGGGAGATTGATTGTATCTTGCTCACTGAAAACAGGCACAAAATAAACATTTAGCTTCTCTGTCATTTCTGTATCGCTCATTATAAATTCTCCTGATTTTGTCTGTAATGGAACAACATTTGTCTTGGTCAGACCTTTCCTCTGTACGCACCATTCGTGGCTTGCAAAGTTCTTTTTACTTGCTACTTTATATTCATTTTCTATTCTTATTTTCTTTATCAGTTTGTTGATCCTCTGCTGTATTCTAAAATCCAACCAATATTTATGTTTATTACTGTTCCCGGTAAATATATAGCTTTTTCTTTTATCTCAAACAATCCTTCACTTCTTTTGTTGACTGACAGTTTTAGTTTCTGTGCCTTGGACAAATGTCTGGTTGTTGCAAATTACGCAATAAAACATCAAAGACTATCCAAGGCCTATACAGTATCGCACTTTTGAATGTATTCTGCCAATCCCAATTCAGCTAATTTGGCCCCTATACTTTCAGATATTCTGGGAACATAGAACATAGAACATAAGTACAGACAGACACAGTTCCCTTAGGCTCAGCAGGTCTATGTTGACCGTGATGCCATTCTAAACTAATCCCATCTACCTGCACATGGTCTATATTCTTCTACTCCCTGTCTGTTCATGTCTCTTCTAAATGCCTTGAACTTTGCTATAATATCTACGTCTACTACTCCCCCAGCAGGATATTCCAGGCACCTACCACTCTCTGTGCAAAAACATATCTTGCATATTTTTAAACATTACCCCCTCACTTCAAACCTATGTCCCCTAGATTTTGACATTTCCACTCCAGGAAACAGACTCCGGCTATCCACCCTCTCCATGCCTCTCAATTTTATATACTTCTATCAGGGCATCCCTCAATCTCCACAATGCTCTAGCGAAATCAATCCAAGTTGGTCTAACCTTTCCTTATAGCTAATACATTCCAATCTAAGCAACATCCTGGTGAACCTCTTTTTCACCCTCTCCAAAGCCTCCACATCCTTCCTGTAATGCGGTGACCAGAACTGCACACAATGCTCCAATATGACCTAACTAAAGTTTTATACAGCTGTAACATGACTTCCCAACTTTTATACTCAATGCCCAAATGATGAAGGCAAGCATGCTGTATGCCTTCTTCACCACCTTATCCAATAGTGTTGCCATTTCCAGGGAAACTTGCACCCCAAGATCCCTCAGTATATCAATGCTCCTAAGGGTCCTGCCATTTACTGCATATTTTCATCTTGCATTTGACGTCCCAAAATGTATCACCTCCCACTTGTACGATTAAACTCCATTGCCTATTTCTCTACCCAACTTTCCAACTGATCTATATCCTACACAGTCCTTTGACAATGTTCCTCACTATTCACAACTCCACCAATTATCATGTCATCTGCAAACTTACTAATTAGACCAACTACACTTTCATCCAAATCATTTATATTATAAAAAAACAAATGTCCCAGCACTGATTCTTGTGGAACACTGACCTCCAGTCAGAAAAACACCACTCCGCAAATATCCTCTGTCTGCAGTGACCAAGCCTATTTTCAATCCAACTTAGCAACTCACCATGGATCCCACATGAATAAATCTTCAGAACCAGCCTGACATATGAAGGACCTTGTTAAATGCCTTAGTAAAGTCTATGTAGTCAGAAGTCACATGACGTTAGGTTATAGTCCAACAGGTTTATTTAAAATCACAAGCTTTCGGAGCACTGCTGTTTCATCAGGTAAAGTCTATATTCTCAACGTCCCATTACTTGTTCTGGAAACTGTAATAAACTCTGCTCAGCCTTCCCCACTTTAACTTTTTCCATCATTTTCCATGCAACTGAACCAACCCAAACTCCAATCCTTAAAGCCCCATCCCACAGCCCTAATTATGCAATTCACTAGGACTGTGGTCCCAGCATGATTCAGGTAGAGCCTGTTCAATTGGAACAACTCCCTCTTTCCCTAGTGCAGGTGCTTATGTCCCATGAATTCAAACTCATTTCTCTCAGATTGATCTTTGAGCCACCTATTTACCTTTTTAATCCTGTTGACTCTGTGCCAATTTGCCAGTGACTCAGCAATCCTAAAACTATTCCAGACATTATCAATGTGAGTAAATCCCGTCCCTGAGAATCTTCTTCAATAATTTCCCCACCAGTCATGTAAAGCTCGCAGGCCTACAATTTCCTGGATTATTCCTGTTGCCTTTCTTAAATAAAGGAACAACATTGGCTATTCTCCAGTCTTCTGGGAACTTGCCTGTGGTTAAAGTGGATACAAAGATCTCTGTCAATAGTAATCTCCTCCCTTGCCTCCTCAGTATCGTGTGATAGATCCCATCAGGCCCTGGGGCTTATCTAACTTAATGTTGTTCAAGACAATCAACACCGCCTTTTGCTTAATATCAACGTGCAATAGAATATCAACACGTTTCTCTGTAGCCTTACCATCATCCATTTCTTCTTCTTGGTGAATACCGATATGAAGTATTCATTAAGGACCTCACCCACTTCCTCTGGCTCTGTGCATAAATTCCCTCTTTTGTTTTTGAGTGGACCTACCCTTCCCTTAGCTACCCCCTTGCTCCTAAAATACATATAAAATGCCAAGACATTTCCTGGCCCCTTTTAGCCATCTCATTCCTTTGTTTTAATTCAATATTCAAATTTAACACTGTGGCTTCAGAACAACCTCACTTTCAAACATCATGTAAAATTCTATTCTGGTGGTTACTTTACAATTAGAATATTAATTAGTTTTTCCTTCTTGCATTTTATTAGACCTAAAATAATCTGTACTTTTGTTGGCGCTTCAACATACTGCTCCAGAAAATCATCCCGGCCACATTCAAGAATCTCCTCTGCCACAGCAATAGTGTCCCCAGCGATATGGTTATTACCATGTTATGTGCTTCTTCAATTTCCTGATTAATACCTTGCTGACACAACAAATGCTGTTTATTGGCCAGTAATGAACTCCGACCAATGTTTGTGTCTCTTACTGTTTTCTTTGTTATCCCCAAAACAGATTTCACATTTTGTTCTTCCAATCAGAGATCCTCCTTTTGAATGTCCTTCTCCAATCCCCTATAATCAGCTCCTTTTCATCTCTCTATTTAAAGAAGGAAATACTGGCACAGGAGGTAACGTAAAAGAGATTCACAAGGTTGATTCCTGGGAAGAAGGGATTCACTTATCAAGAATGGATAACCAGTATGGGACTCTATTAATTCAAGTTTGTAAGACTGACAGGTGATCTTGTAGAAACAAACCTTGACAAGGTAGGGACTGAGAAGATGTTTCACTAGTGCTGGGTGGAATCTCGAATTACTTGACATAGGGCGACAATCGTTTGAATCTGAGATGTGAAGGAATTTCTTCTCTCAAGAAGCTTGACACCATCCACTTGATTGGCACCACATCCACAAGGATCCATTCCCTCCACCACCGATGCTCAGTAGCAGCAGTGTGTACTATCTATAAGATGCACTGCAGAAACTCACCAAAGATCCTTAGACAACACCTTCCAAACCCATGACCACTTCCATCTAGAAGTACAAAGGCAGCAGATACATGGGAACACTACCCCTGCAAGTTCCCCTCCAGTCCACTCACCATCCTGAGTTGGAAATATATTGCTGTTCCTTCAGTGTCGCTGGGTCAAAATCCTGGAATTCCCTCCCTAATGGCACTGTGGGTCAACCTACAGCACATGGACTGCAGCGGTTCAAGAAGGCAGCTCACCACCACCTTCTCAAGGGGCAACTCGAAATGGGCAATAAATATTGGCAGAACCAGCACCACCCACATACCTCGAGAGAATGAAAAGAAAGGGCAGTGAATGTCTGGAATTCTCTACCCTAGAGAGTTGCTAAGACCAGATGACTGAAACTACTTAGGTAGATTTTTGAAATGTCAGAGAGACCTCTGAGGAGCTGGTACGACAGAGGAGTTGAGGCCTGGGTCAGGTTAACTTTGATCATAATGAATTGCAGAGCAGGTTTGAAGGGCCAAATGGCCTACTCCAGCCCCATTCCACATGTTTTTATGCTCCTTTGCCTTTCTACCTGTCTTTCCTAATATTCAGTTTCCTTTCTTTGTCAACCTAAAGCCATGCTTCTGTCACTGGCAATTAGATCACACCCATTTACCTCTATTAGCCAGCTTTAAATCATCTACCTTTTTAAGGCTGCTGCATGCATTCAGGTACAGTAACATTCCCTATATGTTGCATGGCTCCACACTTGGCAATCAGCATGCCAACACAGTTTATAACATTGATTTCCAGTTCTAGAAGTCACAACCTTATACCGACGCTGGAGGTCAACACAGGACAAAAGGATTAGTGGGAGGACGGAGATAGAGTGTCTTTAACTTTGACTTTTTGGCATTTTTCTAAGCTTCATCGATGCTTGCTCTCATTTTGCCTGCTTTCTAATTTCACTTGCAACTTTTCTACTTTCTGATGCCAACATTCCTTTGCTCCCCAATTTAAGCCACTTAAGGTTCCTCTGACAAGTTAGTTTTATCCCTACCCAACAGCAGCAAATCTCCCAGCAGTCATTATCCATTTTCAAAAACAGTGGGAGGAAGCAAATGTAGACATCAAAACAAGCGTTCCTGCAGCAATGTTGCAATTATCCAGAATAAACCATCGACGGAATAATGACTAGATATTAAACAATAGTTAACATGAATTTGAGAGGTCTTACTGACCCATTTCCTTGATGAGGAATGGATTTTTTTTTAATATTCACATATGGGATGTGGGTGTCACTGGCTGGGCCCAGCATTTATTGCCCATCCCTAGTTGCCCTTGAGAAGGTGGTGGTGAGCTGCCTTCTTGAACCGCTACAGTCCATGTGCTGTAGGTAGACCCACAAGATCCTCGGGAAGCATTGTTTTGGGATACAGACTCTCTCTTCAAGTGTTAGTTCAATTGGTTGGATGGCTGGTGTGTAATGTCAAACAATGGCAACACTGTGAGTTCAGTTCCTGCACTGGCTGAAGTTAACATGAAAGACCCACCTTCTTGACCTCTCCCCTCGCCTGAGGCATGGCAACCCTCCAGTTACACCCATCAGCCTCTCTCTCTACTGACAGAGCAGTTCTCTTGGACTGCAATGGCTAGTATTTCAATTACCGTTTGTTGTGGATGTGAGGTTCAGTGATACCAGTCATTTGAAATACATCCAACTTCACTGAAACATAAACTTTATCCAGACAATGCCCCTCCCCATGGCTCAGTCTGTGTCACTCTCACCTCAGGAGTCAAATGTCTGTGGCTTTAGGTCACGTACTCCAGGACAGGAGTGGGGAAAAAAGCCATGGCTGATACTCCAGTACAGTCAATCAGTCGAGACACTGAGTAAAACCAAAGGCTCTGAGTACTTTCCAAGGTAGGCATTGAAGAATCAATGGCACTAGAGAAGTTCAAAGAAGCAAGAGTTATTCTCGATGCGCTTGCCAAGGTTTATCCCTGAAATCAACAACGCACACATTACCTGGTTGTCATTTCATGTTCAAAGATTGTCTGCCCTGCATTGTCTGTAAAGCACTTTGGGAGAGTCACATTCGGTGCTATATAAATGTGGGCCTTTATTTCATGTCCTGCTGGGGAAGGGGTTTGGGGGGGGGTGGTGTGGTGGGGGTGGCGGTGGCAGCCAATGGAATAGCAGTGCTATCACTGGACTTGAAATCCAGAGGTCCCTCATCAATATTCTGGGGCATAGGTTCAAAAGCCACTATGGCAGATAGTGAAACTTAGATACAACTTTTTAAAAATAAAGTGGAATTGATGACTATAAAACCACTGTTGGTTGTCTTAAAATATCCATCTGGGTTCACTAATGCTCTTCGGGGAAGAAAATCTGCCATCGTTACCTGGTCTGGCCTATGCATGACTCCAGACCCACAACAATGTGGTCAGAATGGGCAAAAAACTGTTGGGAGTGAATTAAGATATTACAACAGTGCTCATTTAATTGGATTGTAAACCATGCCATTCCACGAATGGAACCTAAACATTTGAACTATCACTGTTAGCATTGTCATGCCTGTCCCCCTACAAACACTCAAAAGGTTGACAAACAAGCAATGGATGGGACTTAAAACACTCCTCCCCCATCAGTGAGAACCTTGAATTCACTTCCATAAGGAGACACAATGTAGCTTATATGCTCTAAGACACTGTGTACAAAGCCCACACAGGCCAGATCAATCAAACCCTGAATGGGGTAGAAACTCTGCCCCAAAAGTGACTGGCTAATTATAATCCTGCATCTCTCTGTAGCCAGACAAGGGCTGCTGACTGGAATGTCCCAGACCCTGCCTGACAGTCTCTGCTTGATTGCTGGCTGCAGGGGAGTGGATGGCAATGGTGCTCGTGGGGAAGAAACCTGCTGGAGGCATTGTTACTGGGGGTGGTGGTGGTGAGATAACACAGTGTGGAGCTGAAGGAGCACAGCAGGCCAGGCAGCATCAGGGGAGCAGGAATTGACATTTCAGGTAGGGAGCTGGGAAATAAATATAGAGGAGGGGTGGGGCTGGGGAAGGTAGGTGGGATGGTGATAGGTGAGTGTACGTAGGCAGTGGTGGGGATTGGTCAGTGAGGTGAGGGATGGCCGGATAGGTGGGAGAGAAGATGGGCAGGTTGTGTCAGGTCAAGGAGGCAGGGATGAAAGGCCAGAGTTCCTGACAATGACACTAGTACAGGCTCCTCCCTGTAAATCACCAACAAGCTCTCAAGTTAACACAAACTGGATTCCCAAATCAGGCCCTTCCCAACTCCAACTCAACATGGTACTGAGGAATGTCTTATGAGCAAAGGCTAAACAGGTTAGAGTTTAGCAGAGTGAGAAGCTGTCTCATTGAAACATATGGGGTTCTTCAGGGGTTTGACAGACGCTGAGAGGATGTTTCTCTCCGATAGGAGAGTTTAGGACCAGATGGCATAGTCTCAGAATAAAGGGGTACCAATTTAAGACTGAGATGAGGGGGAATTTTATCTCCCAGAAGGTTATAGGTTTTTGGAACTCCTTGCCACTGAGAGAACTATGGGGCATGTGTCTGTTTATGTTGTGTATGTTTAAGGCTGAGATAGATAGACTCCTGATCAGCCGGGGAATCAAGAGTTATGGGGAAAAAGCCAGGAAAGTGGGTGTAAGGAATGTCAGATCAGCCATGATCCTATTGAATGGAGGAGCAGGCTTGAGAGATCAAATGGCCTGCTTCTGGTCCTATTTCTTACAGTCTGACGGTTAAAGACAGTTTTCCCAACGCTGAGGTGTATTTCACCTCCTGCTATCATGCTGCCTCTTGCAGCCTCCATCAAGTTCTGCCCAAAGTCTGAAAAAGCAGAGATGGTCTCAAGGTGGAGGGGATACATCAAACATGGTTTTCTATGGATTTTGAAGGCCCAAACTTTTACAAAGTCCCATGGAATCATATCAGTAGCAATTAAAAAGCTTTTCTCTAAATGAATGCAGCTGTAATCTATGATTAGCCCATGGAATGGAAGCAATCTAACACCTGGCTGTAATTAGAAAAGGGACTGAAGTTTCACCCAAGATCTCCTTTACTGAGCTGCACAGCTTTAGCTAGTTAAATTTTAAAAGCATCTCTGCACACATCGCAAATCAGAAGTCTGCTTATTTCTACCTATATGCAAGCTGTATTGATAAGTATTAAGTAGTCATTGGCAATTGAGAACTTGAGCATTGATGAGAAAAGACATTTTGTAAAACTTTTCATCTTCTACACATCAGGGCAATTTGCAAGAGTACCAACAAAGGGAAACCAACATTTATACCACATGAATGGAGAGATTTGTTTGGTTGCCAAGTGGACTCTGGTTGGTAAAAACATTGCCATGGACAAGTACATCTAAGTTTTCAGATGGTATTATGAGATCCTACAATGATGTGCTTTCCATACTGGGCAATTAGAAAGTTCTTTCTGCAACTTTTTTCTTGCCTATCATTGGTTTCTAGATCTGTGGAAGGCAACAGCATTACCTTTTAGTGAAACCTTGTTACCACAGATGTTTAGCATTGTTGATATAACATAATTTCACTTGGCAACACTGTACTAGATTAAGAGAAAAATGTAATCACCAGCAATTATCATTCTAAATGGCACCAGCTCAGCTGCAGTGTAGGGGTATTCTTTTTAATATGACAAAGCCATCTCGAGCCCCAAACCACTCCAGGGCGTTCACTCAATTTCACGAAAAAAAACATTTATAAAAATACCAAAAGAGTCCAGAAGCACTGGAAACATATCCTTAAAAACCAATAATTTACTCCCAAGACGTAAAAATTTTCATACTCTAAGCATATTTTTCTAAAATGACACATTATTTAAAAAGTTCTTCTGGAATCACCAAGTATATGGAGCCGTTACTCTGCACTTCATTAAGTTCCAGTCAAAGCATGCCACAGAGAGAATAGAGTAACACTGACTGTTTGAACATGACAGAAATAATGAGATACAGTTCTGATGCTTCCATTTGGAGAATCAGGAAACAAAACATTGTGACAATGACAGTCTTAATTATTTTATGCTAGTAGAATGTATGTGTGAGATTGTTCATTCATTTGAATTTTGCATTCGAATTCTTTAATCTTTCCTTATGTTCCATCTGGCTGTATTGTTGAAGCTGGTACTTTAGCTGTTGTAATTACAGGCAGAACCTCTGCCCACAGACATCAAATAGTAACAGCAAACTAGTACCAGCAAGAGCTTTTTTTTTTAAATGCAGGTGTTGTTAAAAAGGCCTTCCAAAGCTTTCTCAATCCTTCATCACAATTTGTTAAGTGGCTGAAGAACATGGAACAGGAAGGACCTGGATTCAATTCTCACTGTAGCATATGAGCAGACTCCAGGTTGACTTGCCAGTATTTTATGTGTGAATGGTTAGTGAGGAGGACAGTAGGATTAGCCAATCTGCCCTGTTTTGTCAGGTACCCTCTGGTCCTCACTACCAATACTCACAGGCACTACACACAAGATACCCAACAGTGACTATCAGATCTGGAACTGTATCCCTGCAAGGAGTCACTGATTTCATTGTGGAGACAAAATGATGAGAGAAAGAGTTAAAAAATAAAGATGAAACTCCAGTATGAGGGACTGTTATTTTCACAAGATACCAAGGCAAATTTTCTAAGTCTACACTTCAAAATAGATTTGACAATCATCATTAATCCTATCAGAAGGGTAGTGGATCTTGAGGAGATAGTGATGTTATTTTTGGAAAAAAACATTTTTATGTCTGTGAGTCAGAAGAAATATAAAGCAGAACTCTCTCCACTTAAATATTCACTTGTCATGTACGTGGATGAAATACTCAGTCTTGGTTCAAGACAGACTGGTTAAAAAGAAGGCAAAGTCAAGTACTGTCTTCAGGTTTAGACTTCAAAGTAACACAATTTATTCTAGTTAACATTTTAGGTGCAGAACTGGAGGAAGGGTCACCGGGCCCGAAACATTAATTCCGATTTTTTTCTTCACAGATGCTGCCAGACCTGCTGAGCTTTTCCAGCAACTTCTGTTTTTGTTCCTGATTTATAGCATCCGCAGTTCTTTCGGTTTTTATTTACAATTAATTCTACATTAACACTAAATACTGCTAGACATGGTAATCATAGATATATCAGATTCCAGCTTATAGTTTCATTAGGGAAGAACTAAGGTTCAAGGGAGCCAAATGGCCTACTGCTGTTCCTGTTTCTTATGTACTCATCTTCTTTTTCTTTTTTCTTCTTGTGTTCATGTCCATGTAGTCTAATGATTCTTGAAGGCTATAGTCTGGTCTGGTGTGGTCCAGTGTAGTGTAAAGTAGTCTGGTGTAGTTTAGTATCACTCCATTCTGACTGTGCTACTTATGCTCATTGATGTGTAATTTTAAGATATCATTGTAAGGTTACTCAAGGTCTGGAAGCTCTTACACAATGTAGCACCTAAAGCTTTCAAATAGAGCTGTCTTGTTATTCCATTTTACTTCTCTTTTCTAGCTTTCTGTGAGCCTGATATCAACACAGAATCTAGGCAAGTGTTTATGGCTACAGATATGCAAAAATGACCAAAGCCTGTTAATTTAGCACATTTCTCTTACCTTCTAATAAATACTACCCTTGAGGAACCCAGTTAAGATTCAGAACCTGACAGTTTCAGATTCTGTCACCTGACATATGGTTCCAGCAACTGTCTGATTAGGGTTATTGTACTCTTAAAACAGTTTTTTTTAGCAGCAATGCACATTCCCCCACTGACTAGATGACCTAGGCCAAGATCTATTGTACTCTATCAATCACCCCTTTATTTTACTGAACACAATCAGGTTAATCAGGCACTATTTACCTTTAATAATTCTGTACTGACTCTCTCTTACTAATTCATGCTTCTCCAATGGAATTGCCAAATTCCCTGGTAATTGTTTCTGGTACATTCCCACCATTCACATTAGCTGCACTTGCTCAGTTCATCCTTCTGCTCTGTTTTGAACAAGGGACGTAACATCTGAAATCTTCCATCCCTCTGGAACCATCCCAATATCCCAAGAAGATTGAAGGATGATGGTTAGACATTCTGCTATCTACAACCTTATGTGATGAAGAGTTTGCAATTTATTTGTTTATTATTATATGGGAAGTTGGGTTCTAATGTTGAGGGGTTTTTTTTGGTTTTCAGCATCAGAAACCTGTATTTAACCAAATAGCTCTTCCAAGAAATCATGCAACTTCAGCTAAATGCCTGAGCAAGACTCATGGTGAGATAAACGCCAAAGTATTCACTAACTTGAGATTTAATGAGTCAGAAAGAGACAAAAGGAGAGTGGCCTCACACAGGTCTGTTTTAGAAGAAAAGAACCAAGCCAGCAGAAAGGCAGGCTCCAGGCCATCTGAGGTGGAAAGAAATCTTAAGATATTTTACTAGTTCAAACAGACAGTTGGAAAAATCCCTGAGCTTTTCTTGGAGTTCCATGAGGACAAGTTAGTGAGTTAGTTAATCTGTGTCTGTGTGTCTCAGACAGAGACAGTAATGAAGAGAATCGCAACAGGTGAAAATGCAAAAATTCACCAAAAGGTGGGTAAGTAAGAAATTAAAGAGTGAACATAAGAGTGATATTTCAGTGGAGCTTGCAAAGGATGTAGGTAGGAAAAGGATTGAATCTTTATTTTGCTGTTAAAGGTCTTTGCAAATTGATACACACGCACACACACACACACACACACACACACACACACACACACACACACATATCCGTATACAGATTTTCTCTCCTTTCTTTGGTGTAATAAACTCACATTCTTTTGTTAAATGTACATGAGCAGCCTCTGGTGAATATGTTCAGCAATTTTCACTCACTGTTACTGACCCTCAGTTACTGACCCTCTTTCACTGTTACTGACCCTCAGTTACTGACCCTCTTTCACTGTTACTGACCCTCTCTCACTCTTACTGACAGTCACTGTTACTGCTCCTCACTCAGTGTTAGTGACCCTCACTCAGTGTTAGTGACCCTCACTCGGTGTTAGTGACCCTCACTCCGTGTTAGTGACCCTCACTCGGTGTTACTTATACTCAGTCATTGTTAGTGGCTCTCAGTGTTACTGACCCATAGTAACACAACTGCAAAATTAAAACTGTGGCCCATTAAGCCAGTTTCACTCTGGATTCGGACTTCTACAGTGTTGCATTCAGCTGGGACCACACCATTTGTAATTCACAACAACATCTCCCAACTAAAATAATCTAAATTGGATACCATCCGAGTTAGTCCCACCTTTTCTAAATATGTTCATCTTATCCAACATCTTTACACCAATCTTTTACTCTGACACTAATATAATCCTTTCAGAGATAGTAGGAACTGCAGATGCTGGAGAATCTGAGATAACAAGGTGTAGAGCTGGATGAACACAGCAGGCCAAGCAGCATCAGAGGAGCAGGAAGGCTGACGTTTCGGGCCTAGACCC